>NC_092370.1:183742982-184086902 GCF_030028105.1 Mobula birostris | reverse complement strand
ATGGTGGGGAGGGGTTCAAAGATTTGATAATTGATGAGTAGAGGATTTGATATGTGTGTTCTTGCTGGCACTTGGTGAAAGTTAGAGTAAGTAGCTGGGGTGAGTTGATGTGATAATCAGGGGATGGCTTTTGTAGTTTTGAGAGGGGGAGAGGGTTGTAGGTCTTCATTCCAGCCTTTGAAGTTTCAACATTGATGATTTTGGTATGGAGTTATTTTTATTCTCCCCCCCCCCCACCCCAGGATAGCAGGAAACCAGCAATAGTGACTTATCTAAACGTGCTTTGCCACTTTAGCAACTGAGTCTTGATTGATTGGGTGGGAGCTAAATCTTCAGATACAAATCAAAAGACATAAGCAAATGGCAGTTTAATTTTTTTGTTTGTTGTCTTTCAGATTTGTTGGCCAAGTTCCATATTGTTTTGGAGTACATCATTGCTGGGGGAGTGGTGTATATGTTGTATTTATTGGATTCCCATTTGTGTAAAATTACATGGGCTTTCACGTCGTTATTAGCATTCGAGTTAGCAATTGGCAAGCAAGAGTGTTAGATTACCCTCAATACATATAACCACCACGATTAAGATAGAATCACGTTAAGTGGTGTGGTTCTAGCAAAGAAGAATAGTCAGAGAAGGAAATGAAAAGCATTAGAGAAAAAATAAAATAAACTACTGGTGAGATCTTTTTTTGTATAATAGCAATACATGTTTTTTTGTAAACCAGTGATGGACCAAGGTAACAAACAGCTGCTCAACTAGGCATATCTTCAGATGTGAAAATAGATGCGGCTAATGTACGGCGGATACAAATGAAAACAAAGTTCAATCGACTGTGAAAACTTGCAATTACTGCAGATCTGTTTTTGACAAGTAAGACACCCACAGATTTTGAAGTAAAGGTTTACCACTGAAGTACATCCAAAGCTGCATGGAAAGTAAAGAAAGCTTGGAATTCAGTTTCCCCGATAGAGCAATGTGGACACCAGTTAGCTAAAATAGTGCAGAGTAATTTCTCTCCCACTACCACAGATTGGTTAGACCTTGCACAGACCCTGAGTGCTGGAGAATTGCTTTGAGTTCATACCTTATTGCTGGATAGTGTTAGAGTGCAGTCAGTAAACCACAAGTGAAGATCAACCAGCCATTTTGGGACATCTGTAGTCACTTGGGAAATCCATACTTGAGGAGAATAATAACATTACTTCATCAAATTGCTGACAATTCTCCATTGGTTCAGGCCCAGTACTTTACTGAAAATTGATCAATTCACCTCTTGGAATAATTGCTAACTATGACCATATTTATCCTGTAAGGCCAATTTAAGGTTGGGAGAAGAGGGGAATACAATATGTTTAAGAAAAGCTCTGGAGGGAATGATTATCTTAAAACCTTCAAATGACACACAAGAGATTTTGCACTGACTGTAATGTCCTGTAGTAATAGGACAATGGCAGATGTTGTGGTCAGTTTCTGATTGTGACAATGGTGAATGCTAATAATTTCACCATCAGTCCAACTGCAAGTTCTTAGTGATTATGGCCACCAGCCAGTGCTTTCTGCCTGAAGCGTACCTTGCTTATCATAGTTCATTCACCTTAGTTAGATCCAGCTCTTTTACTTTTTTGTTCACTTGAAACAGATTAAGAAAGATCATAGTTTTGAAATCAGACCAGTTTTCTATCCAGCTCTGCGTTAAAGTTCCATTCACCAGTACCTCTGTAGTTCTTGCATGTTGTTGAAGCCACTCTACCTTCATGCGGCATTTTGGTGTCATGTAGTTTACACTCACTAACAAGTGTTTAGTTAGGTTTCCAAAGAGGCTGTCTTTGAAATGACAACTACATTATTATCCCTCACTATGGATATTTAAACCACTCTCTTAATTTGCCCTGCTCAAAATGGCATATAGTTGTAATGTTAAATTATAAATCCTCTTCCATTTTGAGTTAGGTCTTTGCCATTGCTACAATCTACAATTCCCAGTAATTTACCATAGTCCATGCATTTAGACATGTCATCCAAACCCACTTTAAGCTACCTTATATTTATCCTCCTATTTCAATTGATTTTTGTTTCAAGTGCTGTTTTCCTCTCAGTCTTCTACACCTGCTTTCTCCTCACCAAGTTTTACCCCAGTAGCCATCCACCTGCCAAATCACATTAAACTTTCTCTTGATGCTTTAATTAATCTTGTTATGAAGTTGTTAGTTCCAGCTCTTTAGAAGCAGCTTATCTATGTTGCACAAGTTCCACCTTCCCCAAAACTGACTTCAGTCACCCATATTGTGAAGATCTTCTTCTTGTTCTAATTGTTCAAACATATGTAGGTTAATCTGATAGGTCCTGCTGTTCCTACACACATCGTGGAAGGTGCAGTCGGTAGACACTTCAGGCGCTGTATTTTAATTTGAGGTGCTGGTTCCTGAATTACTTGGTAGTAGAACCTTAATCCTTCATGTCGTCAGTTCATACATAACTCATGGATTGCACTTGGCAGATGTTGCATCTTTCATTCTTTTTCTTAATATGGCATCTATCCCCTATGTTTACTCACCTGCAAGTGGAAGCAATTTTTTCTCATCAAACGCCTTCAATATTTTAAAGCTCACTCAAATTTCCTTCCTTTCCAGTCCTGATGAAGGGTCGTGACCTGTTTATTCCCCTCTATTGATGCTGCCTGATGCTGAATTCCTCCAGCATTTTGTGTGCGTTGCTCAAATTACCAATGCCGTTCCTTTCCTAGTAAAGGAATTCCAGCTTTTACAAACTTTCCAAATGGTTACACCCTATATACTCTGGTAGTATCCTTGTAGAAAGTCCTTGCACTTTACATGGTACTTCAATATCAGCCTGGATCTACTATTTTGGTAGGGATATTGCCTAAAAATGCATTGCCATTTCTGGCTACTGCTTTATCTTCCAATTTTCTACACTAGCTTGTCTTTGCTTTCTCATTTCTGAATATTTTGTCAACATCTTTTTTCTAAGAGTTTCATTCTAATATTGCCATCCTTAAAAGGTTATAGATACAGTTGTCTCTTCTATAAATTTTATAGTTACAATCATTGGTATCTTAGATTAACTGGCAGAAAATTGCCTGGAGAGGAGTTCTTCTGATTTGGGCAGTTTCCGACACTCTGGAACCAGATTTCTTCATTCTGAGTAATATAGTGACAATCTATTGAAAGCTATATAAATTAAAGGCATTAGGCAAAATGAAACTAACGTCATACTGCTTGTAACACAGTTGATGTAGTTGGCACTAAAGTGATAGAAGGAAAGGTTTTTAATTACAGGCTTTGCGGCTCTCTTGGAGTCTTGTCATGGTGTCGACGTTGACTGGCAGGATACTGGTGGCTGTTCTATTCACTGGTGAGAGCACCAAGATCAGCACTCTGAAGTGGGAGTTTTACTGTCTTGGATTTGCAGATTATCGGCTCTCTCTTCTGCCTAGAATACTGTTTGTTCCTTTTCTATATTTCAGACTTGTGCTTTTTCTGGCCAGATGTTTCCATCCCCAGTCTATATTAATTCAGTATATCTATTAATTTGGTGCTGCAGTCTTGATACGTGTGCTGAAATTGATTGCAAATTCTTGCCCATGGTTGTGAGTATTCCAATATCAGTTTATCCATTTGAGGAGCTTTTACTGGTCTCAGTAATCCGTTCACAAAGAAAGCCAAAGATATTAATATTAAATATCTGTGTCAAGATTTTTGCCATATCTGCAGAACAAATTATTTTCTGCTATAGCTAAACTGCTATAGCCTATTTTGGTCAATTTTGCATTAAAGCATTTTATTTTGTAAACTGCAGATTGAGACTTCTGCAACGCTGTTTTTGGCTACACATAGGCCTTTTGATTTAATTCTATTTGCAATCCATTTAAATACCAAGTATTACTTAAGAGGGGAAAAAGTCAAATTGCATCACTCAAAGAAATCAGCCTTTGAAAAGTGTATTGACATAGATACAAATTGTGCAGTGAATTTCAACTCAATTCAGTGGGGTGATGAACTACTAACATTCAGCATGCCTCTTATTTTACTATCATCACTTGTGTTCACTTCTTAGGAAAGTTCTCAATTAACGTAATCATACTGGCCTAGCAACAGTGAAATGACGGACCCTGCTTCATCTCATATTTCCTGACGACACAGGAGATCGTTCAATCTATTGAATCTACGCTGATCTTTGAGTTATCCCATCAGCCTTATTCCCTGCTTATTTAATGGTGACCTATTTTCTCTCACCTGTTGCTCCTGATCTTCCTTTGAATTAATTTAGTGTTTTGAAGTTACAACACACATAACCGAATCATTTAGCAGAACCATTTAGCTTATTAACTAGCACATCTTTGGGAAGTGAATGGAAACTGGAGCATCCTGGGGAACCTGACAGAGTTACAAATGGGTGTGCAAACTGCTCACAGCAGGCACTGTAGGTCAGCATCAAACCCAAGACACTGGAGCTTTGATACAGCAGTATTATGAGCTATGCCACTGTGCTGTTACAAGTACATCAGTACTCTGCACAAACTTCCCCAGCTCCTAATCCCCCATTCACCAGCCCCAAAAATGAAATAGACAGTAAAGAAGAAAGTTTCAAATTTCTGTTTGCCTTAGGATAGTGAAATCAGCAGAAAAATTTAAAGAAAAATACTAAATTAGAATCAGTATATGATGAGGCTTATATAAAGGCATTTGTGTAATTATTTCTTTGTTTTTTTATCATAACAGGTGTTCCTTTGTAAAATGTTTGCTAAATGGTGAATCACACTGTCAGTGAAAGATGTGAAGACATTGCATTGATACAGTAGCCGCAACACTGAGATTTCATTAATTCATTAGCTTCGTGAAGGGTCTTAAGAGAAAAATCTGTTGGCTGCTTTCTTTAAGCATTCCTCAGGATTAAGGTGACTTCATTTCTATGGGTTCTGAGCTGGTTGATGAGGCTCGTGTGGGTGGGATCTGTAGACTCTGCCACAGGTTGACTGGGTGTGGCTTTTGGTTTGTGTAGTTATTGTAAGGATGAGCTACTTCCACTAGGTTCTGCATGCTTCCAGTCGAGAGACCAAAGGTGTGGTACCTCTCCTGTGCATGAAGTGCTTGCTGTGCATAATGCACATTTCTTTTTAGTGTGCAACAGGGCATTGATCACACCTGCTTGGTAAACCAAGTTTAAATCTCTTTATCAGGTTTAAGACTGCAGTGGTTTTCTGAAGTGTGGTGAATGTTATCATTTATGTCAGTATTCAATGAGGGGTGATACTTGAGTTGCAGAAAATGATCCACGTTTTCTGGAGTCTTCAGGTGAGCTTAATTATTGTGAGGAGGTTAGCAGTGGACCTTTGTGCTTTGCATAATTATCAAAAGGCTCATTGTAGGTTGAGCACTTTTCCTTTCAACTTGTTGGTTAAATCCAGACCAGACAGATGAGTGTTGGTTATGAGGTGCATTTTTATTGGGAGAGATATGAAGAGGAGGGTTGGAACAATGACATGGATTTGCTTACACTGGAGCTGATTCTGTAACAGGGTCTACTGGTTAGATATTGGCATTGGATTTCCTGATATCGCGGTCATAGAATTGAGATGTATTTGTGAGGGCAGCTACCGACCATTCAGTTTTGTTCATGGTTGATGGAGTTTGTAAGATTGATAGAGGGCCTCTATAGTGATTGATGCTGGTCCCTTCATTTTCTTACAATTTTCACTGCACATTTTGGTGGACACAATCCCAACTACAATTTGAAGAGTCCTTTGTCCACTCGTTGCAATGATTTTCCTGGTGGCAGACACTGGGGACACCCCACTGTAATTACTGGAATCAGAATTGTCTGCTTTCTTGGAGGGCCATGATTATGCTATCTCTAATAGTGAAGAATCTATATATATTGTGGTTGCTTTCCACCCCCACAGCAATCTCTTCTTCAGCAAAGGTGACGTTTATTGGATCTCAGTGCTATTTTTCTCGTGGAGCCGGTTCTTCCCCCCTTTGCAGTGTGATGGAGGTTTTAGTCCAAGAACCTGTTGTATTTGTGGTTAGTTAGCTCGCCAATTTCCTAGTCATTTTCAACAAACCATTCCATTTGGTTTCTGGTGGAGAAGGCGTCTGTTCAGAGATGTCATATATGGTGGACTTTGGGGCATTCTAGGAACTCTGGACACTGCAGGTGTGGCTGGTTGGGCAATGCCAGGCTTCTGTGCACCACTGACTGACAAAAGCTTCCTTTGCTGAATGCATGGGGGACCTATGACATTGATATTCTTGTGGCAGAGTTTCTTTTACTGCCGTTGTTTTGGAGCGGGATTGATGGATTTGAGACAGATTAGTTTGTTGCTGGAATCTAGTCAATAACATCACATACTGTATTAGTATATTAGAGAGGCAGTTGACCTGAATGAACATCATCAGTTAAATACACAACAGGGAAGCTGTTACAATAGGCAGAGGGCAATGATAAATTGGTTTATTATTGTCAAATGTACTGAGGAACAAAGAAAAAATTGTTTTGCAATATCATCACTACAGATCATTTCAACACATCGGTACATCATGGTCGTACAAAAAAACCCAAGAAATAACAGTTACAGAGAAAGTGCTGTGCAGGTACACAATCAGGTACAAGACTATATCCAGGTAGACTGTGAGGCTGAATCCATATGATCATATCAGGGGACTGTTATGTCATCTTACAAAAGCAAGACAATTAAAAGTTGTCCTTGAGCCTGCTGGTATGTGCTTTTAGATTTTTGTGCTTTCATGTTTATTTTATGCTTAATGGGAGGTGGCTGTCTTTGATTTTGTTGGCTGTCTACACAAGACAGAAAGAGGTGTGGATCGAGTCTATGGAGGGGAGGCTAGTTTTGTGATGTGTTGAGCTGTATCTACAACTCTCTGCAATTTCCTTTCATCTTGGGCAGAGCTAAGCCCATAAAACATAGGAGCTGAATTAGCCCATTTGTCCCATCGAGTGTGCTCCGTCATTTCATCATTGCTGATCCATTTTCTCTCTCAATCCCATTGTCTTGCCTTCTCCCCGTAACCTTTCATGATCTGACTAATCAAGAACCTATCAACCTCTGGTAAATACACCCAATGGCCTGGCCTCTACAGCTGCCTGTGGCAATAAATTCCAGATTCACCACCATTCGGCTAAAGAAATTCCTCCTCGTCTCTGTTCTAAATGGTCATTCCTTTATTCTGAGACTGTGCCTTCTGGTCCTCGACTCCCCCACTATAGGAAACATCCTTTCCACAACTACTCCATTTAGGCCTTTCAACATTCAATAGGTTTAAATGAAATCCCCCCTTAATCTGCTAAATTCCAGTGAGTATAGGCCCAGAACCATTAAATGCTCCTCATACAATAACCCGTTCACTCCTGGAATAATTTTTTTGAACCTCTTCTCGCTAGTAATAGCAACTGCACTCACTTCTTCCCCCTTACACTCTTGAACTTCTGGCACACTACTAGTGACTTCCACGCTGAAGATTGAAGACTGAGGCAAAATACTTATTCTCCCATCATTTCCTTGTCCCTCATATTAACTTTCCAGCATCATTTACTAGTAGCCTGATATCTAATTTTGCCTCTCTTTCACTCTTTACAGTACGAAAAAACTTTTGGTATCCTTTTTGATATTATTGGCTAGCATACCTTCATACTTCATCATCCCCTCCTTATAGCTTTTTAGTTGCTTTCTGTTGGTTATTAAAGGCTTCCCAATCCTCTAAATTTCCACTCATTTTTGCTCTGTCATATGCCCTCTCTTTTGCTTTTATGTTGTCTTTAACTTCCCTTGTCAGCCACAGTTGCATCAGCTTCCCTTTAGAATACTTTTTTTGGTATGTATCAATCCTGTGCCTTCCGAATTGCTCCCAGAAACTCCAGCCATTACTGTTCTTCCGTCATCCCTGCATTGTGGCCCCTGCCCATCCCCCACATGAGTTATCTGTTGTCGGCCCCCAACCAACACATATTCCACTCTCCCCCCTACCCCTCCTCACAGTCCCCCACCCTGCTCTCATGACTATACCCCTTCACCACACGAAACCACCATGGTGGGCTTCACAGCTGAACAAGTGAGAAGACAGCTGAAACGTCTCAACCCAAGCAAGGCTACAGGACCAGATGGTGTCAGTACCAGGGTGCTCAAAGCCTGTGCCCCTCAGCTATGTGGAATACTTCGCCATGTATTCAAACTGAGCCTGAGGCTCCGGAGGGTTCCTGTGCTGTGGAAGACATCCTGCCTCGTCCCTGTCCCGAAGACGCCGCGCCCCAGCGGCCTCAATGACTACAGACCGGTGGTATTGACCTCCCACATCATGAAGACCCTGGAGAGGCTTGTTCTGGAGCTGCTCTGGCCTATGGTCAGGCCACACTTAGATCCCATCCAGTTCGCCTACCAGCCCCGACTAGGAGTTGAGGATGCCATCGTCTACCTGCTGAACCGTGTCTACGCCCACCTGGACAAGCCAGCGAGCACTGTGAGGGTCATGTTTTTTGACTTCTCTAGTGCGTTCAAACACCATCCGCCCTGCTCTGCTAGGGGAGAAGCTGACAGCGATGCAGGTGGACGCTTCCCTGGTATCATGGATTCTTGATTACCTGACTGGCAGACCACAGTACGTGTGCTTGCAACACTGTGTGTCCGACAGAGAGATCAGCAGCACTGGGGCTCCACAGGGGACTGTCTTGTCTCCCTTTCTCTTCACCATTTACACCTCGGACTTCAACTACTGCACAGAGTCTTGTCATCTTCAGAAGTTTTCTGATGACTCTGCCATAGTTGGATGCATCAGCAAGGGAGATGAGGCTGCGGTAGGAAACTTTGTAACATGGTGTGAGCAGAATTATCTGCAGCTTAACGTGAAAAAGACTAAGGACCTGGTGGTAGACCTGAGGAGAGCTAAGGCACCGGTGACCCCTGTTTCCTTCAAGGGGGTCAGTGTGGACATGGTGGAGGATTACAAATACCTGGGGATACAAATTGACAATAAACTGGACTGGTCAAAGAACACTGAGGCTGTCTACAAGAAGGGTCAGAGCCGTCTCTATTTCCTGAGGAGACTTGAGATCCTTTAACATCTGCCGGACGATGCTGAGGATGTTCTATGAGTCTGTCATGGCCAGTGCGATCATGTTTGCTGTTGTGTGCTGGGGCAGCAGGCTAAGGGTAGCAGACACCAACAGAATCAACAAACTCATTCGTAAGGCCAGTGATGTTGTGGGGATGGAACTGGACTCTCTGACGGTGGTGTCTGAAAAGAGGATGCTGTCTAAGTTGCATGCCATCTTGGTCAATGTCTCCCATCCACTACATAATGTACTGGGTGGGCACAGGAGTGCATTCAGCCAGAGACTCATTCCACTGAGATGCAACACAGAGCATCATAGGAAGTCATTCCTGCCTGTGGCCATCAAACTTTACAACTCCTCCCTTGGAGAGTCAGACACCCAGAGCCAATAGGCTGGTCCTGGATTATTTCCTGGCATAATTTACATATTACTATTTATTTATTTATGGTTTTATTACTATTTAATTATTTATGGTGCAACTATAACGAAAATCAATTTCCCCTGGGATCAATAAAGTATGACTATGACCATGACTATTATCTGCTTCCAATCAACTTTAGCCAGCCTCTATAATTCCTTCTACTCCATTGTAATACTGATACATCTGACTTTATCTTCTCCCTCTCAAATTGCAGGATGAATCTTATCATATTATGATCACTTCTCCTAAGGTTTCCTTTACCTTATGCTCCCTAATCTAATCTGGTTCATTATAAACAACCCAATCCAGAATAGCCTTTCCCCTAGTGGGCTCAACCACAAGATGCTGTAAAAAGCCATCTCATAGGCATTCTACAAATTCTGCCTTGGGATCCAGCATCAATCTAATTTTCCCAATCTACCTTCACTTTGAAATCCCCATGGCCATTGTAACATTCCCCTAACAACAGGAATTCTGCAGATGCTGGAAATTCAAGTAACACACATAAAAGTTGCTGGTGAACGCAGCAGGCCAGGCAGCATCTCTAGGAAGAGGTACAGTCAACGTTTCAGGCCGAGACTCTTCGTCAGGACTCATCTGTCCTTCGTCTGTCCTGACGAAGGGTCTCGGCCTGAAACGTCGACTGCACCTCTTCCTAGAGATGCTGCCTGGCCTGCTGCGTTCACCAGCAACTTTGATGTAACATTCCCCTTATGACATTCCTTTTCTATCTCCTGTTGTAATTTGTACCCCACATCCTGGATACTGTTTGGAAGGCAGTATATAGCTCCCATCAGGGTTTTTTTTTTAACCCTTGCAGTTTCTTAACTTTACCCACAAGGATTCTACATTTCCCGATCTGATGTCAGGTCTTTCTAAGGATTTGATTTCAGTTTTTACCAACAGAGCCATGCCAACCCCTCTGCCCACTGGTCTGTTCTTTCAATATAATGTGAGAAAAGCAGTAGCATTCCAAGCTGTGGTGAATCCTTCCATGGGGCTTCTATAAAAACTAGTGAGGATGAAAGGAGGCATGCCTCCTGAGGAAGTAGAGGCAGTTTCTTGAAAACGTCTACATGGCTGGACCGGGACGGGCTGCTGGTGATGTTCACTCCTAGGAACTTGAAGCTCTCAACCTGTAAACAGGACCACATGCACTGCTGCCCTTCCTAAAGTTAATGACAGGCTCTTTCCTTTTGCAAACAAGAGGGCAAGGTTATTGTCATTATATTATGCTACCTGTCTCCTTCCTGTACTCAGACTCATTGCTATTTGAGATTCTGCCCACTACAATGGCGTGTTATCTGCAAACGTGGATGAAGTGAGAGCAGAATCTGGCCACATAATGACCTGTGTGTAGGGAGTAAAGTAAGCGACTGAGTATGCAGCCTTGCAGATCACCAGTATTAAGGATAATTGTGGTGGAGGTGTTGCTGTCTAATCTTACTGATTGTGGTTTTTTTGAAGGGGAACCAAGAATCCGGTAGCATAGGGAGGTGTTGAGTCCCTCTTTTTCAACGAGGGAAATACAAATGGAAGTAAATTGTTTTGATGATGCGCACTGCACAACGTTTATGCCTGTCATTCTTCCTCTTCCCATCACGGCATTAGCACTACGGTTTTGGTCTGCACACTGAGCACAATAGTTATGCACTAACTTCCTAGTATAGTGAGATCTGCTATGATGATAATCCTGATAATTTACCAGTGTGAATCCCCTTGGATCAATGTGATCCCTTCTATACTTCTGATATAGTGGCATGATACAGGTCACATATTTTAATTGTAACTCCATCTGCAATTTAATGATGTGATGAGTAGTCAACCAACTACCTCGTTTGATTTCAAACAATATTGAATTGCAATGTGTAGAATTAGCATGTCAAAGAAATGTAACAGTTGTTTGTTTAAAAGAGACTCTGATTTAAAAGACATATAAAAGTGGTTGCTGATGTCACTTTGGAATAGAATCACAGATTAAGTGCCATGTGTAAACACAAATTGTGGATTCTTGGGCATGACAGAGAGCTATTTTATGTTTTGACTTAGTAAAAACAGTAACCTTGCCTTCAGTGCAAATAGTAGATATTTGTTCATTTTATACACAGACAATTTAAGTAGAGAAAATATTTTGTTTTGATACATGTTGGTACTCATAAGAAATGTACGAAGATATCATGAATCTATGTCATAGAGCTATACATTCAAATCAACTCTACTCTAGTCCAAAACAGAAAATGCTTGAAAAATTCCTAAGATTGGGTTGCTTCTCTGGAGATAGAACTCTGTTGATGTTTTAGGTTGATGACCTTAATGCTTTTATGTTCTGCAGTTGTTCCTGTTTTGAAAAACTAAATACTGTAGTTGAACATGACCATTTTTTCTGTCTGATGTTGAAAGGTCATCAACCTGGAATGTTACCTGTGACTTCAGCTCAAATCCAGCCTGAAAAGCTGAGCATTTTCAGCACTTTCTGTTTTAATGTCACACACACTCGGAATTTTATATATCTCAATTAGAACATCACTTATTCTCCACTTTGGTGATATCACCCTAAAGCAGGTATTTGTTGAAGAACAGAGGGATCTCGGCGTACAAGTCCTGAAAGTGACTCCCTGAAAGTGGTAACAGAAGACAGATAGCATGCTTGCCTTCAGTAGTGTGGGCATCAAGTAAAAAGTTGGAAAGTCTTGTTGCTGTCTGAAACTTTTAAACTGCACTTTGAGTATTGTGTGTAGTTCTGGTCACCACGTTATAGGAAGGATGGGGACTTCAGAAAGGGTGCAGAGAAGATTAACCTAGAATGCTTAGAGAACATTTGAACTTGTATCTGCCTACCTGGACTCCATTTTGTCACCCATAGTTCAGTCCCTCCCCACCTTTATTCGAGATACCTCCCATGCCCTCCAACTCTTCAATAACTTCCAGTTCCCTGGTCCCAACTGCTTCATTTTCACTATGGATGTCCAATCCCTATACACCTCCATTCCCCATCAAGGAGGCCTCAAAGCCCTCCACTACTTTCTGGATAATAGACCTCACCAGTTCCCCACCACCACTACCCTCCTCCGGTTGGCGGAACTAGTTCTCACACTCAATAACTTCTCTTTTGGCTCTTCCCACTTTCTCCAGACTAAGAGTGTAGCTATGGGAACTCGCATGAGCCCTAGCTATGCCTGCCTCTTCGTTGGTTATGTGGAACAGTCTGTGCTCCAAACCTATTCTGGTACTGCTCCCCAACTTTTCCTTCGGTACATTGACGACTACATTGGTGCTGCTGCCTGCACCCATGCTGAGCTTGTCAATTTCATCGACTTTACTTCTAACTTCCACCCAGCCCTCAAATTCACTTGGTCTATCTCGGACCCTTCTCTCCCTTTTCTCAATGTCTCGGTCTCCATCTCTGGAGACAGACTGTCCACTGACATCTTCTAAAAGCCTACTGACTCTCATTACTACCTCAACTATACCTCTTCCCTCCCCACCACATGCAAAAATGCCATTCCCTATTCACAGTTCCTCCGTCTCCGCCGCATCAGCTTCGAGGATGAGGTTTTCCATTGCAGGACATCTCAAATGTCCTCTTTCTTTAAGGATCGTGGTTTCCCTTCTGCTGTGATCAATGATGCCCTCACCCGCATCTCCTCCATTTCCCCCACTTCGGCTCTCACCCCATCCTCCCGCCACCACAACAGGGACGGAGTTCCCCTTGTCCTCACCTATCACCCCAGTAGCCTCTGGATCCAGCACATTATCCTCCGCAACTTCCGCCACCTTCAACAGGACCCCACCAATAAGCGCATCTTTCCCTTTCCACCCCTCTCCGCTTTCCGTAGGGATTGGTCCCTCCCCGACTCCCTGGTCCACACGTCCCTCCCCACGGATCTCCCACCCGGCACTTATCCCTGTAAGCACAAGTGCTACACCTGTCCCTACACCTCCTCTCTTGCTACCATTCAGGGCCCCAAACAGTCCTTCCAAGTGAGGCAACACTTCACTTGTGAGTCTGTTGGGGTCATCTATTGCATCCAGTGCTCCCGGTGCGGCCTCCTCTACATCGGTGAAACCCGACGCAGATTGGGGGACCGCTTCGTTGAGCACCTCCGCTCCGTCTGCCACAACAGACAGGATCTCCCAGTAGGCACCCACTTCAACTCTGCTTCCCACTCCCATTCAGATATGTCCATGCATGGCCTCCTCTACTGCCGCGATGAGGCTAAACTCAGGTTGGAGGAGCAACACCTCATATACCGTCTAGTTAGCCTCCAGCCCCTTCGTATGAACATAGAATTCTCCAACTTCTGGTAAATCCTTCCCCCTCCCTCCCCTATCCCTATGTCACTCTGCCCCCTCCCCCAGCTGCCTATCACCTCCCTCATGGTTCCACCTCCTTCTACTACCCATTGTGTTTTCCCGTATTCCTTCTTCACCTTTCCTGCCTGTCACCTCCCTGCTTCCCCTCCCCCACCCCTTTATCTTTCCCCTTACTGGTTTTTCACCTGGAACCTACCAGCCTTCTCCTTCCCACCCTCCTCCCACATTCCTTATAGGGCCTCTGCCCCTTCCCTGTACAGTCCTGACAAAGGGTTCCAGCCCGAAACGTCGACCGATCTTTTCCACGGATGCTGCCTGACCTGCTGAGTTCCTCCAGCGTGTTGTGAGAATATTAGCTTTCAGGAGAGGTTGGACAAATTTGGATTGTTTTCTCTGCAACGTTGGCAGCTGAGGGGAGATATGATGTAAGTTTATAAAATTATGATAATTAGAGCTCGGATAGGTCTTTTTCTCAGGATGGAAGTATCAAATACTAGAAGACATGCACTTAAGGTGAGCGAGAAAAGTTCAAAGGAGATTTACAAATGCAAAGATGAGGAAATCTGCAGATGCTGGAATTTCAAGCAATACTCATAAGAGTTGCTGGTGAACTCAGCGGGCCAGGCAGCTTCCTAGAGATGCTGCCTGGTCTGCTGCGTTCACCAGCAACTTTTATGTGTGTTGCAAGGAGATTTACAAGGCAGGTTTTTTAAAAAAAACAGTGATAGATGTCTGGAATGTGCTGCTAAATCTAGTGGTGAAAGGAAATACGATAGAATATTTTAAGAGACATTTAGAGAGACACATGCTAATGCGCAGGCAGATAGGATTTGTTTAATTTGATGTCATGGTCAGCACTGATGTAGTGGGCCAAAGAGCTGGTTGCTGTGTTGAACTGTTCTTTGTTCTATACTGTTGAATAAGGAACACTTACTGAAGTCCTGTGGAAACACTGGTTTAGCTTAATGTGGAAACTTCACCCGTGATAACTTAAATGTGCAAACATGTGTGTGTCCAATTCCAATAAGGAATTTGTACCTTCTCCCCATGAACGGGGTAGGTTTCCTCCGGGCGCTCTGCTTTCCTCTCAAAGTCCAAAGATGTACTCATTGGAAATTAATTGGTCATTGTGAATTGTCCTGTGATTAGGCTAGAGTTAAATAGGTGGGGTGCTGCATGCTGTGGCTCCTTGGCAGAAAGGCCCGCCCTGTCCTGTACCTCTAAATAAGTAAATAGAATTCCAACAACTGAAAATAGTCTGTAGGGTGAGTTTGTATTGAAACCAAAATCTTACGTGTGTAGAGGAATACTTACATGTTTAGGAGTGTCTTCCAGACATTTCTCCAGAAAGACTCAATTCAACTTGCTTACCCTCCCTGCAGAATATAAATTCTGAATAATGTTTGCAGTGTTAAGTTTGTTTGCACACTCTTGTTCTAAAATTGCTGATGATCTGAAACACTAGCTCGGTTCAGTTTCTAATGATGCTTTCTGACCTGTTGAACATCCTTAGCACTTTGCATTTTTATTTCTGATTTTAATATGCATCACAGACTAAGTGTGATTCAGTTCTTTTTTTCACAAACAGTTGTTGTGGTGCAACAAGGGTACTTATCATACTGAAGGCAGAATTGATGAATGGGGATGACATTAGAATGCAACTAAAAAAATCCACTAACAGGAGATTGTTGAATCTTTTTGAAAACATTAGAGGAAAAGATGAGCATGCATGTACAGTGTGAAGTTTGAAGTACAGGGTGCCAAACTCTACTCAACTAAACACGGGAATCAAGATAAGGCGTCTAAACTTCGGGTGCTTTATGATGATCAAATCCACATTCATGAGAAATTAGGAACACATCAAACTAGACTTACATGTAAAATATCCAAATTATACACAACATGAGTAAGCAAAGTTTTGAAGTATGTGAGAAGATTAACACCATGTAAACATTCATTAAATTACCAAGGTTGGTCGAACTCTGTATCAATAATTGGGAATAAACTTTAACGTAATATTAACACAAAATATTGCTCAGATAGTGTTCTCGTTTATGAACTAAGCCAAACTTTACAGACAATGGTTTTGATGACGCAAGCAAGGGAAAGACAACACAGGATTGTGTAAATGTGCTTGAGTCTGACTCAAAAACTCCGCCAGAACAAAATGACTGCCCTCACATGATCCAACTGAATTTCAAATTTAAAGGCGGCAGCGCAGTCAGAATAAAAGCAGCGCTATATTTCAAATAAAACCCTGAACTCTCCCTGCCCGCTTGGCATTTTTAAAGATATCACAGACAGTTAATGCAACAGGTTACAATGTTCAGTCCTTCTTTTTCAGAAGGAAAACAATCTCTGACTCATGCTTGAAGAACTTCTTGCTTGAACTTGCTTTGTCATCTTGAGCTCTATTTGGCAAACCCTTCTCTGAACATGTGTCCTTGATGCTCCACCTGTTCACGATAGTGGCATATGAATGACATGGAGATGTGATGCTTACCGGGCAAAATCATGGGGTTCGTCTCTGATCAAACATGCTCAAATCTGCATGTTTTTTTTAACGAAACAAGGAGGAAACCTGGATGAATATTCCCAGTTCTTCTCATTCCAAGCTCTCCTAGGTACCTGCAACGTTTGCTCTTTCTTCCTGCGCTCTTCTTCAAGCAAACAATAGTGCTTATTTGAGTTAATTTCCGTAAAACCATCACTCACAGTTGACACAGACTGTTGCTCCACCACAGCTATGGATGGTGATTACCCGTAATGACAACACTTGCATATTTAATTCAATCAAACTGGGCTAAAGCATCAGTCTTCCCTTTTGGCTTTTTCCAGAACTGGTTTTACATCCTTTTCCTTCTCTTTTGCTTGATACATCCTTAACTGTATCTTGTATGGCTGTTGGGTCATTGGGACCCACGCACTCTACATAATGCACTGTGTAGACACTCCCTCCATTCACTGCTGATCCATTCTGATCATACAGTTGTTCGTCTACATACCTTTTGGTCCTTTTCGTTTCTGGGAGTGGTCCATTAGTCTGGAGATTTTCCATCATACCGTGGATTTGTCCTGCAGTTTCGTCTAGCAATTGGGTGTTAGAGAGGGAAACTGTGTTTAGCTAACTCTCCTCTCTGCCCAAGCCCCATGTCTGCTACATCTACCTCAGGAGGCAGTTTATTCTATGATGTTCTATTTATACTGGTGCTCGGAGAGAGACCATGTTGAGGCTGTGAACTGGAGTTTACCTTTTCTTTAAGGTTAATGTGGCTTGTGCAAGGGATGAACAGTGAAGGTCTCCCATTTTGCAGAATGTTTGTCTTCAAGCTGTGAACAGTAGGCTTGTGGATGTCCCCTTCTAAACACTTACCACCAACAAGGACCCATCCTGTCCAGCCTCTATGCAAAGGTGTATTATTACCAACACTGTTGATATACTTCCTGGCCTTTAGTGCCGTGAGGAGCTGTAGGATTGAGTCTTATCATCTAGAGGCGGGATCTGTTCAGCCAGTCTGTGGCAGCTTTTCAACAACAGGGCTAATGCTGTGGGCATCGTCTAAATAAGTTAATCCAGGCAAACAACCATCTTTCCTTTGCTGAAAGCAGCTCCGTTAACAGATCCTCAAGTTCTCTTAACTTTAAGTTATTCTTATTTGAAATCTTTGGAAAGCTGTCCGATTTTTGAAAAGTGTGCTTTCTATTACCTCCAGTACACTGTAGCATTCATCAAGGCCGCCCCAGGTCATTCTTAAAGCTGCAGCTGGGTTGTTTATATGACTTGCTCTGAAACACCTAACGTAGTTGGAGAATTCCTTACCAAGCCATTTTAACAGCAAGTTCAATTCCTCACCATTTGTAAGTTCCAGGTCTTTGTATTGTTAAAAGGTGACTTCCATGCTCTATAACTTTTTGGATGGTCATCAGAGTGTGATAAGCTGGTGCTCACAAGCTTTTTGTGTGCCAGATACTTTGCCATATTCATCATGGCTGAAGATGCTGGACGATCTACTGGTAAACTTTCTTTGCACTGAGGTATGTTAAACCTTGGTTGTCGATGTGGATTGTTGCTGTCAAATCTTGGCATTGTCTCCACTGTTTTACAGTAGGGGAATTGCCTTTTTTTGGTGCTGGACAGGTAAGTAAGAGTTGTTTCACATATATTAAATATTTCTGTACTTTGCTGTAAGCAACTTATTGGGAGATGACCATTGGCTACAGTGTGCTGATTGCTATCTTTTTCCAAAGGGATAGGCAAAGTGTTAGAAATAGATTGAATGGAGTGTTGAGACTGTTGATAATGTGTTGCGTAGCAGGCAAGCTCAGACTGCTGGTTAAGACTTCAGGCTTGGTCCTTGACATAATCACTCACACACTCACGTGTGCCCTCTATTATGGCTTGGTGGCTTTTTCTACTGTAAAGCTCCTTACCTTCGTGTGCTGCTGCTGCCTCTAATATCTCTGCATAGCAACTTCAGCCTCTTTTTGAAGAAGCAGGGCTTCCAAATTAGTCTGTAGCTGAGCATTGTCTGTTTTTTTAGGCAGTCTTCCTCTGTGCACGTGAACACGTGCTCGGGCAGCCTCCGCCTTCGCTCTGGCTGCTGCTGCCGCCTGCAGCAACCACTGATGATCCGCCCCATTGCTATGGAGTGCTGTCAGATGCTCTGTCTGGTGAACTTTGCCTTTCCTGTGGTGTTGTGTGCTCTGTGTACCTCTCACCCATAATGCTTGTTATTCACTGCTGTCGACTGTTCATACGCTGTTTGGCCAGCTGCGTTCTCGACTTTTTACTGTACTGCTCTGCCTGGGTCTGAAGTACACTATTTATTAAGCAGTGTGTCAAACTCCACTCCGTTGAACATGGGAGTCAGGGTATAGCGTCTAAGCCCTGGGTGCTTTATTTTGGTAGCACGCACACATATAATTGAGTAGGTGTAAAACTGAGAGAGACCAGAAAAATACTGTAAGTACTTAATGTAGCAAACTTTTGACAATCAAATTACGCAGCCATAAGAAATTAGAAATATACGAAGCTAGAATTATATGTAAAGTATTCAGAATTATACACAACATGAGTAGGCAAAGTTTTAAAGAATGCGAGAAGATTAACACCATGTACACATTCATTAAATTTCCAAGGCCGGTCAAACACTGTACTAATAATCAGCAATAAACTTTTACATCATATAATACTTTCACATAATATTGCTCAGATAGCGTTCTCATTTGTGAACTAAGCCAAAACTTACAGGCGATGGTTTTGATGACGCAAACAAGGGAAAGACAACACAGACTTTGTGTAACTGTGATTCAGTCTGACTCAAAAACTCCGCCACAACAAAATGACTGCCCTCACATGATCCAACTGAATTTCAAATTTAAAGAAGACAACACAATCAGAATAAAAATCGGTAGAGCTATATTTCAAATAAAAGCCTCTGCAATGAAACTTTTGTCTGTGAGAAAAGAGCCTGCATTTGTTATAACATCTTTTAAATCAACGTTTGTTCCTATTCCATGTCTGTCTACCAGTCCTTAATCGTTTATCGTCAGTACTGTATGCTCTAGTTTTGGTTAACCAGCAGAAGTCCACATGCACTACAGAAGCTGGTTCACCCTTAATTATTCTAGTGGTTACAATCTCAAGTGGACTTTTTGAACATAATATATCCCTTTCAAAAATACTCCGTGACTCTTCTCAGCAAAACAAAGCTCAAACATCCAGAGGAACACAGCAGTTCAGGTTGCATCTGTGGAGGCAGGAGAATGGACGATGTTTCGAGTCGAGGTGATGCATCAGTCCAAAGCAATCAAGTAAAAGTGTTTTGGGGTTTTGATAGAGTTATATTCATAGTTCAGAAAATCTGTCAGTCCAGTACCATTAAAGTACTGTTAACAACAGGAATTCTGCAGATGCTGGAAATTCAAGCAACACACATCAAAGTTGCTGGTGAACGCAGCAGGCCAGGCAGCATCTGTAGGAAGAGGTGCAGTCGACGTTTCAGGCCGAGACCCTTCGTCAGGACTAACTGAAGGAAGAGTGAGTAAGGGATTTGAAAATTGGAGGGGGAGGGGGAGATCCAAAATGATAGGAGAAGACAGGAGGGGGAGGGATGGAGCCAAGAGCTGGACAGGTGATAGGCAAAAGGGATACGAGAGGATCATGGGACAGGAGGTCCGGGAAGAAAGACAGGAGGGGGGGACCCAGAGGATGGGCAAGGGGTATATTCAGAGGGACAGAGGGAGAAAAAGGAGAGTGAGAGAAAGAATGTGTGTATAAAAATAAATAACAGATGGGGTACGAGGGGGAGGTGGAGCATTAGTGGAAGTTAGAGAAGTCGATGTTCATGCCATCAGGTTGGAGGCTACCCAGACGGAATATAAGGTGTTGTTCCTCCAACCTGAGTGTGGCTTCATCTTTACAGTAGAGGAGGCCATGGATAGACATGTCAGAATGGGAATGGGATGTGGAATTAAAATGTGTAGCCACTGGGAGATCCTGCTTTCTCTGGCGGACAGAGCGTAGGTGTTCAGCAAAGCGGTCTCCCAATCTGCGTCGGGTCTCGCCAATATATAAAAGGCCACATCGGGAGCACCGGACGCAGTATATCACCCCAGCCGACTCACAGGTGAAGTGTTGCCTCACCTGGAAGGACTGTTTGGGGCCCTGAGTGGTGGTAAGGGAGGAAGTGTAAGGGCATGTGTAGCACTTGTTCCGCTTACATGGATAAATGCCAGGAGGGAGATCAGTGGGGAGGGATGGGGGGGATGAATGGACAAAGGAGTCGCGTAGGGAGCGATCCCTGCGGAATGCAGAGAGTTGGGGGGAGGGAAAGATGTGCTTAGTGGTGGGATAGTAGTGGTTGGAGGTGGCGGAAGTTACGGAGAATAATATGTTGGACCCGGAGGCTGGTGGGGTGGTAGGTGAGGACCAGGGGAACCCTATTCCTAGTGGAGTGGTGGGAGGATGGAGTGAGAGCAGGTGTACGTGAAATGGGGGAGATGCGTTTAAGAGCAGAGTTGATAGTGGAGGAAGGGAAGCCCCTTTCTTTAAAAAAGGAAGACATCTCCCTCGTCCTAGAATGAAAAGCCTCATCCTGAGAGCAGATGCGGTGGAGACGGAGGAATTGCGAGAAGAGGATGGCGTTTTTGCAAGAGACAGGGTGAGAAGAGGAATAGTCTAGATAGCTGTGAGAGTCAGTAGGCTTATAGTAGACATCAGTGGATAAGCTGTCTCCAGAGACAGAGACAGAAAGATCCAGAAAGGGGAGGGAGGTGTCGGAAATGGACCAGGTAAACTTGAGGGCAGGGTGAAAGTTGGAGGCAAAGTTAATAAAGTCAACGAGCTCTGCATGCGTGCAGGAAGCAGCGCCAATACAGTCGTCGATGTAGCGAAGGAAAAGTGGGGGACAGATACCAGAATAGGCACGGAACATAGATTGTTCCACAAAGCCAACAAAAAGGCAGGCATAGCTAGGACCCATACGGGTGCCCATAGCTACACCTTTAGTTTGGAGGAAGTGGGAGGAGCCAAAGGAGAAATTATTAAGAGTAAGGACTAATTCCACTAGATGGAGCAGAGTGGTGGTAGAGGGGAACTGATTAGGTCTGGAATCCAAAAAGGAGCGTAGAGCTTTGAGACCTTCCTGATGGGGGATGGAAGTATATAAGGACTGGACATCCATGGTGAAAATAAAGCGGTGGGGGCCAGGGAACTTAAAATCATCGAAAAGTTTAAGAGCGTGAGAAGTGTCACGAACATAGGTAGGAAGGGATTGAACAAGGGGGGATAAAACCGTGTCGAGGTATGCAGAAACGAGTTCGGTGGGGCAGGAGCAAGCTGAGACAATAGGTCGGCCAGGACAGGCAGGTTTGTGGATCTTGGGTAGGAGGTAGAAACGGGAAGTGTGAGGTGTGGGAACTATAAGGTTGGTAGCAGTGGATGGGAGATCCCCTGAGCGGATAAAGTCGGTGATGATGTGGGAGACAATGGCCTGGTGCTCCTTAGTGGGGTCACGATCGAGGGGTAAATAAGAGGAGGTATCCGCGAGTTGTCGCTGTGCCTCGGCAAGGTAGAGGTCAGTATGCCAGACTACAACAGCACCCCCCTTATCGGCGGGTTTAATAATAAGGTTAGGATTAGTGCGGAGGGAGTGGAGAGCAGAGCGTTCCGAAGGAGTGAGGTTGGAATGGGGACAAGGTGCGGTGAAGTTGAGACGGTTGATGTCCCATCGGCAGTTAGCAATAAAGAGATCCAGAGCAGGCAGAAGACTAGAGCGGGGTGTCCATGAAGAAGAGGAGGGTTGAAGATGGGAGAAGGGGTCATCGGTGGGGGTGGAAGAGTCCTTGTCGAAGAAGTAGGCTCGGAGACAGAGATGGCGGAAGAAAAGTTCCGCATCGTGGCGAACATGGAACTCGCTGAGGTGTGGGCGAAGGGGGACAAAGGTGAGGCCCTTACTGAGGACCGAGCGCTCTGCCTCCGACAGTTGAAGGTCGGTAAAGTACTAAGGTTGCTGGGTGATCGGAATTTTTCTGTACTGCATTCAAGCTCGTTGGTCGACTGTTCTCTTAAAAGCCTTATATGCTCCCTTCCAAACTGTGGGAACCTTGCCCTATGTCTGCATGTTGAAGTGAGAAGCATAACAGTTTCGAGGTCTATCCAGATTGGGAGCTGAAATTTACTCAGCAATGGCAAATTGAGCTGATGTTTATTGAAAATTACAACACTCCAGCTTATGCAGTAAATGAGCTCACTTACCACTGCATAACTGTCTATTTAATAACATACTCAGTTCAGTATGTTACTACAGTGATTTATTTCAGACTTTTAAGTGTTAATGATCAAAACTAATAGGTGCTATTAAAAAGCCTTCAGCACAACATAAATTTTCTGGGGCAGTAAATTTTGCTGTTGTCACACTTTGTGCCTTTCCTTCATATCCATACTAATGGCAAATAGAGCTGGTTTTTCTGGTTTTCCTTGAATTTCATTTGGTCATGATGACAAAACCTCCCCTCTCTTGTCATGAATGAAGTCTCTCAGATCAGATTTCAGTGCAGAACTGTAAATTACTTTGAGAACTAGAAATTTATTCCAAAAATGTATACATCTACTTTAGTTTCACTGCAGCAGTAAAGGTTTTTTGTCAGTTCTGGATTTTTTTTTGCTCTTGGTTAAATGGGAAAGCCTATCTTTCCCATTTACTGCATATGGAAGGAATGAGGGAAGGAGGCGCCACCGAACAATATGACCAAGGGTGACGTCCTTCAGACAGTTCATGAAAGTACTTCTTTAACTTATTTTTCTTTCAAATGTGGTCCTGCATCTGCTGGAGCCTGTGATCTACATTTTGGTGATGTGTTTTCAGGCTGATTGAGCAACCTAACTCTTTGCTGGCTGCAAGGGAGTTCCGTGAGGTTTCTAGCGAAGTGTGTGGCCTGGTGGCCAGGAAGCCTGGAGGTGGGGTACGAGCACATGATTGACTTCACTTCTTGCCGACCTTGCCAGTTAAAGTATCAAGGAAGATTGAAATCATCGAGGCGGGAGCGGAAGGTGAGCTCGCGTTCAGTGTGTCCATCAGCTGCTTGCTCGCTGTTGCTGGAGGAAGATGTCTACGCGTGACAGTTTTCTCTCCCTCTCACTTGCTGCTCCTGGACGAGGATGCCTACGTTCGAAAGGTCTCTCTCTCCCTCTCGCTCGATGCTGCCAGAAGATGGTGCCGGAGTCCTGGGTCTTGGGCAAGGTTTAATCGACGCGGTTTGTGGATTGGATTCTGTGGTTCACGTTATGATGTGTTTCTGGTTACTGGTCACTCCCTTTTTGTTGTTATTTTGATAGGGGAGGCCTGAAATTAGCGAACACCACAGTGCTAGATTGAACAGAACTGAGCTGAACTGAACGTGCCTGGACTGTTCAATGATTTGTGGTTTGGTGTTTTATATTCTGTGTCTTTTGTTTGTTTTTTTTTGCCATTTGCGTGATTTTTTCTTTTTTTGCATGTTGGGGGATTGATGTTTTCCTTTGAATGGGTTCAGTGGTTTTCTTTCTGTGTTTTGTGGCTATCTGTGGGAAGACGAATCTCAGGATTATGTACTGCATACATACTTTGGTAATGAGACCATAAGACCATGAGACATCGGAGCAGAATTAGACCATCTGGCCAATTGAGTCTGCTCCGCCTTCAATCGTGGCTGATCCTTTTTCTCTATCTCCTCCTCAACCCCAGTTCCTGGCCTTCTCCCCGTAACCTTTGATGCCATGTCAGTTCAGGAAGTTCAGTTTTCATTTATTGTCATTTAGAAATGCATGCATTAAAAAATGATACAATGTTCCTCCAGAATGATACCACGAGAAAACACAGGACAAACCAAGACTAAAACTGACAAAACCACATAATTATAATATATAGTTACAACAGTGTAAAGCAATACTATAATTTGATAAAGAGCAGACCATGGGCACGGTAAACTCATCAGCCCACGCAGGCGATAGAAGGGAGGAACTCTCCCGGCCATGAACCTCCAAGCACCGCCAACTCGCCGATGCAGCACCATTGGAAGCACCCGACCGCAGCGGACTCTGATAGGTGCTATTAAAAAGCCTTCAGCACAACATAAATTTTCTGGGGCAGTAAATTTTGCTGTTGTCACACTTTGTGCCATTCCTTCATATCTATACTAACGGCAAATAGAGCTGGTTTTTCAAGAACCTATCAATCTCTGACTTCAATACACCCAACGACTTGGCCTTCACAGCTGCATGTGGCAACTAATTCAACAAAGTCACCACTCTTTGGCTAAAGAAATTTCTCCGCACCTCTGTTTTGAAAGGGCGCCCCTCTATCCTGAGGCTGTGCCCTCTTGTCCTAGACTCTCTCACCATGGGAAACATCCTTTTTCACATCAACTCTGTCTAGGCCTTTCAATATTCGAAATGTTTCCATGAGATCCCCTCTCATCCTCCTGAATTCCAGCAAGTACAGACCCAGAACCATCAAATGTTCCTGGTATGATAACCCTTTCATTCCTGGAATCTCCTTGTGAGCCTCCTCTAGACCATCTTTACCAAAATGAGGAGCCCAAAACTGTTCACAATACTCAAGGTGAGGCCTTACCAGTGCCTTATAAAGCCTCAGCATCACATCCTTGCTCTTGTATTCTAGACCTCTTGAAATGAATGCTAACATGGCATATGCCTTCCTCACCACTAACTCAACCTGCAAGCTAACCTTCAGGGTGTTCTGCACAAGGACTCTCAAGTCCCCTTGTACCTCAGATTCTTAGATTTTTCTCCCCGTTTAGAAAATAGTCTGCACATTTATTTCTAATACCAAAGTGCATGACAATGCATCTTCCAACGTTGTATTTTATTTGCCACTTTCTTTCCCATTCTCCTGATCTGTCTAAGTCCTTCTGCATCCCACCTGTTTCCTCAACACTACCTGCCCCTCCACCAATCTTGGTATCATCTGCAAACGTGGTAACAAAGCCATCTATTCCATCATCTAAATCATTGATATAGAGCATAAAAAGAAGTGGTTCCAACACAGGCCCCTGCAGAACACCACTGGTCACTGGCAGCCAACCAGAAAAAGATCCTTTAATTCCCACTTGCTGCCTCCTACCAATCAGCCAATGCTCTAACTGTGTTCATAACTTTCCTGTAATACCATGGGCTTTAAACTTGTTAAGCAGCCTCATGTGTGGCACCTAGTCAAAGGCCTTCTGAAAGTCCAAATATACAACATCCACTGCATCCCCTTTATCGTACTTATAATCTCCTCAAAGAATTCCAACACATTTGTCAGGCAGGATTTTCCCTGAAGAAAACCATGCTGACTTTGTATTATCTTGTCCTGTGTCACCAAGTATTCCATCACCTCATCCTTAACAATTTACTCCAACACCTTCCCAATCACTGAGGTCAGGCTAACTGGTCTATAATTTCCTTTATGCTGCGTTCCTCCTTTCTTAAAGAGTTGAGTAACATTTGCAATGTCCCAGTCTTCTGGCACCATGCCAGAGTCTAATGATTTTTTGAAAGATCATTTCTAATGCCACCACAATTTTTAACGCTACCTCTTTCAGAACCTTAGGGTGCAGTTCATCTGGTCTGGGTGACTTATGTACCTTTAGGTCTTTCAGCTTTTTGAGCACCTTCTCCCTTGTAATAGTTACTGCACTCACTTCTCTTCCTTCACGCACTACAACATCTGGCACACTGCTAGTGTCTTCCACAGTGAAGACTGATGCAAAATACACATTTAGTTCATCAGGCATCTCCTTGTCCCCTGTTATTATTTCTCCTGCCTCATTTTCTAGTGGTCATATTTCCACTTTCATTTCTCTTTTATTTTTAACATACTTGAAAAACTTTTACTATCCACCTTGATAATATTTTCTAGCTTGCTTTCATATTTCATCTTTTCCCTTCTAATAATTTTTTTCATTGCTCTCTGTAGGTTTTTAAAATCTTCCCAATCCTCTATCTTCCCACTAATTTTTGCTTTGTTGTATGCCCTTTCTTTTGCTTTTACAGTAGCTTTGACTTCCCTTGTTAGCCACGGTTGTACTATTTTACCATTTGTGTATTTCTTCATTTTTGGAATACACATGTCCTGCACCTTCCTCATTTTTCCCAGAAACGCACATTATTGCTGCTCTACTGACATTCCTGCCAGTAGCTCCTTCCAATTTACCTTGGCCAACTTCTCTCTCATATAACTGTAATTTCCCTTACTCCACTGAAATACTGCTACATCAGACTTTACTTTTCCCTATCAAATTTCAAGTTGAACACAATCATATTGTGATCACTGGTTCCTAAGGGTTCTTTTACCCTAAGCTCTCTAATCACCTTCCAATTCATTACATAACACCCAATCCAGTATAGTTGATCCCCTAGTAGGCTCAATGACAAACTGCTCTAAAAAGCCATCTCTTAGACATTCAACAAGCTCACTCTCTTGAGATCCATTACCAACCTGATTTTCCCAATCGACCTGCATGTTAAAATCTCCCATGACTATCATAACATTGCCCTTTTGACTTGCCTTTTCTATTTCCTGTTGTAAACTGTGGTCCACCTCCCAGCCACTGTTGGGAGGCCTGTATATAACTGCCATCAACTTCCTTTTACCCTTACCTGGGAATCTTAATATTGCAATAAGTCATCCACCTTATTTCTTATACTACGCGCATTTAGGTGCAACATGTTGAGTACCGTATTTGCTATCCTCTCTGACTCTGCATCCCTAATGATTTGATACTCAAGCCTGTTTGCTGCAACTAAGTCCCATCACCCGCCTACCCTTCCTGACAATCTACTGCACGTTATCTTTACTTTTTTACCATCTGTCCTGTCCTGAGTCCCTTCACTCCTGTTGCCCCCCTCCCCACTGCCAAGTTAGTTTAAACCCTCTCCAACAGCTCTAACAAATCTGCCTACGAGAATATTGGTCCCCGTCAGGTTCAGATGCAGCCTGTCACTTTTGAACAGGTCATACTTCCCCCAGAAGAGATCCCAATGATCCAATAACCTGAAGTCCTGCCCCCTGCACTAGCTTCTCTGCCACACATTTATCTGCCAAATCGTCCTGTTTCTACCCTCGCTGGCGCATGGCACAGGCAGCAGTCCAGAAATTACTACCCGGGAGCTCCTGCTTCTCAGCTTTCTACCTAGCTCTCTAAATTCTTTATTCAGGACCTCATTGCTTTTCCTTCCTATGTCATTAGTACCAATATGTACCAAAACATCTGGCTGCTCCCCTTCCCTCTTCAAAATGTTGTGAACGCGATCTGAGACATCCCTGACCCTGGCACCTTGGAGGCAACATACCATCCAGCTGCCCCGTTCACGTCCGCAGAATCTCCTGTCTGATCCCCTCACTATCGAATCCCCTATCACTACCGCTCTCTTCCTCTCTCTCTTTCTTTCCCTTCTGCACCATGGACCCGTGCTCGGTGCCTGTAACCCGGTCGGTGTGGCGTTCTCCCGGGAGGTCATCCCCCACAAAAGTATTCAAAGCGGTATACTTGTTTTTGAGGGGAATGACCACAGGGGTGCTCTGCTCTAACTGTCTACTTTAAATAAGTGTACTTTGAATCTCTGAATCTTGAAGCTGATGCACTTGGCTGAATTGATCCCTGGTACCTTCCCCACTTTGAAAAAGTTGCTCAAATTGAATATGCATTGTGGCAGGGAATAAGGTGATCCTTTATATATTTATGTAGTTGCTAACAAAGACACACAGATTCTGTGTATTATCCTGCCAAGTAGGAAAAACATTATTCAATTGGGAAAGAGCTCTGGATATTGCTGTCATGACAACTGCACTGTAACACCTGATTTGCTGTCATGGTGACCTTGATGCTCTCTTCATTATTCTGACATGCAGGTGACTTGACCTGACTGGTAGTGTAAAGCGAGACTTATGATAAGTACAAGAAGAGATCCTTCATTTCATGACATATAAGGAAATAGCAGTAATCTGTCATAGGTTTATTTAAAAAAATAGGTGGCAAATTATAAATTGAATCTGCTGTTTGCTATTTTGTTAATACAGTGCAATAATACATAGATTACTGACTGATAAGCATCTGCAGCACATGAAGATCTTTAAGCTGGAGAATGCTATTGAATTCTATTCAAAATAGAAAAAAATGCTTGCATTGAATTGACTTTCAAATTCCAAAATTTGAAAGTTCAAAGAAAATTTATTATCAAAGAACATACAGTATACATCACCATATATACCCTGAGATTCATCTACTTGCAGGCAAACACAATGCAAGAAACACTATGGAATCAGTGAAGGACTGCTCCCAGCAGGAAGGACAAACAATCAATGTGCAACTGACAACAAATTTGCACAAATTGTGCAAATACAAAAAGAAAATAAAATGATAATAATCTATAAATAAGCAATAAATGTCAAAAACATGAGATGAAGAGTAATTGAAGAGAGTTGAAAGGCTGTGGGAACAGTTCAGTGATGGGGTGAGTGAAGTTAACCCCTCTGGTTCAGGAACTTGATGGTTGAAGGGAATAACTATTCCTGAACCTGGTGATATGGGTCCTGAGGCTCCTGCCCCTTCTTCTTGATGACAGCACCAAGAAGAGAGCATGGCCTGGAGTAAGGATCCTTGATGATGGGCCTGCGACAGCTTTCCATGTAGATGTGCTCAATGGTGGGGATGGCTTTACTTGTGATGGACTAGGCTGTATCCAGTAATTTTTGTTGGTATTTCCATTCAAGGACATTGGTGTTTCCATACCGGGCCATGATGCAACCAGCCAATATACTCTCCACCACATGCCTACGGAAGTTTGTCACAGTTTTAGATGATATGCTGAATCTTTGCAAGCTCTTAATAGAAGTCGTTAAGCTACTATGTAATACAACTTCCCTCACTTTTTTCAGCAATTTATTGTTGATGTTTTTGACGTCACTTTTTTAGCTATATGTAGGCTAGGCATACTCATTTTATTTCTCTTATCTTTAATAGTGTAAAGAAGGCTATTCAGCCATTTGAATCCATGTCAGCTTCCAGAACAATCCCACTAGTCCTGTTCCCTATTTTCACATGTCCATTAACTCTTGACGCTCACCTAACATTAGGGACAACTAACAGTGGCCTTTGGGGTAAGGGAAGAAAAAAGGCCTTCAGCGGGAGACTTGTATGGTAACAGGGAGAGACTGCAAACTCCACATAGACAGCATTGAACCTGGCTGCTGAAGCTAAGTAGCAGCCCTGGCTGCAGTATCACTACACCACCTTTTCCAAAGAGGAAGGCAGAATTACAAAAGAAATGCCAGAAATTTCAGTCGGGTGACCTTGTCCTCTTTGCCCTGTATTACTGAAGAAGAACATCATTTTACGTGCTATATTTTACCAAAAACTTTGCCAAATTTATGGACTGTGATGTTGTTCAAGTGCCCATGTTTAAGCATGCATGTATAGAGAGAGCAAAATTTGAGAAATTGTAAAAAAATTAACAAACCCTACTAGAGAATGTGAATTCCAGGCCTAGTTTTAGAGAATGAAGTCAGGTACGTGGAATGGCATCACGGGGACTGTTTTGGTGGTAGAGATCACAGTTTAAATCGATACAGCAAAGTATGTTAAAGACTGAGATCAGCAGCCCACTGTTGGGGTGAGATATGAATAAGCAAAGGTGGACTGGAGGCATTTCATTGAAAATAAATTGACGCCATGGCATTGTCAGCTGTAGCTTTTGAATTTGGTCATGAATTTCAAAACTGAGGTTGGACTGCTGAAATGACAATATTTGCTTTCGCGATCACTGAAGATTGTGAGCAGCTTGCCATCAATTTCCATAACTATGGTCTTGGATCTGCTGTGAGTTGCTAGATTTTAACTTGTAGCAATAGATTGAACAATGTTGAGACACATTTCTACAAACATAATTAGTTGCTAATTAGTGATTAATTTGGGCATTGAGAACCTGCCGAACTGTGTGCATTGAGGTACTGTCAGTGAGCCATATTGTCTGCTCTTGCTCTGAACTTATGTGGAGGGACAAATACATCTGACTTAGCTGGCTATCAGTCCTCAACAACAGTTTTACATACACTTTCTCTGCTATGGCTTGTTTGCCTCAGCAAAACCATAAAAGAGGCATTGGAATAATGGAGAATATTCAAAAGGGTGATAACAAGGATTCAGATCAAATATCTTCCTACTCAGAAAAAGGGCAGGGCAACCTAATATAGATATACCTACATCTTACTTCACCTTATGGACATTAAGAAGCACATAGAGCAGGATAATATAAAAAAAAGGAAGCTGTGTTAGATACATTACTGCATATGCATAGAACTGGAGAGGTTTACAAAATGTAGGTGTAAGATTGAAGGGGAAATTAGTAAATTAAGTGCATAGAAATGATCAGAAGTAAAGTCAATGAAAATCCAAAGGTGTTTATGGATATACAGGAAGAGGATAAAAAAAATAAAAATATGAGTGCCTGTTAATGACTGGGAGTAACTGGTGTTCAGGGGCAGTCATTGCACCTGTTTCTAAATGAATACGTTGGATATAGCTTCAAAAATTAAGTAAATTGTTAGGTCACTAAGTTGTATCCTAAGCTGTCAGTTGAAGTAGGGAAAAAAAGCAGTAGAGACTCCAGCTAATTTATTTCAATCCTCTATAGTTTCAGGCAGAGGTCTGGAAGACTGCCAATGTGGCACCATTGTTTTGAGAAGATGGATTCAACAACTGCAGGTGGTTGAGTAGAACATTGACAGTCATCATATTACTGGGAAAGTGTTTTGTGGACAGTATAAATTGGCATTAAGAAAGGCACAGATTAACAAGGATAATTGGTTGTGAGTTAATGGAAGATTGTGTCTGAGAAACAACTGAATTTTAGAGGAGATAATGAGAAGAATCTATAAGGTTAACCTGAATTTCAAAGTTTTCCATGTGGATAATTTGACAAGATTGCAAATGACAGGGTGATTGGAAGAGTAAAATCCCTGTATAACTGGTGCATTAGGGGTCAGAAATCGAAACAAAGGAATACCAGTTTAATGAAGCCTGAGTTGTTTGGTGAAACAAAGGGGATGCGTATTTTAGGATTGCTGTAAGTAATAGGAAGGAACTAAGAGTGGTAAAAAGCACATAAAAGATATATTCCATTATTAATGAAGTGTTGAGATTAAGAGTTGTGTAAGGACTCTAGATAACATTATAACACACTGGTCTATATAATACTAAAGGAGGTTACTGGGTTACAGAAGACCTGACACACGAAAATCTGACTTCATGCAAAGTTTCCCAGACTCTGCTCTCAGGTATGGTTCTCTAATTCTCCCAGACTCTGCTCTCAGATATGGTTCTCTAATTCTCCCAGACTCTGCTCTCAGATATGGTTCTCTAATCTCTTCACTAGACTCTGCCCTCAGGTATGGTTCTCTAATTCTCCCAGACTCTGCTCTCAGATATGGTTCTCTAATTCTCCCAGACTCTGCTCTCAGATATGGTTCTCTAATTCTCCCAGACTCTGCTCTCAGGTATGGTTCTCTAATTCTCCCAGACTCTGCTCTTGGTTATGGTTCTCTAATCTCTTCACTAGACTCTGCCCTCAGGTATGGTTCTCTAATTCTCCCAGACTCTGCTCTCAGGTATGGTTCTCTAATTCTCCCAGACTCTGCTCTTGGTTATGGTTCTCTAATCTCTTCACTAGACTCTGCCCTTAGATATGGTTCTCTAATTCTCCCAGACTCTGCCCTTAGATATGGTTCTCTAATTCTCCCAGACTCTGCTCTCAGCTGTGGTTCTCTAAACCAGGATATAAAGCAGGCATCACCCAGATATAATAAAATGCCCTTTCCAAACTCTTCTTTAGGTAATATCAAACGTTACATACCCTAAACCACTTTTTGATAAATGTTATTGAGTCGCTGAATAAAGCAGCAAAGCTGTGTTTCATGTTTTGGTATCATTATTTCTTCCCCACTTGCATCAATCTCCATTCGTCAACACTTTTCTGCTGTCAGCAATTTCTCTTGAGGCTGGTGAGAAAATCTCCATGTATGACATTGAATTACTGTATGCAGCTCAATTTTACCACTCAATAGCAGCCTGACTGCCGTGCAAATTTCAAGACTGCTTCTGCTCAATGCAATTGAGTACACTCCCAACACTACATGGCTTGACTGCAGCATAATTGAGGCGTAAGGAAAGCATATTATCGGTAATAGGTCAATGTTAGTTTTTATTCCCCTAGCATGAGACTAAAATGTTTCAGCAGGTCATGGCTGTAGGCAAGTAAGTGTCAGATACTGGGTGAAAATAAATCCATGTTTCAAGCCGTATGACTTAGTTTAGTGCAGTGCTGCACATTGATTATAAATGGATGAATGAATACTTAATATTATCTGTTTATGTCAAGCCTCAGAGCTACAATTTCACACCAGCTCTGAGAAGTAGATTTTGTACAATGGCTCTAATCTTAAGAACAGTGTGAAACCCCATTTTTAAGAAACCACTCTTGACAGCAACAAATGGCACCACATGGTCTGGTTTTACACTGCAGCTGCCATACTTCTTGCGATGTTTATTTCAAACTGGACAACAAAAAAATCAGATACTACCAGAAAACAAAATTATAGTGTTCTGCATGCAGTACACAAATGGTTGTGATAAATTCATGGCATTTGATATATTCTGATGCCACCCCATTCAAACTTAAGTGGCCGTTAAACTTACTGAATCACAATGGTTTACGAAGGAGTTTCTGGGAGTGGTGCTTTGTGCTCTTTTGAATTCTTCTCAAATTGGTAAAGTACACCTTATATTCCGTCTGAGTAGCCTCCAACCTGATGGCGTGAACATTGACTTCTCTAACTTTGGTTAATACTCCTCCACCCCTTCGTGCCCCATCCCTGATTTATTTATTTATTCATTCATTCATTCCCCCCCCCCCATTTCTTGTCCCTCTGTCCCTCTGACTATAACTCCTTGCCCGCTCTCCGGGCTCCCCTCCCCGCTTCTTTCTCCATAGGCTTCCCGTCCCATGATCCTCTCCCTCCTCCAGCCTTGTATCCCTTTTGCCAATCAACTTTCCAGCTCTTAGCTCCATCCCTCCCCCTCCTGTCTTTTCCTACCATTTCAGATCTCCCCCTCCTCCTCCCACTTTCAAAACTCTTACTATCTCTTCTTTCAGTTAGTCCTGATGAAAGGTTTCGGCCTGAAACGTCGACTGTATCTCTTCCTATAGATGCTGCCTGGCCTGCTGCATTCACCAGCATTTTTGTGTGTGTTGTCAGAATACATATCACAGCTTGACCCTACTCAGCAGCTAGGTCACAAATTAGGGTTGGTTCATAGAACTTTCAGCCAAACATCAAATTCTTAGTGAAGAGTCTCAGAAATTCTTACCATATCTCAAATAGAACATATAATATATCCCTAAAGCAATGTACACAAAATGCTGGAGGAACTCAGCTGGTCAGGCAGCATTCTGACCTGCCGAATTCCTCCAACATTTTGAATATGTTGTTTTGGATTTCCAGCATCTGCAGAATTTCTCTTGTTTGTATATCCCTAAAGCTGCACAGAACTGGTGTGAAGTTATTTCATGGGAAAAAACCCTGGCATTTTTGAAGTGTAGTATGTAGAGAATGTGGCTAGTTTTGCTGCTATTTGAAGCCAGGCATTGTGTGATCTAGCTGGTGTTCATCCAAGCTGCTAGTTTTTGGCTTTGTTACTTAGGGATTTCTGGGGACTCAACCATTTGGGCAATAGCCAGCAGGTTTTCTGATCTGTAGAAGGTGCAATCAAGGGGAGTTATATAAATTAGGTAGGAGGAGGCCCTTTCACCATATTGTTGTACTTCGTGACCTGGAAGTTAAGGACATTCAAAACTTTTCACCATTTGAGGTGATTTTTGTGAAGCAGCCAGAAGACTCTGGAAACAAGCATGAGACATGCATTTTAGGATCAGTCAGGTGACTGGCCTGATCAAATCAAAGTATTCTGGGACTGGAGGATAGATGCATTGTGAGGGTAGAGTTTTGCTGGTGCTGGAGGTTGTTGAGTAAGATTGACTCCAGTATGCCATAGCTGATGTTGACAGATGCTTAACAATAAATATATTTTAAAATATAGTTGAATGATAGTGTTGCCAAATTGTTATAAAATACTATATTACAGAAAAGCTGTATTTATAGTTTTTGTTTGGAAGTTTGAAGTGTTACCTGTTTTGTGTCAATTTAATATTCTTTCACGCCATTAACTTTGCTACTTTTTAATCTCTTTCAGTTTCCTGAATGTGGATTCTATGGGATGTATGATAAAATTCTCTTGTTCCGTCATGAACCTAACTCAGAAAACATCCTACAGTTGGTAAAGACTGCTACTGATATTCAAGAAGGAGATTTGATTGAAGTTGTCCTGTCAGGTAGATAATGTCAATTTATTTTTTTCATTGCTCGTAATCTGATTAAGCATTACAAAATGATTTCATGCTGATGAATCTGATACCGATTCATGATCTTGATTCATAACTTTTATTCTGTTGTGTTGGTGGAAGTAACTTTTTAAAAAGTGCCATGGAAATACTCTACAGTAGCTATTACGTGGTATTATTGTATACATTGATTTTGAGGACAAGCAATCAAAACCTATCCAGCAATTTCACAAGATCAAGTGCTGATTACAGTTAAGCCAGCTTTTTCTTGCTTTAATTATCAAGATAGATCTTAGCATTTCTATTCAGTACAATCCAAATATTTTATAAAGGCTTTGCCCTATGAGATTTTTTCATATCTCCTCATGGTTACGCATTTTATGACTATTCAGTCAATCACGTAACCAGTCCTGGATATTTTATCAAATCCCTGTAATTCAGAATTAGAAGATTACTTTTTTGATTATAAACACAGGGTTTTCCATAAGCCACGTGATTATCATTTCTTCAAAGAAAGTTCAAAGTAAATTTTATCATCAAAGTACATATATGTCACCACATGCAACCCTGAGATTCATTTTCCTGTGGGCATACTGAGCAAATCTGTAGGCTAATAACTATAATAGGATCAATGAAAGATCAACCGTAGTGCCAAAGACAGCAAACTGTGCAAATGCAAATATAAATAAATAGCAATAAGTAAGGAGAACATGAGAACGTGAACATGGAGAACATGAACAAGATTAAGAGTCCTTGAAGTCAGATCATTGGTTGTGAGACTATTTCAATGGATGGGCAAGTGAGTGTAGTTATCTCCTTTTTGTTCAAGAGCCTCATGTCAGGGAGGGATTGTTTAGGCAGAACCTTTCCTTTCTGAATTCATGCTGACTTCTCTTTGCTGGATTGTTATTATCCTATTTGTGGAAAATTGAGATTTCCACATGGAATGCTCTCATTTCTCGCCTCTTAGCTCTTTTCCTCACTGACATTCATTTCTGTTCCCAACTTGCTGCAATTTCCTTTCTTCTTCCTTGCCATCTATTCCCTATTTTTGCCATCTGGTCCTCCATCATTCTGGTTCTAGCCAAATCAGGTTGTTAATGCATCGAAACAACCCCATGAATTCTTCCCACACAAATTATCTTAATGGCTCGAATTACAGCTGCCTTATAATCAAAGTAAGGACTCTCTTGTGGCCGATTTTAGGATCCAATTGTATTTTTCTGTCTCATGGGACTAACTGATTCATGCTGAACTTTGATTTGCATAGAACACTTCTTCACTTTACATGTTAGGCAGTTTACTAGGCAGTGGAAGTTATTGTTTTTACATCAAACTGAAAATTCATTGGTGATATATTTCCCTAATAGTGAGATAGATTTACAGTAGAGTGCACAGGTTGATTGAAGAGATAATGTATGATGTCAAAAGGAGCAACAAACTCTTATGATACTTTTGAGTATTGTCATGTCATTGAAATAGCTGCCAAGCCCTGCAGCAGACATACTCACTGGGCAAGAGACTGTCTTGACTTCATATACTTGAATTTGTTTAATGAGTCGACTGGAAATAAAATGGAAATTACTTTTCTTTCCTTTAAATTGTAGATTTGAAAACCAGGACTGAATTTTTTGGCGTAAGTTCAGAAATACTCCTGTCAATAATACTAAACTTTGCAGATTTAGATATATACAAGGTTTAACCTACTCTGATTTGAGCAAAACTGATGCAGTGATTAGTTTTTGCATTAAATGTTGAATGTTCTATTATATATCAGTATTGATACAAAATGCTGTTTAACATCACAGTGCTTTTTCTTTAGTTATGTATTGGATTGAATGATGATCATTGACATTGAAATGACCCAGCATACATTTAGAAAACAAATTTTCAGCTGATACACAACTGATGATAACAGTCATCCTGTTAATAAACTGAAGGTTGACATTTTACCAGAGTTCATTTATTTAATTGATTGAGTGATGCAGCACAGAGCAGGCCCATCAGACCTTCAAGCCACGCCACCCCAGCATCCCCTGACAACCCCGATTTAACCCTAACCTAATCACAGGACAACTTACAACGACCAACTAACCTACTAACCGGTACGTCTTTGGACTGTGGGAGGAAACCGGAGAACCTGGGGAACTGCACGAATTCACGAGGAGGACATACAGACACTACTTACAGAGGATGCTGGAATTGAAATCTGAACTTCCCGCCTTGAGCTATAATACCATCATGCTAACCACTGTACTGCCACAGCACCTAGAGCATGCTAAAATTTTAAAGAAGAACAGTGTCCTCTGCAATTCTTTGAGTGAGCGGTTTACATTGGGCAGGGAGGATGATACAGACAGACCCATAGCCTTCCCAATTTTGCATTCACTCTAATGGAATTCAGCATTCAATTGGCTGTCAGTGCACATATCACAAGAAACATAGGTAAGGTGGATGGTAACAGTCTTTTCCCCAGGGTGGGGGTCCAAAACTAGGGGCCATTGGTATGGGGTAACAGGGGAGAGATTTAAAAGAGACCTGAGGAGCAGCCTTTTCACACAGACGGTGTTGAGTATATGGAATGAGCTGTCAGATGAAGTGGTTGAGACAGATACAGTATTGTGATTTAGGGGCACTTGAATAGGTACATGGAGGGGCAGAGTTTGGAGAGATATGGCTCAAACATGGGAAATTGGGACTAGCTGGATAGGCAGTGCATGGCATGAACTGGTTGGGCTGTCATGCCTGTGTCCATGCTCAATGGCTCCATGACTTCATCCATTAAGTTATTGGGCCACATGTGAAAAGAATACAGGCAAATCTTCCTTTTGTGTTTGCTTTTATACTCTCAATACCAACAAAGTTTGAATTAGCATTGAAATAGGTTTATTATTGCCACATGTATACATTGAAAACCTTGACTAGCATACTGTGCATACAGATCAGATCATTACACAGCCCACTGACGTAGAACAAGGTAAAAGAATAACAATGCAGAATAAAATGTAACAGTTGCAGCAAAATCATTTTTTGTTTGGCAGATTTAGAACTGCAGACCACCCACCCAGGGAGTGAGGGCAGCTGCTGGAGACTCAGGGAAAGTCTCCATCCATAAGGAAGGGTGGTAGCTGAGGATGGTACAGGCAAAACTGAAGTGCAGGACACACAGGGCCACCTACTGCCCACTGTGCTCCTGGCTAATGTACAGTCTCTGGAAAGTAAGATTGCAGAGGGACATCAGGAATCAAGAGAGAGGTCTGTTGATATTAAAGCTATCATGGAATAAATTACTATTTAACATTAACAATATTCTGCAGAAAGAATCACAGAACTATTGCTTTAAATGTATAGTGCAGTTCCTTAAGAATACAGGTCTTTTTCATAGAATTTAATACAAATATAATTATATAGGATTTAGATATCCTGACCCACACTCCAGTTCAGACGGTGGCAATAATGCACCTTAAAATTGCTTGCCAACTGCTTTAAAACCTTAGAAGCAGAAAAAGAGGAAGATATCAGGGATTGCTGAGTATTGTGCTTCACTGAGTCATGGCTCACCTCCAGCACTCTGAGCACAGTACTCGAGCCCGAGGACCACATGGACTGGACAGTGGCTTCAAGTAAAGGCAGAAGCGAGCTTTTCCTTCATGATTAGCTCATCGTAGTGCAGTCAGCTATCACAAGAGAGTGCACCCTGATGTCTTACAATCATTGTGGAGTACCTCAACCTGCTTAATGAATTCTCTGACATGTCTTATGTCTTACATGGAAACGTACGGTGAAGTGTGTCATTTGTGTTAACAACTAACACATCTAAGGATGTGCTGGTGGCAGCCCGCAAGAGTCACCAGACATTCTGTTACCAATATAGCATGCCCACAATTTCAGACTTATCACAAAAATGGTGGCTATACCTCATTTGAAGGTTGAGGAGATTTGGTATGTAATATAGACTTGTAAATTTCTACAGATGTACAGTGGAGAGCATTCTGACTGGTTGCATCATTGACTGGCATGGAAGCTTCAGTCCGTAGGATCAAAAGATGCTGCAGGCTTAGCCAACTCCATCATAGGCACAACCTCCTACCATTGAGGACATCTTCAAAAGGTGGTGCCTGAAGAAAGCGGCGTCCATCATTAAGGACCCTCATCATTGGAAACATGCCCTCTTCTCATTACTACCATTGGGGAAGAAGTACAGAACCCTGAAGACACACGGTCAATGTTTAATTAAAGCTTCTTTCTGTCTGCCATCAGATTTCTGAATGGTGCAAGGACACTACCTCACTATTCGACTTTTGCACTATTTATTTCCTTGTTCCTTTAACTTATATTAATTTTCATGTTCGCACTGTACTGCTGCCACTGGATGTGCTGGCTTTGGAGAGGGTCCAGAGGAGTTTCACGAGAATGATTCTGGTAATGATTAGATTAGATTAGATTATGAGGACACACAGTCCTCTTTTATTGTCATTTGGTTATGCATGCATTAAGAAATGATACATTATTCCTCTGGTGTGATATCACAGAAACACAGGACAGACCAAGACTGAAAAAGTGACAAAAACCACATAATTATAACATATAGTTACAACAGTGCAAGTAATACCGTAACTTGATGAAGAACAGGCCGTGAGCACGGTAAAGAAGTTCAAAGTCTCTTGAAAGTCCCACATCTCACGCAGACGGGAGAAGGAAGAAAACTCTCCCAACCACAGTCCGACTCTGAGTCGTCCGAAAACTTCGAGCTCTGACCAGCCCTCCAACACCGAGCACCGAGCACCATCTCTGCCGAGCGCTTTGACCCCAGCCCCAGTCGCCAGCAGCAGGCAAAGCCGAGGATTTTGGGGCCTTCCCTCTGGAGATTCTCGCTTGCACAGTAGCAGCAGCAGCGAACAGGGCATTTCAGAAGTTACTCCAGATGTTCCTCCGTGCTCTCACAGCTGTCTCCATCAAATCAGAATTGTGCACGGCACCCTATTTAACAAATACGATATCATTTCACTGGAGAGGCTACGCACGCTGTGTCGCGCCGCCATCTTCTCCTCCCTCGGCAGAGTTAACATATGAGGAGTGTTTGATGGCTCGGAACCTGTACTCACTGGAGTTTAGAAGAATGAGGGGGTATCTCATTGAAAGCTATTGGATATTGAAAGGCCTGGATTGGGTGGATGTGGAGAGGATGCTTCCTAAACACAAAATAATCTGCAGATGCTGGGGTCAAAGCAACACTCACCGGCCCGAAACGTCGATCGATCTTTTCCACTGATGCTGCCCGACCTGCTGAGTTCCTCCAGTGTGTTGTGAGTGTTGTTGAGAGGATGTTTCCAGTAGTTGGGGGAGTCTAGGACCAGGGGGCTCAGCCTCAGAATAGAGGGACCCCTTTAGAAAAGAGATCAGGAGAAATTTCTTTAGCCAGAGGCTGGTGAATGTGTGGAATTCGTTGCCACAGATGGCTGTGGACGCCAGGTCATTAGGTATACTTAAAGCAGAGGTTGATAGTGTCACAACCACAGATTCGGCAGCGCAGCAGATACGGCAACTCTGCTCGTGAATATGCACGTGTCAGCTAATTATTATTTCATTGTGATAGTATTCAATTCCATTCATTCCATCGTAGTGTTTGTCAAGAATTGGACACAGCACAGCAACGCTTTGCTACCTGTTTGTATTCGGCCTTGCCTGAGAAATTGAACTGTCGAGTCAACTGACTCTGAAGACTAGCAGTATTCGTTTTATATTTAGTTGTTCTTTTCACCCGCCGTGTAGGCTTCGTTTTCCATTTGAGAGTTTTAGTTAACAGCCCTGTTTGGCCTAGCGTTTATTGTTTTCTTTTCCCTTTAATACTGTTTGCATTAAAGTCTGTGAACTATCGACCCGCTTCAGTAGCTCTCAGTCCGCACTTGGGCCAAATCCGAACCATGTGAAAGCAAGTCTCGACCACACAAAGATGGACCCAGCAGAGAGAGAGCAGCTGACCTTGGCCATGAGATTCATCGGTCAGAGTGATTCGTTGAGGCAACAATATTCCATTGGAATTCCTATGTATAAACTCTTGTTTCTGGCTCCAGCGTGAAAAAAGGCTCTTGCCAAGTAATAGACACAGCGAAGTTTGAAGAGTGATGTTTTGACATTGGTGGCTTGAGGAGAGGGTGCCTTCTATCCTCAGTGCATGTCCTGACTCAAAATTCTGAGAGTCCTGAGTCTACATTCCGAGCTTCTCAAGTCTATATAGTTTCTCCAGTATCCATTCCAAGCTTTTCAAGTCACAAGTACCCAGGTTCCCAGCTTTGTGGTCCCGTGATTCAGGTCTGCATAACAAATGAGTACTTCAAGCAAGCTTTTCAATTGATTCAACGAATCACCATTCAAATCAATAGTGTAATTTTTGGAACAGCCCTTCTCCAAAAGCTGATCCCTGCCTGGAGTGTGCAAATACACAAGTAAAGTAACCCTATTAAGAGTATTTTTAACGTCTTGATGAAAGTCATTGTACAGACTGGGAAAATTGAACTTCCATGTCACAAATTTACAGAGAACCAGCTAGCTTAGAGATGAAAGAAACCTGTCTATGCTGTCTTGATCTGGAAAAATGAGAGTATATCCTAATTGCCTCTAGAAAAAATTATGGAAGATTAAAAACAATGAGCAAGATTTGAAAAGGTTCCTTCTCTAGGTTTCAAGTTTCATGTTTTCAAGGTTTCCCAAGGACTTTTCTCTATGTTCCCAAGGTTTTTTCTCGATTGTTTCCCAGGCTTATTCAATGTGTTTAGGGTTTTTCAATGTCCTCCCATCTCGAGGACTCCCAAGCCTCCCTCGGCCCCACCCAAGATTTTTTGATCTCACTTGAGGTTCCCTAGTGTCTCAGTCTGTTGGGGTTTCCTGGTCTCTCAGTCTGTCTTGATCCCCAAATCTTTCTGCCTCTCGAGTTTCCCATGCCTCCCTTTCATTCCCCATGCCTCCCTCTCAAGTTCTCCAGGTCTCTTGAGTCGTCCCTGGATCTGAAGTTTTCAGGTCTTCCTGGGCCATCAGGTGCCAGCTATTGGGAGGGGGCATTAGAGAGCTTTGGGCATCAGAGGGCATCAGAGAGCAGTGGGCTGTGAGGTTTTTAATCATCAGCATCAGGTGCCATGCCCAGTTTGAGCATTGACTGCCATGGCCCACACACTCCTGTTTCAAGTCAAGTGGATCAATTCATTGGTATTCATTTCCAGTTCTCTAGCTGCTGTCTCCATCATCATTTGTCTTTGTTTTCCTCTTGCTTTCTTCCCTTCAATCTTTCCCATAATTACTGTGCATTCTAACTCCTCTTTCCAAATCACATGTCCAATGAAGTTACATTGCCTTTTCATGATCTCATACATTATTTCTGTTTTTTTGTTTGCTCCGTTCATGACATCCTCGTTAGATATTCGTTTTGTCCATGATTTTCTTTGCAACCTCCTCAAAAACCACATCTCTGCTGCTACAATTCATTTCCTCATGTTACTAGATATTGTCCAACATTCTGAGCCATATAACATAACTGGATGAACGTAACATTTCAGTTCTCTGAGGTGGATTGTCATGCCTAGGTTAGTATTGGTCAGTATACTCTTCATTCTCGTAAAGGTGTCTTTTGCCATCCCTATTCTTTTTTTGATGTCCATGTCGCACCTGCCATCTGATGTCACCCAGCTTCCTAAGTAGCAAAAGTTCTGTACTTGTTTGATATCTTCCCCGTTTATTCTCAGCCTGCAGATAAGATTCTCCTTTGTGGAATTCACCATACATTCTGTCTTTTTGCAATTGATAGATAGACCCATTTTTGCACTTTCTTCAACAATTTTAGAGCACCTGAATTGGATAATTGTTGCTTCACAACAGTTATTAATGGTATAAGAGTTCCTTGTGTTTTTCTCGAGCAGCTCACTCTTTGTAACGCGGTTTCCTGGTGCTTTCTGTTCAAATTTGTTAAGTTTATTTTGATAGGCTCAGGGATCCTGTGTTAGTTTTATTGTTGAAACAGATGCCCGATTAGCTCCAATCGGAGGGTCCTCATTTTGAGAATGATTTTTCTCAACGGTGTCACTTGGTCGAGCTACCTCTGTATAAGCTCTTGTTTCTGTCTTTACATGGAAGTCTTTGGCTCCAATACTGGCAATACACCCCATGGCACTTATCTGTCAGCATCACTGAAGGACATCTTGGACAAGTCCCTCATCCAGGGCTTCCAGCGGACACACATTTGTGACGCCTCAGGGGCTGCACCTAGAGAGGGGGGCCCTGTCACATCCACAGGTTCGGGAGCACAGCAGCTATGGCAATTGCACTTGTGAATATACATGTCTTAGCTAATTATTATTTAATTGTGGTAGTATTTAACTCCATTCATTCCGTTGTAGTGTTTGTTGAAACTTGGGCACAGCGCAGCAACGCTTTGCTGCCTGTTTGCATTCGGCCTGGCCTGCGAAATTGGATTGTCAAGTCAACTGACTCTGAAGACTAGCGGCATTGGTTTTATGTTTAATTGTTCTTTTCAGCTGCAGTGTAGGCTTCGTTTTCCATTTGAGAGTTTTAGTTAATGGCCCTGTTTGGCCTAGCGTTTATTGTTTTCTTTTCCCTTTTACACTGTTTGCATTAAAGTCTGTGAACTGTCAGCCGGCTTCAGTGTCTCTCACTCTGCACTCGGGCCAAATCCGATCTGGGTGACAGATAGGTTCTTGATTAGTAAAGGTGTCAAAGGTTATGGGAGAAGGTAGGACGAAGGGCTTGAGCAGGATAATAAATCAGCCATGATGGAATGGTGGAGTAGACCCAATGGGCTGAATGGCCTAATTGTGCTCCTACAAAAAATCAGATGTCATTACATACGTCAGTAATACAAATGCATTTAATTTAATTTTACACTTCTAAGAAATGCTGCTTTCCTATCTACAGTTTTTTGAGGAGTATGAGACTGTTCCATTCTGTTAATAATCTAACAAATTTATAAATGAAGGGGAATTGTAAATTCCTCAAATTCATTCAGTATCCCTACAGCCATAAAGTTATAACTGCTTGTTAATTGTGCACAAGGGAGCTTTTTCTCCCACCATGCATGTGCCTTGGAATAGCAATTTCTTGTTGGTTTAATGAGTAGCATCAGCACTTTAATCTGATACATTTTGATGCATCATTAGTGCTAGATATTTGACATTCCTGGATCAGGAGAATCTTGTAAAATGTAATCGCACATTAAGTCCCAATCAGATTGTTACTAAATTACACTTGGAATTCCAAAACTCTCATTTCCAGTCTTGCTGTTTCTTTGCCAGAATCTTGTCTTCCCTCAATAAAGAGACTTGTTAAGCAATGAAAGCTAGAGTTATTTTCTTAACTATGCTGTACATGCCTACTTGTCTGAATTGTAGCATTCACCTGGAAGGAATTATATGAACTTTTTCCTTCTGATTTTCCCTTGGCCAACAATTTCCCACAGCTCCAACATGGATGGCAGAGTGCACAAGTGAGGGGATGTTGTGGGGGTGGGGGGAGGTGCAAAGAGGGCACACGGTCACCTAGGGAAACAGGCACTTGCATCTTTAATAGTTTGGTGAGGTTAAGACACAAAATATTCTGCAGATGCTGGGGTCAAAGCAACACGCACAAAACGCTGGAGGAACTCAGCAGGTCGGGCAGCATCCATGGAAACGGAACAGTAACGTTTCGGGCCGAGACCCTTCGTCAGGACTGAAGAGGGAGGGGGCAGGGGCCCTATAAAGGTGGTGGGGGGAGGGTAGGAAGGAGAAGGCTGGTAGGTTCCAGGTGAAAAACCAGTAAGGGGAAAGATCGAGGTGGGGGGGGGAAGCAGGGAGGTGATAGGCAGGAAAGGTGAAGGAGGAATAGGGGAAAACACAATGGGTAGTAGAAGGAAGCGGAACCATGAGGGAGGTGATAGGCAGCTGGAGGAGGGGACAGAGTGAAACTGGGATGGGAGGAGGGAGGGGGAGATAATTCTGTATATTCATAAATCGCCAGGTTCTGTACGCAACATGCCAATCAATTTACATTATCTGAGTGTGACATTTATGTTTCTTTATATTCATTTCTTAAACAAACTACAGGTCGATCTTCACTAATCCGGCACCATTGGGACCTAAGGAGTGCTGGATTAGTGAAAATGCCGAATTACAGAAGGATCACATTAAGCATAATCAGTGCCGGATTATCGAAGGAACCGGATTACAGGTAGTTGGATTAGTGAAGGTCGACCTGTCTAAGTTTTTTTTACATAAGTTCCTGTCCTTCAGTATGCAGTGATGGGTGCTTCTGCCACGTGACTATGATTGCTTAGAGAACCATCTAAAAGGACATAGAATCTCCTGTATTTCCCATAAAATCCTGAGGACACTCTGCAAACCACTGTCTGATTGACTGCTCTATGATATGGCAAAAGGAATGCTCTGGAGCCACAGCACCATACCCAACCATTGCAGCACTGGAGAGAGACAGAACCTCAGCAAGTAGTGAAATTTGGTGTTTGCATGCCCAGGGTCTAAGCACAGCTTAATACTCATGTCATCCCTGTACATATCAAACAACTCCATTGCGGAGGACCATCACACCTCTTATGCCGCATCCATCTGGGTGGACTCGACAAGGGGCTCATTACAGAATGCAAGCCAGGGAAGTAGGTAAGCCCACAATCTGCAATACTGTGAGAAGAATTGGTAGAGCATCTGAAAACACAGACACAATGTCAAAATAAGCAAATGCAATTGGTAAAATTCACTACTTCAGAACAGGTGTCGTCGTTCACTGAAATTTAAAAATATAAATTATGAATGCAACCACAACAGACCAATGTACACATTGGGAGTGCAAGGGGTGGAACCTCTGTAAACAACTGAGAATATTTAAACAATTGAGAATCTTTATTAACTAATTAATTAATATTTATGTACGTGTGTAAGAACTTGTTCATATAATCCTTCTTTCCTAAACTATAACAGTGCAGACTCCTGTGTACACAGAAGATTGGTTATCACCAGAGGTCGGTATGTTCAGCGTTTCAGGTACAGCACTCACTAGGAATTAGTTAGTATATTAGAAATCTCATTAATAGGATGATCTTTTGTAATCGATAACTATAATTTTCTTTAAAAATTGTCTGCCAGTTGTATTTTGTATTTATTGCATTGTTAGCAGTAAATTGAAGTCTATTCTTTGAAAATGTAAAACAGCATCTAATTCCTTTGAATAAAAGGTTCTATGATAATAATACTTACGAATATCTGCTGAAGTAACTGATGTGCAGGTGAAGGCAAGAACCATACTGCAGTTCGCATATTAGGGAACAGCTGTTTCCGAAGCATCTTGTCTGTGTTGAATGTGAATGGAATATCATGGATCAAAGTCAACATATTTCACCTCATATCTGTTCTTAACTCCAGGAGATGGCAAACAAAAGAACAATGTCATTTTCAAAAGCATAAATGGTTAAATCAGTTATTAGATCCACTACTTGTATCATTTTGGAGCATCTTTTTGCTGAAGAACCTAAATATATTATTTTAATTTTCATGGTTAACTGTTGAATTGACAAGCTTGTATGAGATAGGTACAGTATTTGCTATTATAAACCATAAAAAATGTTTTAAAATTTTGACTTGGTGTTAGCACAGCATGATAAACATTTGTAATATTTTAAACTGAAGCGAATACTAAATTTCCATCAAAACAGTGACGCTATAGAAATTTATATAGAGTCTACTGTAGTTTTATGGTGTGAACGACTTTAAATCACAAACAGTTGGAAATTCAGAACTTGGAGTTCTTTCAGATGTTGATCACTCTGCTCATTTTTAAATTTTCTGTTTTTATTTCAAATTCTGCGTTAGCATCCTTCAAGCCTGGAACTTCAGAGAATTCTTAATTTGTATGTAACCAGATGGGGCATTGTAATTCCTGTTAAAATGAGATACAAATATTGTGTTTTCTCATTTGCATTCAATGCATAAATCTGTGTACTAAAATGTTCTGTTAAGTTGGAAACTTTATTTGCAATCTAATTTTCATAATTTTTTAGATTTATTCACTTTAAAAAGTTTACTAAGGTCTGTTAATTTTGTTAATAAATGACCCTCAACAGACATACGGGTGAAACACCGCCTCATCTGGAAGAACTGTGTAGGGCCAGAATGGTGGTGAGTGAGGAGAGGTAGGGGCAGGTGTAAGAGTTATCATGGTTTCAGGGATGAGTGCCAGGAGGGAGGTTGGTGGGGACAGGCAAGTGCACAAAGGACTCATTGAGATAGCTGTCACTGTGGGAGGGTGGGGGCTGGGGGGGAGGGAAAGATGTGCCTGATAGTTGGATCCCATATGAAATGTTGGAAGTTGCAGGAATGAGGTGTTAGATGCAGAGGCTCTTGGGGTGGTAGTGAGGACAAGGGATGCGGCGCAAATTTGGAGACTGCTTTTGTCGAGCACTTTCGATCCATCATTTTGTCTAGATCACTTATTGCATCTGGTGCCTCTCTCCATTGGTGAGACCTACCCAGAATGAAGTACCACTACATTGAGTACCTTTGATCTATCCACTGCAGTAGCTAGTAGCCACCCATTTCAATTCCATTTCCCATTCCCACAACAAAATGTCTGTCCATGGCCTCCTCTACTGCCACCCTTCTTTATTTTCTTTCATTTTGGTGGCCCTCTCACCTCGTCCCTTCCCCTGTCCTGTCTTCGTAACCTGCCCAACACCTCCCTCTGGTTCTCCCTTTATCCCATAGCCTACTGTTCCCTCTTCTCAGATTCTTCTTTTTTCAGCCCTTTACCTCTTCTGTCTGTCACCTCCTAGCTTTTCAAGTCATTCCTTTTCATATCTCCTCCCCTACCCACCTACCTTCCCCCTCACCTATCACCTGCCAACTTGTGCTGCTCCCCTCCCCCACTTTTTTATTCTGGCTTTTGCCCCCTTTCTTTCCAGCCCTGATGAAGCTTCTCAGCTCAAAACATAATTGCCATTTACCTCCATAGCTACTGCCTAACCTGATCTCTCCAGCATTTTAATGTGTGTTGCCTGAGATATCCAATATCTGCAGAACTTCTTGTGTTTCCCATTTTCCTGTGTTTGGCCCATATCACTCTAAACCTTTTCTATCCATTATTTATCCAAATATCTTTTACATATCAGCAATGCCTTTGTTGCAACTGTTTTCTGTGACAATTTGTTACCCTCTTAAACCTATTATGGTTTAAGATGGAGCCGGTGATGCCCAGCGACTATTTATTGGCGGCAAAAAAACAAAACAAAGGAAACTACTATATATCTTATTAATAACAATCAACGCTAACAGTCCTAACAATGGAGAGGTGAGCAAAGGCTGGTTGAGGCGAGTGGAGGCGAGCAATGGCGGAGTCGCAGGCAATGCATGGTCATGGCAAGTGGAGTCGGGGTTGAAGCAGAGTCGTGGCACCCCAAGAGTAAAGAAGGTCCCGGGGTGAATTGGAAAGGTCGGGTACGGGCTGAATCGTGGCAGTGGGCTCCAGGCCCCAGAGGGGTCTGATACTGAGGAACAACCCAAAGTTTGGACGATTTAAGTGCTGGGCCAGATTGAAAAGGTCAGGGTGTTGCTACTGGAGGTGAGGCGAGGGCCAGTTCTGCTCGCTGGTCCATGACATTTACTCAGCTCTTTGCTGAATTGCAGTGATCTCTGGCTGCGGGTCTGTGGTCTTGCTACATTTACTTGGCTTTGCAATGAACTGTGGCTATTGCTTGCTTCAGCTGCAGTGACATCTGGCTTCGTGTCCTTCGTAAAACTTTTATAGCTTGCAATATTTGTTTTTTTGTGTGTCTGCATTGGGTGCTTGATGGTCTCTTTTGAATGTGCTCTTTTGAGGTTTCTTTGTTTTGTGGCTGCTTGTAAGGAGACAAATCTCAAGGTTGTATAATGTATACATACTTTGATAATAAATGTGCTTTGAACTTTGAACTCTAGTTTTTTCTTTCCCTGGGCTTCCAAACTACATACTGACTGCAGGGCAGAAATATTGGCCATCATCAAGCAGGACACTAGATCTCATTACTTTGCTCTTCAAACTACAGGCACAATGATTTGTCATATCCTTTGCTTAATTGTGAACAAGCGCTCTGGAATATTTTGAAATCTAGGTAAGCCATTATTAGATTGCTAATTGTTCCATATTTCAAAGTGATAATCTGCTCAGTCTATGCTGTGCAGTTTCTGGCCTCCCAGATTAACAGTGCTCTGCCATCACAGACACATGCAGCATATGCAGTGAAATATCAAAATCTTTCAATGAGACTCCTTTAGATGAAGCTTAAATGAATGGCATATCAGTGTGCATTTAGCACCAAATATTTCTTTATCTTTGGCCAAAACCACGTTATTTAAGAGAAGGATAGACAGGTCTGTGTACGAGGTTAACTATTATTCCCAACTGCCCAGCCTTAATTTAATTGCAGGAAATAGAATAAAAATTGATGCAAAATCAAGATACTGTGTGTGCTGGAAATCCGAAATAAGACTAGAACCTGCTAGAAGTTCCAGTCAGATCAATGGCATCTGTGGAAGCTGTACTGCTGTGTTCGGGTAGGGAAACAGGAGTGTGGACAAAGTGACATCTTTACATTATGACCCCCTGGTGGTGAGAGTGAAGATTTAACCTACAGTGTAATGTTACTATACATCTTGCAGAAATGCTTCCGTAAACTTAACAGATTCTGAATTGAAAACATGGAGGAATGTGCTCGACAAAATGAGGAATCTAAAAGGAGACAGGAATTAATTCTTTGCAGAGTATTATGAACACCAGTCCAATTCTCTCCATATTATCGAACCAGCGTGAATAAGAGGAGCAATTATTCTGGCAGGATCATTTTGAGGATGTTCCCTTCACTGCATAGGTGCTGGAATAGGCCATTCACTCCTTGAACTGATTTTGCTGTTTAATTAGAAAATATCACTTTTTTATTATTTATTAATTTTTTGTTATCTTTGTACCACTACTGCCCTTGTCCTTGGTGGTAGAGTTCTTGGGTTTGGTCAGTAGTGTCACAGCAACCTAGGTAGATAATTACAGACGGTACACAGTGTAGCTACTGTGCACTGTGGATGATGGGAATCAATATTTATGATGGTTGATGGGACTTTAGTCAAGTAGGATGTGTTCTCCTGGATGGTGCTGAGCTTCTTCGGTGTTGTTAAATTTGTACTCATCCAGGGAAATGGATGCTCCTGACTTGTGCTTGTAAATGGTGGAAAAGGTTGGTGTGTCAGGAGGTGAGTCATTCATTACAGACTCTGTCTGCTCTTCAAGCCACAGTATATATTTGACTGGCCCCTCGTTGGACGTGGACATTATTGACTTTAGTGACATGTCTGTTACTTTCCAGCTAGCAGCTCATGCCTGAATACTCTCTGGTTATGGACTACTTCGGGAAATCGACATTGTGGACTTATCAGTGATCAGTACTGCCCTGAAGAATTACAGTCTCGCCATTGGCTTGGAAAATTGGCAAGCAGCAAACTTTATCACTTCCTTTTGTATGAGATCTGATGGTACCACTTAGAACATTTTTCTTATCAGTGTCCATTTACTTAAGTTTTATCAAGATTTCTTGATAAATTCAGTCAAATTCTGCCTTGATGTCACTCTTGGAATCCAGCTCTTTGCTTCATGTTTGAAGCTGAGAGGAGCCAAGTAGTTCTATCAAAATTGAACGTGGGCATGAGTGAGCAAGTTATTGATGAGAAAGTGCCACTTGGAAGGTGTGATTGGCAGTGATATCTTTATTTAACTGATAATTGAAAATAAACACGAGATTCTGCGGATGCTGGAAATCCAGAGCAACACACACACACAAAACACTGGAGGAATTCAGCAGGTCAGGCAGCACCTATAGACAGCAATAAACAGTTGATATTTTGGGTCAAGATTCTTCTTCAGGACTAGAAAGGAAGGGGGAGAGGGAAAAAGGCAGAATAAGAAGGTGGGGGGAGTGGAAAGAGAACAAGATGGAACGTGATAGGTGAAACCAAGTGCGGGATAAGATAGGTGAGTGGGGAAGAGGGGATCAATTGAGAAGCTGGAAATGATAGGTGGAAGAGGTAAAGGGCTGAGGAAGAAGAAATCAGATAGGAGAAGAGGGTGGATCATGGGAGAAAGGGAAGGTGGAGGGGCATCAGGAGATGATAGGCAGCTGAGGAGAAGAGAAGGGTTAAGAGGAAAGTCAGAATTCTCCACTAATTTAAAGTAGACCTGTTAATGGTTAAAAGCCAAATGACACTTGCTATGTTTTTTGCAAACAGGGCATAGCAGGCCAACGGTCTACATTGTCAGGTGGATATCAGTGGTGTAACTTTACTGGAACAGCTTGGCTCAAGGGTCAGTTCATTTCTGGAGTATGGGGCAGTTGGTGTTCAGTACCATTGCTGGACTGTTATCTGGATGTAGTAAATCACATTACATGAATTGTCAACACCTGTGATTGCAAGAATCTCACCATGAATTTTCCACTCAACTCTTCTGACAACAACTCTTTCCAACAACTCTTCCTTGCCTTTTACACTTATATACTGGGCTCTGGCATCACTGAAGATGGGGATTTCTTGGATATTTAAATTGTACTCTGTTTGACCATCTCAAACTCATTTTTTCCTCACCAAGAACGATCAAATATAGCTCTGAAATTTTCCATTGACTGATGAACTGTGTTTTTAATCATTCACCTTATCAGCAGGGCATATGAACCCCGGATACATGATACATGCCTGTCTCACACATTAATGTTTGAAGGCACGGATACTAATTAGTATTTTCATATTTCAGCCACTGTTATGAACAAAATTTGTTTTGGCACTAAGAACATCACTGTCACATAAATTGAGGAGAAGAGTGGGCAGACAATCAGGAATTCATGTCTGGAACACAGCCTTGGTCCAAACATGGACATATCAGCTGAATTACAGACTTGAAAGCAACTGCTGTTCACAGCATGCAGCATTTTACAGTGTGACATCATGGTACTCTGGTAAAACTGAGGTCAGTAAATATCAAAAGGAAAACATTTGAGTGGTTGGAGTCATCCTTTGTACAAAGGGAAATGGTGATTACTGAAGATTATAAATTTCAGTTCCAGGGCTCCTGTAGGAGTTCCTTAGGACTGTATTCCGAACTAGCTGCTTCATTAATGACCTTCCCTTCCACGTATGATCTGAAGTGTCCTTTTAGCATATCTGTAGAAATAGAGATGTTTGCTGAGTGCATTTCAATATCATTTTAAAAAAAACAGATAATGACAGAATAACTGGTAAATGGCATTCTTATTACTTTTGGTCCAATTATGTCTTCATCTTATTAGGCTGTTCTTTGGGATCAAGGGCGAGTTGCACCTACTCTGTTCATTGGTTCTGAGGTGGCTAATAAAGGACATATTGTGGGAACTTCAAAGGTTTCTACAGATGGGGCAGGAGATGGTGGGGTGGTGGATGGGCTATGCAGCTAGGTGAGCTTGTTCACTCCTATGCTGCTTACATGGGGGCATTTCTTCAAGCCCATAATTTGAGCACATCTGTCAGTGCAATATCTCCATTCCTCTGGTAATCTCTTCCAGAGTATCTGTTTTGGGGGTCTGGAGTGGGGCATCAGAGCAACAACGTATTTAAATGACAGCAAATAGAGCCCTGGAGAGGATGCTGACATTGATTCTCTTACCCTTCTAATGAATTTGGAGGATATTGAAAAAAGAACATTGGCATTTTCTTTCCAGTGCCTTTTGGATGCATGCTATAAATAGTGAGGTCTTAAAAGCATATACATTATCTGGTGAGATCCCACCTGGAATATTGTTTACAAGTCTCGTCTTTCTACCTAAGGACAGATACACTTGTCCACAGATTGATTCCTGGGGCAATGGTTATGAGAAGAGGTTATACAGACAGAGCCAAAAATCTCTAGAATTTAGAATAATGAGAAACAATGTCATTGAAGTAAACAGACTTATTACAGAGCTTAAAATGTAGATGTAAAGATGGTGTATTTCCTGCACATCCAGGGTCACAGTCTCAAAATAACCTCTCTTGAATGTACACTGTGATTGAGTATCCGCAGCCCTCTTGTATACAGAATTAGATTTTCTTTTTTCCCCAGGTGAAGAAGTATCTTCACATCTCTAGAGAATCATTGGATATGTTGTTAATCCAGAAAAGTGGACCTATGTTAAAATAAAAATCAGCTGTTACCTTATTGAATGGCAGACAAGATGCAAGGGTCAGTATGAGCTGTGAAATTGCAGATGCTGGAATCTGGGGCGATAAACAATCTGCTGGATGACCTCAACGGGCTGTGGGAGGAAAGGAATTGACATTTTGGATTGAAACTTTGCATCAGTTCTGAAGCAGGGTTTTGACCTACAGCATTCTCCTCCAGAAACTGATCAACTCAGAATCCAATTCCTCCTGCTTTTATGTCTTCTTTTTGTTTTTATCGTGTCTTATGTAATATTAATGTTGCTGCCAAGGTCAGTGCTTTGTTCCTTAACATGGCAGTAGCAAGCACTTGTCATAATCTATTTGAAGTCAGGATAGACTACTTGTCTGAGATATTCTTCCCCTAGAGTCAGTGCAGCTGGAACAATGAGCTTGTGCTTGGAGAAGATTGCCCCATATTCACTTGAGCTTAGAAGAATGAGATTTGGATTTTTAAAAATGCATTGCACGGTACCGCTGCCACAAAACAACAAACTTCACAACATGCATCAGTGATAATAAACCTGATCTGATTCTGAATTTATTGAGACATGCAAGGTTCTGAGACAGATTAACTGAGCTGATGTCAAGAGGCTGTTTGTGTAGGCTAGAGACTGAAGAACTCTAACCAAAGTTTGCATCAGTGTTGCAAAAAGCATGTTAGTTAAATCAGTGGTCTACTGCCATTTCTCATGGTCACTAGTTAGACGTTCAGATGCTGAAAGCATTTTTCCATTATTAATAGGGTAAGTATTTACCCAGCTCGTTGGGAAGAATTTCCAAAAAGACCACGATCCAAACTGCAGCTTGAGGTAGTTATTTACTTTAAACTGGTGGTTTTAAGAGTTTACTGTCATAGATTGGGTTTTCAGTAATTTTCATGTTATTGTTTAGACAAATCTGAAATACATTAACAGTGAAAGCTCCCCGTGGACCTGCAAGATTTAGCAAATAGATGCCTTACAGAATGTTTTACTTCATGAAAAATAGTTCTATAGTTGTAAGTGACATTTTTTCCCAATGCAGAGGTGATTCTTAAAACAAGCAATTAAGTTAAAGTGTTCCCATAAAGGAGTTTTGCTTGTCAGCATTGTTAAAGTAATTACGAACACTGGCACGAGATGTCCTGATTAATCAACATATTGTCGACTGTCATTTTGTGTAATTGAGGCTTTCAGGGTTTGGGAATGCAATGTTATTCTGATCAATAGTGAGTTCCTGTTTACATCAAAAAATCAGCAAGTAAAGTGGAGTAACCACAACAATATCTAAGAATAGGCTGGTTCATTCTGGGCATAACAACAAACATTTTTGTCTATTATTTTTTTGAAAAAGGAGAACAAATAGGCAATATAAATATGGAAGTTCAAAATCTATTAGGCGCTGAGAAGTCCCTGTATGCTACGTAGCCAACATAAATAGGCTGTTCAGATTCTTGAGCCTGTTCTGCCATTCAATTTGATAATGCTGATCTATGCCTCTGCTCTTATTTGTACTTGCCTTTCATACTTGATAACCTTTAATAAGTAAATATCTATCCATTTTGGTCTTGAAGAATACAACTAATTGAGAACACTGTGCACTTTGCGAAGCAAGTTCAAGATTTTTACTGCTTATTTTGTAATTTGAGATTTTAGCTCGGAATACTCCTTAGCCTTATGGAGCAGGGTATACAAGCCAAGTTTATTGTGATTTCCTGAAGTTGTAAGTAGTTGGTCTATGCCGCTGCTCATTATATCTTTAATTAGATTTTAATGCTCAACATTTGATGCAGTCTGTCCAAAGCTCTCCCTAACCAGTGCAGCATTTCTTCACAATTTTTTACCAATCAGATTACACAGAATTCATGGAAGCAAACTTAATTTGGATTCATATTAAATTGTCATCCATCCATCCATCCACTTACTTACTTACTTACTTACTTACTTACTTACTTATTTATTTATTTATTTATTTATTTATTTAATAAATAAATATGATGCAGCAATCTAAATACTATTCTGAGTTCGGAGATCCATTTATGTCTCCCAAGGGCACCTTAGGACTCCCATTGCACGTGGTGTATGTTATTTTTCACTATGCGTTGGACTGTCTGAGTTCCTTCTCTGCATTCACATTTTAAATGTTTTCTATCTTTCAGTTGAACATACAGTAAATTATCTGTAAGCAATAAAAATCAAATAGTCCATTGTCTGATTGTTCAGCATTTCTGAACAGTCATCTCTTAAACACATCAGAAAGATGTGTTGCTTTATTGTGTAGCATTTAAAACAAAATGAATGAAAATGTGTTGGGATATTAAATAGGAGTAATTTCCAATTATCCAGAAAATCTGCTAGTTATTAGATATGAAGATGATGTTGTCCAGAAAGCTCTTCAGAAGTCAAGAATGAAGCACAAGTGTTATTATACAGCTGTTTTATTAGACGTTCATCATTGTACAAGTCAGACAAGGTTAGCCGTACCAGCAGGCAAGGAAAAGAAGTAATACAGGAACTGTAACTGTAATAAACTGCGGTAAGCTGTAACTAACTGGCTGTCACAAAGGATCATGAGCACATAGTTTCTTTTTAAACTGCAAATCCAGTTTAGATATGAAACTTGTTTAGCAAGTACTGACTGAATCACAGTCCAGTTCTGCAAAGAAATTTCAGAAGTATAGGACCAAATAAACTACAAGTTACTCAAAGTTTACAGACAAAAGGTGAACGAAACCTAAAACTACAAAGAAAAACAGAGACTTAGCCCAACTCATGTGTCCCTATCATTTAAGCCCTCTACTTGTGGCAACATGTAGTAGCTGGTGTCCAATGGCTACTCTAGATTGGAATTCATGTACAGGCATCATCAACTCCATAGGAACTACAGTAGAAAGAAAGTAAAGCTTGTTTGTTTATTTAGAGATTAGGCCCTTTTGGCCCTATGAACCACGCTACCCAGCAACTACCCCCCCCCCCCCCCCACCGACAACCCTGATTTAACCTTAAGCCAATCACAGGACAATTTACAATGACCAATTAACCTACCCGATACATCTTTGGACTGTGGGAGGAAACCAGAGTACCCGGGGAACACCCACACATTCCAGTGGGAGGATGCACAAACTCCTTACAGAGGATGTGGGGATTGAATTCCACACTCTGACCCCCTGAGCTGAAACAGCATTGCACTAACCACTACAGTACCCTGGTGTCCATCTTTGACTTGGCTCAACAGGAGGTGTATCTCCAAGATCTTGAGCTCGATGTGGAGGTCTTTTTTGCTTTGGTGATATAATTAGATTGCATGCTGTCTGGTTAGCAGTCTGTGGCATGTCAACTATATATAGAAACATAGAAACATAGAAAATAAGTGCAGGAGTAGGCCATTCGGCCCTTCGAGCCTGCACCGCCATTTATTATGATCATGGCTGATCATCCAACTCAGAACCCCGCCCCAGCCTTCCCTCCATACCCCCTGACCCCCGTAGCCACAAGGGCCATATCTAACTCCCTCTTAAATATAGCCAATGAACTGGCCTCAACTGTTTCCTGTGGCAGAGAATTCCACAGATTCACCACTCTCTGTGTGAAGAAGTTTTTCCTAATCTCAGTCCTAAAAGGCTTCCCCTCTATCCTCAAACTGTGGCCCCTCGTTCTGGACTTCCCCAACATCGGGAACAATCTTCCTGCATCTAGCCTGTCCAATCCCTTTAGGATCTTATACGTATAGTTTGAATCAGGCCAAGAACGACCCCAGGAGAGGAACTGAACCATCTCGCAGACTGCTTTAGCCATAGAGATACAGCACAGAAACTGGTCCTCCCATCCGCTGAGTAGGCTGCAATCAACAACCATCTAGTTTTACAATAAACCTAGTGTATTCTATTTTATTCTCACATTCCCATCGAATCCTCCCTAATTCTACCACGCATCCAACACCAGGGCAATTTATAATTAATCAATCATCTTTTGTGCTTTTGGGATGTGGGAGAAAACTGGAGTACCTGGAGGAAACCCACGCTGTCAAAGGGAGAACATGCAGACTCCACGCGGACAGAACCAAAGGTCAGGTTGCTGGAGCCGTGAGCTAGTACCCTACTAGCTATGCCGCTGTGCTGTCCTCTGAGCTGTGCAAATCTGCATCTACTGGGAATGTGGGGTCAGACAGCACTGTCATGAAAAGCTTCTTCCGATTACATTTAAAACTTTCAAGCCAACACTTGTCTAGTAATTGATAAAAGATCCTCAAAAGCTGATGTTAGTTACTCTTAAGCTTCTGATGATATTTTTGATGGAGGGATTGTGTGTACCGCGGCAATGGTGAACATTCTTTTCTACGTTCACTTGGAACACTGCCTTAGTTACTTCTATCATTAGATAGATAGACAGACATACTTTATTGATCCCGAGGGAAATTGGGTTTCATTACAGTTGCACCAACCAAGAATAGAGTATAAATATAGCAATATAAAACCATAAATAATTAAACAATAATATGTAAATTATGCCAGATGGAAATAAGTCCAGGGCCAGCCTATTGGCTCAGAGTGTCTAACCCTCCAAGGGAGGAGTTGTAAAGTTGTTAAATTTGCAACTGCCAAATTGTTCTGGGGAGGAGATGGCACAAACTAGTCTTATATATGTGGAATATACATGTCTGTCTGTCCAATGAATGCTTCAGTGTGACTTTGGAATATGTTTAAAGACCATAAACATGACACTGATGTGGATAAAAATCCACATAATGTGGGTAGGCTCACCTGCAATCACTTTCTCACAGTTCTTGAAGCTGAAATTCGAAAGCCACCATGATCAATGGATGTAACAGGTATCTGGACATAAAGTACCTGGTTGTTTCTGAGCAAAAAAAGACAAAGCCAGTCAATTTCTGCTATAGAAATCTCTATGTATTCCCAGCATTAGTGAGACTACACCTCTTTTTCCCTTCTATATAAACTTGTTAAGAATATTGAAGTTGTATAAGACGATGGTGAGGCCTAATTTGGAGTATTGTGTGCCGTTCCAGTCACCTACCGACAGTATAGGAAAGACGTAAATCAGGTTGAAAGAGTACAGAGAAAATTTACAAAGATGTTGCCAGGACTGGAGGACCTGAGTTATAAGGAAAGATTGAATAGGATTTTATTCATTGGAACGTAGAAGATTGAGAGGAGATTTAATAGAGGTGTACAAAGTTATGACTGTTATAGATAGGGTAAACGCAAGCGGGTGTTTTTCATTGGATTGTGTGTGACCACAGCTATAGTTTATGGGTTAAGGGTGAAAGGTGAAAGGTTTAAGGGGAACTTGACGGAAACTTCTTCAGGAAAGTGTGGAATGAGTGCCAGCAGCAAGCTCAATTTACAATATTTAAGAGAAGTTTCAATAGGTACATGGATGGTAGGGGTATGGAGGACTATAGTCCTGATGCTGATTGATGGGAGTAGGCAGTTTGAATGGTTCGATACAGACTAGTAGGCAGTAAGGCCTGTTTCTGTACTGTACTTTTCTATGACTCTGTGACTGTATTCCGTGACTCAAAAAATAATTTCCTGGAACAAATATTAAACTGTGATCTATATATTAGAATGTAGTTTGGAAAATTGAATGAACATAATATGTTTTATGAGTGTACTGCCTTCTACATACCTTCCAAGATTTTGCATTTTCTGTTTAAGGATACTCCACAGAGCTATTAACTGGTGGTCTTTTTTGGTCAAGTATCACAGTCACCCCTCTGATCTATTACATCATTTTTCAGTACTATCCAAAATAATTAACTCCCCTACTGTAGTAGAGATTACAGCAGATTCTCTGATATGGGTAAAGCTAAGAGGTACCCATTTGTGTTCACCTTCAAGGTGTGTCTCTATGAATCCTTTCAAGGTAGGGTCAAGAGTCTTATAAATACTTTTGTTTAAGTGTTTTATAATGGCACTTTATAAGCAGAAAGCTTTTATCTTCTCAACATTTCCATAAGCTTCTCTAGATTCTACTAATACATAGGGGATAATTTACAGTGACTGATTAACATAATAATCTGGATGTCTTTGGGATGGTGGAAAGAGCTGGAGAACCTGGAAGACACTCATTTGGTACTAAGAGAACAGGCCAACTTCACATGGACAGCGTTGGAAGTCATCATTGAACCCAGACTCTGGTCAACTTGCAGGCCACTGCACTGCCCAGAGTACCATTGTGCCACTTGAATCCCCAAAATTTGTATTTTGTGAAAAGAAAGGCATTACATACAGTAATTATTCAGCTATCACACAGTCCTAACAAGTTGGCATGTTTGCACAACAATTAGTGCTGCTGGTTCATAGCTTTGGGCATCCAGGTTCTATCCTGACCTCTAGTGTTGGCTGTATGGAGTTTACACATTCTCCCCATAATTGTGTCTCTCTCTCCTTAGTGCTTGATTTTCCTCTTGCATGCCAAAAAATGTGCCAGTTGATGAATTGGCCCCTGTAAGTTTACGTTCTCAATTAGTAAGAATGTCAGATGTTATGGGGAGAAAACAGGAGAATGGGTTTGAGGAGGAAATTAATCAGCCATGATTGAATGGCGGAGTGACAGGAAGGGCCGAGTGGCCTAATTCTGCTCCTATGTTTTAAGGTCTTTAGTGGACATTAATGCAAAAAGAAATCAAAGAGGAATTAATAGGCATGGGTACGAGTGAATAAGTTACAGGGATACAGGGAAGGAAGATGAGGAGGAATGGGATTTATGTGAATGCTCCTCAGGGAGGAGCATGGACACTAAGTTCTAAGTAGACTCCTCTGTTCCATAATAGCTTGATCTTTTATGTTATTTGTCATTGGCAACCATCCTGAGAGCTCTAATAAGTTATCATGGAGCACTCTTCACATTATCTCACAACACACAAAAACAGGTGGGTGAACTGTTGACTTGGGCTCTCGGCCATCACTCAGTCAGTGTCTCGAGTAAAGGTACCGATCACAACTGGAAGAATAAACCCAATGACACACGTACAACCTGTGAAAGAGAACAGCCTATGTCTATGCTGAGGTCACCGTTTGGATGTTCTGAACAGGAGAAAAAATTGTGAATTTCCAGTGTTATTCATGTGTATTTTATGATTCATTTTACTGACAAAAGTGGAGATGGGCTGCTGCTAGAGCCCGAGTCCAGAAAAGAAAGTGGAAGGAAGCATTTGCACCTTTGCAACATGAGGAGAGTGTCCAAGGGGAAGCAGAATGGGGGATTGATCAGCCAGCTGTCAAAGCAAGGAACCACACAGCAAGTAACCTTGGTTTCAAAATATAGAACCTAAATCAAAAATATAAAACTGCCTGTTTTTCCACTACACAAACTAAAAATCCCTCTCTGTATTTAAGAGTATCTCCTCGAAAAGAAAGGTGCTGGTGTTTTCCCTGCCATCATGGAACACCAAGCGAGAAACTATACGTGTAGGAATAGCTATGTGAACCAGCTGTGTTTATTATAAACAGCAGCCACAGGAAGTGCACTAAAATCCATTCTTCCTACCTGTAAACCATTGTAAACATCCAGCAGAATGCCTGCATCGCTGTGAGCAGACACCAGTGAAATGGTGCTGTAATAAAATGTTCTCACTTACGTTTTTCTGAAGATGGTTTGTTCTCCTGAAATATAGGGAGGCGGTCTTTCCACAGAATACAGCCCCAGGGGGAAAAGAGGAGAACTGGATTGCTGTTAGAAATGGCAACCTTACTTCCAGTTTTTATTTATTAGAGACATTTTGTGATGAAGTTTCCAGAGGTTCTTCCAAATTGATCTGGTGGAATGTTTATGCCAACTCTGGAGAAACTGCATTTGCTCCTTTCTGTGGATACTTGGTATGTCTTCTTCATAGAACTCCATGGAAACCATAAGGTTTTATTTTGCTGATGACTTGAAATGGGACCAGTTTCTAATTAGCTCAACTAAATAGTGGAGCATTAATTATGGAGAGTTGCCAGATTATGGATATTTGTTAAAGGGAAGATCGGAACTTAAAGCAGAAGAAGATAGGAAGTTTTTAGGCAAGGTTTTGTGATTTATTTTGTATCACTTTAGCAAGGACAGTGATAAATGCCTTGAATTTGTGGTCTACTGACGTTTGTAATCCATGGGAATCAAGATCTGTGGGGATGGGTAGGAAAGTGAAGTTGGCATAGAAGACCTTGAAGAAGTTAAGGAAGATCAATGCAATCAACATATTAGCCCAATTACCTTTTTTCAGAAAATATTACCAACTTGAGAAGTTGAGTCTGTTTTCCTCACTCCATGCGTGCTCCCAAACCAGTTAGGGCTTGAATTGGTTTTACTTCAGACTTCTTGCAATGGCAATATTATACCTTTCATTTGCTGTGGAGTGGAATCCAGCCACAGGTTCAGTTTTCCTTCTTGCCATTGCTCTTTAACAGATGCAAAGGTTGAAGCAGCACTGCATATAAAATTATTTGCAGTGAACAGCGCACTGAAAACTTGTTATTTGTCATTAGACTCTGAAGATATTTCATATCATGCAGCAGATGAACTTTCTTTCTTGCCAAGCACTAAACAGTCTATACTCAAGATATGGAATGAAGCCAGAATTTAGAACAAAGAGTAGACTAAGGAAATAAGACAGTATGTACAAATTTCCCATTTATGGAAATAACACAGTAACTAAAACATACTGTGTATAAACATGGTATGTGGCTGATTTTATATTTGTTCATTTTTAGTCATATTTGATTTTATGAGCAGAAAGTGCCAACTGTAATGGATAGTTTCTAATGCTGATAAATATTGTTAAAAATAATGTGCATTCTAATTTCTAGGGGATTTTGTAATATAAACAAGAGTGCAAAGAATATGGAGGCCCAGGTTTTATTTTGTTCTGCATGACTTACGGTAGCTCATTTTAAGCATTTATTATGGCAAACATTGAAATGTATGTATCTCATCTCAAAGAAAAATTACCACTTTGATCTGCTTGACAGTCAAAAGGAGTAAAATTTATAACAATCAAAAGAGTGATAATTTAGAATCAGAGATTTCATGTGAGAATACTCCTGGCTTCCATACCAAACATTTGGCAAGAGGAATTAAAGCAGCATTTAAAATAAAATCTCTTTTACAGTGAAATTTATATTTTGTAAGAAGAGATAATGTACATTTACAGCAAAGTAGATAGTTGCTTCTAAAAGAAGGACTCTTAAGGTTCATAGAAACAAACTGGATTTGGCTTTCCCTTAGGATTCAGGTTGGTTATATAAATGAATTTATTCTTTCTTTGAACTCCCCTTCTCAATGGAAAACATTTTATTTGGTCACTAGTGTACACTACAAGAGAGAGGAGTTACATGACTAACTATTAGCCAGCTTAAGGCAAGAAACAAAGCCATTTTTGTTCCATAAAAAAAACTGTTTGAATTTCATTAGCTCTTCTGATGCTTCACAAAATTCCAGGAAACAGTCTAAATAAAGTTAATTATTTATTATAAAAAATTTCATCACATGGGTTAATTGTAGCAAGTAGCTTAAGGACATGTTCAGAAACTGCCCATGCCTTCCACCCTACCATATTCAATGGTTTGTTCATCTGTAATTTCTACATCTGTCAACATTACACCACAACCGCACACCCCTCAACTCATTACCTTTCAGCATTTGCAAAGAGCTTTCTCTTTATCACTCCCTAGTTCACCCTTCCAATTCCACCACCATCTTCCCTTCTCAAAGTATCTTTCCATGCACTTTCGGGAGATACAACTCATGTGGTTTGCCTCTTCCTTTTCCATTGCACAGGAGCCAAGCATTTCTTGCAGGTGAAGTAGTCACTCACTTGTATTTTTCAAATCTGGTATGATGCTTTCAGTGCTCACAGTATGGTGTCCCCTTCCTGAGAGAAAGCAAACATACTGTTGCAGGGAATTAGGTTCACAGATTTTGTAAGGGGTACAGAAGACACCAAACTACAGGTAAGTTTTTAACCATTTAACATTCAAAGTACACAGACACTCCTCTAGGTGCTCATGGGCCTTCTATCTGCAGCACGGTTCCAAATCTTTCCTTGGCACTGGTCACATGATCCCCAGTTCACAGTGTGTCCAGAGCATGATAGCTACACATGCATTACATTTATAAACTAGCAGTACTTTGAAACCTTTTTCTGTTATATTGGCTCGTATATGTCTAGGGGAAATCCCACCCAGCACCTGCCTCAACACTCCCCACAGTGTCGGTTGCCGCCCGAATCAAGCCCAAACATCAATCATCAGCCAGCACACCCAGTAAATTTTAACAAATACACTTTATAGATATTACTAATTCTAGGACATTAATATAAATTCGATACAGAAAGGGAAGTAATGGAAAAAAAAAGGCGTGAAGACTTATCAAAGTCCAAGTTCTTCGCACGCAACCGTTGGAGCTCAATCGCTTCCTGACGACCACCTGGATCCTGTCAACTCACGGCTCGGGACCACCCAGAGTGATCGACCGGAGCCTTTCCGCACGTCCGTTGTCCTCCCCGTCTCTCCTCCGACTCCCCGTCAAAAACCCCGTCTCTCCTCCGACTCCCCGTCTCTCCTCTGACTCCCCACCAAAACCCCCTCCCCAGTCATATGATACAGCATTGTATCCAAAAACAAAACGATACATGAACACCCATTGGTTAATAGCACCCAGCTATCTCTAATAACCCAAGCAACTGTCTAGTTAGAGACTTTCTCAGCATTCCCCAGTATAACCTAACAAAAGAAGCCATTTTAAATTTAACAAAAAAGAAAGACCCCCGTACACACAGCTCAGGAGAGTGTTCAGAGATTTCTTTCTGCAACCAAAAGTGTTGATATGATTTTATAAAACCTCAGCTTCAGCTCATTTTCTAGCAAGTTCAATTCTTCCTCCATCCTTCCTGTTAATTCGTTATAACGTGTTCACGAACGGACTTACTGCCCAATTTGGAATTTAGATTGAGAGAAGATCCTGAAATCACTCTGACATGTTTTTATGTAGGTCGTCTTGGTGGGTACAGTAAAGTTGAAAATCATCAGCTGGTGTTCTTTCTTTCTCTTCCAACTCAGGCTGGGAAATTGGAAAAGGTTGCAACAGCCAATGTTGCCATTAAATAAGGTTAACTTGGACAGAAATGTGGAGACAACTGATTTGACTTTGATAAGATTCACATAATTTTCTTGCAATTGATGATTGATTTCATTAAACTGCGAATAATTCTGACAAATAAGCAATGACATGCCAACTATTCTTGAGTTGATTATTGAATGAAACATTAGAGTCTTCAAAGAGTGTTATTACTTTTTCCAAAAACACATAAAAGCATCTCAGAATCTGTTTTGAGAGTCATCTAATTTCTGTATGCAACAACAAGTGTTCATACTGTTCATCCTTCTCAATACAAAGCTCTTGAAAGAGTCGGCACAACAAATGTGGGCCGAAGGGCCTGTACTGTGCTGTACTGTTCTATGTTCTATGTTCCGAATAGTCGAGAATTGAGAGAATGATACTTAATTTTATTTACCGCTGTGATAACAGTATTTAATGATTTGTGCAGCCAATCAATTAAGATTTTTGTGACAAGATGTTGTATGTGAATTACACAGTGAATGGTAAATATGTTAGCTGCAGCTTTTTTCAAGAAACTGATAAACACAAGGTGGCGTCCTATTGTCTACTGTGCCCCATCTGTTGTACAAGGAAGAATGTTGAAAGCAGTATGCCCTTCTAGTTTTAAAAAAAATTGCTTAACAACCTGAAATATTGACTTCCCCTTTGTATCTGTTTCTAGTCCCTTTACAAATAACAAATCTTGAACCATCTTTAATGAAGTGAACATAACCAAGAAGCAAAGATTTGTTACCTGGCAAAGTTGACTCATTGAACTGTTTTTCAAAGTCAGTTGCACAATGTGTCTTCTACCTTCTCAGATATTTATTTGTCTTTGAACAGTGATGATGCTGACCAGAGTCACTTTAATTATTTGGTTTGGTAACTTGTGCAAAACCATATCAGGACCTCTGTTACTGCTGGTAGAATCAGTTCTTCTCCAATTATATCATCAGATTTAGTGATGAGCAATGAAATGAATGAAGCACACAAATCATCACTGTTTCAGTGTGAAGTGCTGGCAAACATGTTTTGAAGGGTTTTCCATTTCTGAAAGTTTTCAAAAAGTGACTGAAAATAAGCCAAGTGTCGGTATGTTTTATCAGAGTGTATTCTCTTCAAATGTTCAAGGAGCCTGGATGGTTTCATTGCCTCATTTGAAAGAAAATATTTCACACAGCAGGCACATTTGCTGCTGTTGGTTGCTTGGTGCTGGTATAAACCCATATTTCAGATACTCCACACTATACCATCTACACTTATTTTCCATTTGGACTGCTTCTGCATTTTCATTATGAATTAATGACCACAGTCAATTGCCTGTTGTTTAAGTGTAGCCTCAAGTTCTGTAATCGATAAAGCAGAAAGTTATGATGTCATCATAGCTCAGGCAAAACCTGAGCCTCTGCTTGAAGGTACATAACTGGGACACCAATAATTCAGTTGGGCCATGGGCCATAGAAATGTAGTGAAAACCATTTGAAAGGACAGATTCTTCAACTTTACCCCATTGAATGCCATACCCTAATTCATAGGAATTGTGTTACTGTGTGATTAGAGTATGGGAGTCATATGAGCTAATACTGTACTACAGTAGTGAACGGCAATAATGTGTGGGTTGGTCCCGGAAATAACACAATTGCCTCTGTCCAGATTTCTCATGATATGCCAAATATAGAACTGTCATATTGCTCTTAAACAAACATTTCACGCTTCGAGCAAAGCCTAAGAAAATGTGGGTTAGCTAGAGATGAGGTGATTACATAATCATTGTAATCAATTATGAGGCACTGAGGATCAAATATTTATAATAAGTAATTCATTTCTTGTTAAATCAGTAATCCCTCAGCTGCCCTTCTTGCGACCAAGCGCACCTCTTTTATCTTTATCTCCCCCTTAGAAACTCCCACCACCCCCCAATATCACCCCCTCTGCTTTAAATCATTTCAGAAGATAACTTGCTCTTAAGGATTAAACCATTAACAAACCATTAGGCACCCGTACTGCTTTATGCAAGCATCTCACCCCACTATGGTTGCAGTCAGTTTATGGTCATCTGGTGGATCACCACCGCCGTTGTACACATCTCTGACCAAAGCCTACTGGCAAAGGCCCTTCATCTACTGTGCTCTGGTACTTGATAACCATTCGAGAAGAGAGAGATACCTAACTTGAACTGCCCTTGTTACTCGATCCCATAAAGATTTAGTATCCCCTTGGGAAATGGGTGGCATTCTGTGTAGGGATTTGGCCTGAAATGTCGACTGTGCTTTTTTCCATAGGTACTGCTTGACCTGCTGAGCTCCTCCAGCATTTTGTGTGTATGGCATTTTCAATGTGTTATTTATCAGGTGATGGGAAAACAGCACCATCCCCCACCCCCCCACCCCAGCGTGGCCGTTTCTCTATTAGATAAAATCACTCTGGCACCTCCCCACGTCCCATATCCTCAATTGCCACGTGGATAGAGGATCCCCTGGTTTTGTCTACAATATATCTATCCCTAGTTCCACCAGTTCTTTTGCAGAAAACTCTGTAATCATTGTTGTTTCAGGTAGCATTATGCTATCCACCCCATGTTCCTCTTCCTCATCCTATCCCACGGGGGTGGGGGGTTGGAGGGACCACAGGCCAAAGCCCCTCAAGGGTAAGTTTTTAACCATTTATCAACAAAACCAAGACAAACACTGAAACATTCAAGTTACACAGATACTCATGTAAGTGTGCTCATGGGCCCTTTATCTGCAGCACACTTTCAAATCTTTCTGCGGCACTGTTTGTTCAATCCCCAGTCTCTGGCGAGCCCAGAGCATGAGAGCTCCATTTATATGCTAGTGGTACTTTGATGCCAGAAGCATGTGCTGTGGTGCTGGAAACAACCGTGCTGCAGTGTTCTTCAAACAGGCCAATCAATAACGAACATGGCAGCAGTGGCTTTCGACTGACAGATAGAATTTACCTTTCACACTACAACAGATTGGATGACCATTTTGCAAACAAAAGTTGCCTTTGTTCAGATCCCAAGGAACCTCAGAAGTCTGGTGACCAGCCCCTTTATTTCATCAGCCCACTCCCATGCTCTTTATTACTTCTTGCGTTTTTCTTGAAGTCCAAAATAAGGCTCAAGGATCTTCTGACCAGACATATTGAACCCTTGGGACTAAATTGAACTATTTCAGATAACTAGATTTTCCAGTTTGTGCCATCAATCTGCACTGTTAATTGAATTACATAAACACAAGAGATTCTGCAGATGCTGGATATTCAGAGTAACACATACAAAATGCTGGAGGAACTCCGCAAGTCAGGCAGCAACATGGAGAGGAATAAGCAGATGACATTTCGAAGTGTGACTTTTCTGTGGTACTATGAAGGACCTTGACCTGAAACGTCGACTGTTTATTCTTCCCCATAGCTGCTGCCTGATCTGCTGAGTTTCTCCAGCATTTTGAATGTTATTCGTGTTAATTCATTTTTTAAAATCTCCACATTTATCTTAAGTATTTCCAGCATTTGCTGTTTAATTTCATATTTTAATACAGTATCAGTATTGTTCTATGTCTTATTGTTCCAGCAATTTTTCTTGTATTTTCTCTGTTTTCATTCATTTTCTATGTATACTTTCTCCAGACAAAACAATTATGATGAACAAACGTTCAACGTCCTCTCCTGGCTTCCAGATCTAACCACTGAGTGTGATATTGCAGAGAATCACCATTGTGACTTGAGGCAAGCCTGTTGTGCACCAAAACATAGTGCAATGTTTCATGTGGCTGGCCCAATATTATGATGATTATGATTATGAGGTCACGCAGTCCCCTTTTATTCTGATTTAGTAATGCATGCATTAAGAAATGATAAAGATGTTTTTCCAGAATGATATCACGAAAACACATGACAAACCGACTTAAAAACTAACAAAAACCACATAATTATAATGTATAGTTACAACAGTGCAAAGCAATACCATAATTTGATAAGAACAGACTATGGCATAGTAGAAGCCTCTGGGTCTCTCAAAGTCCCATCATCTCACGCAGACGGTAAACCTCCAGTGCCGCCAACTTGCCGATGCAGCATCCCAGAAGCATCCGACCACAGTCCGACCCAAGTCCATCCGAAAAACTCCGAGGCGCCGACCACCTCCCGACACCGATGCACTGAGCACCATCTCTACCGAGCGTTTTGACCCCGGCCCCGGCAACAGGCGATACGCAAAGCCAAGGATTTGGGGCCTACGTCTCCGGAGATTCTCGATCGCACAGTAGCGGCGGCAGTGAAGTGGGCATTTCAGAAGTTGCTCTAGATGTTCCTCTGTGCTTTCACGGCTGTCCCCATTAAATCTGGATTGATGCACGGCACCCCTAGTTACACATATTGATATTCATTCGGAACGGCCGTGGGCGCTGCGTCGCGTCGCCATCTTCTCCGCCCTCCTTATTTGCTTTCAAGTTAATTTTCTATCCAATTTAAGCTGTTACATTTTGTTGCCAGGAAAATAGCTGTGAGCCAGTCAATAGGTCTTTTGAAGCTTTCCCTCATTTCTCTATGTTCCCTATATAGCTTTCTCTATTTTCATCTCTTGATGTGACAGCTTCAATTATATGTCCCCCAAGTCATTTTTGAGAGTAGAAGCTATTTCGAGGTGGAAGGGCTATGCTTGAGGTCTAAGTGCAGAAGCTTTGACAAGTGAGGTTTTATCAGGGACACTGCACAGTGATGAGACACATTATGTCAATGTGAGGTCTTTCCTTGTTCTTTCTTTCAGCACAATACTAATTTCAGAGGCGGAGCTGTCAGTCAGTGGAGATTGGAATGCTCCAGCTATGAAGTGTGGGAGATCAGGCAGAAACCAGATTTTTCTGACAACTGCATTTGCAGGAAATGTATCCAGCTGTACCCTCCCTCACACGATATGGATCGGTTGGACTCACCGAGGAATGTACAGGAGGCACAAGGTGGCCACATCAGGGTAGTTCCAGGGACCCTGTCTCTATACTCCTCTCAAGCAAGTGTACTGTTTTGGAGACTGTTGAAGGAAAAGTGGCCACTCAAGGATCAGTGGTATCACAACCAGCTGTGTTGTACAGCAGGGAAAGTAAAGATCTAGGTGAGCAATAGTGATAGGGGACTCAATGTCAGGGGCATGGAGAGGCATTTCATCACTGAACTGGGACTGTTCCCACTGAACTGGACTCACTTTCGGAGACTCTTTATCTCATATTTTTGACATTAATTGCTTACTTATTTATTATTACTAATATTTTTCTCTTTTTTTTATTTGTGCAGTTCTTTGCACAGTAGCTGTTCATCTGAACTGTTGGGTGTGGTCTTTATTGATTCTATCATGTTTCTTGTATTTACTGTAATTGCCTGCAAAAAAAAATGAATCTCAGTATTGTATATAGTGACATATGTACTTCGATAATAAATTTACTTTGAACTTTGATTTCTGTGATCAAGCACAAGATTCCAGGATGGTGCGTTACCCCCCTGGTTCATTCTCATGGATGTCTCTGAGTGGGAGCAGGATATTCTGAAAGGGGAGGGAGAGCAGCCAGAGGTCATTGTTCAAATTGGTTCTAAAAACACAGACAAGAAGAGTGAAGAGGTCCTGCAAAGTCCTACTAGCTACTGAGTTCAGGAGGGGGGGCAGTGGTGTACAACATAGAACATAGAACTGTAAGCATAGTACAGACCCTTTGGCCAATGATTATGTGCTGACCTTTTAACCCTCTCCAAGGTCACTCTAATCCAAGGGTTTTCAACCTGGAGACTAGGGACCTGTCCGTTAATGGTAGGGGTCCATGGCATAAACAAGGTTGGGAGCCCGTGTTCTAATCCTTCCCTCCTACAGAGCCCACCATCTTTCTTTCATCCATGTACCTAAGAACCTTTTAAACAATGTATCTGCCTTTACCACCATCCCTGGCCATGCATCCACACCCACAGACTAACTTCAACATGCCCCTATTCCTCTAATCACTTTAAAATGATGACCTCTTGTATTAACCATTTCCACCCCAAAGTAAAAGTCTCTGGCTGACCAGTGTATTTAGTCCTTTTATCGTCCTATGTTCCTCTATCACTTTACCTCTCGTCATCTTTTTCTCCAAAGAGAAAAGCCCTAGCCCGCTCAAACTATCGTCAGAACAAATGCTCTCTAATTTAAGCAATGTTCTGTAAATCTCCTCTGCACCATCTCTAAAGCTTCTGCATCCGTCATGTAATGAGGTGACCAGAACTGAACAAAATGCTCTGAGTGTAGTCTGGCCAGAGTTTTATAGAGCTGCAACCTTACCTTATTGATCCTGAACTCAGTCCCAGACTAATGAAGGCTAACACGCCATACGTGTCATTAACCACCCTTTCAATGTGTGCAGCTACATTGGGGGATCCGTGGATATAGACCCCAAAATCCTTCTGTTCCTGTATATTGCTAAGAATCATGTCACTAAGTTGTACTCTTCTTTCAAGTCCAACCTTTCAAAGGGTATCACTTCACACTTTTCTGGATCGAACTCCATCTGTCGCTTCTCAACCCGGCTCTGCATCCCCTCGAATTCAGGTGAAACCCGTCCTTTTTGTACAGGTCATACTTACCCCCAGAAGAGACCCCATAATCAGAAATCTGAAACCCTGCTCCCTGCACCAATTTCTCAGCCGCACATTCATTTGCCATATCATCCTCTTCTTATCCTCACTGGCATGTGGCATAGGCAGCAATCCAGAGATTTCTACTCTTGAAGTCCTGATTTTCAGCTTCCTATATTCTCTCGTCTGGACATCATCCATTTTACTACCTGTGTCATTGCTACCAATCTGTATCACAATTTCAAGCTGCTCACCTTCCCCCTTCAGAATACCATGGAGCTGATCAGAGATTTCCCTGATTCTGGCACCTGGGAGGAACATACCATCTGAGATACCCCAACTTAATAATACTCCATCACCTCTGCTCTCCTCTTCACCGCACCCCCCCCCCCCCAGTTCTCTTCTGAGTCACAGAAACAGACAGTGCCAGAGATCTGGTTACTGCAATTTTTCCCTGGTAGATCATCCCTCTGAACACTATTCAAAGCAATATACACGTTATTGAAGAAAGCAGCCATAGAGGTGCTCTACACTATCTGCCTAGTTTCTTTCCCTCTCCTGACATTTACCCAGCTACCTGCCTTCTGCAACTTAGGTGTGACTATCTCCCTGTAGCCCCTATCTATCACCTCCTCATTCTCCAGATGAAAGTGGGATCATATTGAATAGTATTGGATCATATTCTAAGAAACAGTTCAATTTGCATTTGGCAAAGCAAGGACTGATTAGAGATAGTCAGTTTGGCTTTGTGTGCAGGAATTTTTTCAAAAATTCGTTTTGAGTTTTTTAAAGCGGTGACCAAGAGGGCCCGGAAGTAACACAATTTCTTCAGTACAGATTTCTCATGATATGCCAGATTCGGAAGTGTCACATTTTTCAACACTTTGAGCAAAATCTAAGAGAACAGTGGGTTAGCAAGAGATGAAGTGATTACATGATCATTGTAATCAATTATGAGACAGTAAGGGTCAAATGCTTACAATATGTAATTCATTTCTTAAAGTAATACTGTAATCCCTAACCTTCTCCCCATGCTACCGAGTGTCCTCCCCACCACTGCCTTTATCTTTATTACTCTCTTAGAAAGTCCTGCTGCCCTTGGGGGGGCGATACTGCCCTTTTTGTGACCACTGTTCCAGCTTGAAGTTTCCCTTCAAAGGATTAAACACAAAATTCTAGGCAGACACTTAGTCCAAATTGGAGTGTTGCAATTAATGAAGTAGCATTTTAAAATTAAGATGTTTAAGTCATCTCTGTACTCTGGATAAAGATACAAGAAGGGAAATTAATTTCTCATCCCTTTGTCCCTATGCAGACCTCAGCTTATATTACCAAAATAGATTACCTGTTTATTATTACGGGGCTATTTGTGAATGATTTCTAATAAGTCATATTGACTCAGGTAAATTACGTTAATTTCCTATATTCTCATCTACATTCTCAGTTATAGTGTGGAAAGAGGCTACTTAACCCATAATGTCTCTGCAGTGATAAAATTTGTTGGACTTTGTTGCGCTTTCTTAAAGCTGTGTAATTGTTCTCCCATTTAAATGTTTATTGACTGCTCTTTCATTTTTGTAGGTTGCTATTGAATCTGCTTTCCCGATTCTTGTGCACAACAACCTAATGTCGTCTCTTCTCTGGGTTTTCTTGCCATTTACCTTAAATCATTCTTTTCTGGTTGCCAAGCCTCCTGCCAGTGGAAATTGTTTCCAGGGAGCACATTGGTGGATGAGGAAAATAATTATCTATGTATGGAGGAAAACGACATAATTTCAAAGGCTGCAGGTGGTGCAAAGCGTAGAAATGCTGTAAACAGTGAGGAAAATTGTTTTAGACTCAGGAGAGTAAGGACAGACTGGTGAAAAATAGCCGATGCACTTTTTGTAGAGTATTATGAAATTATGCTTCCTGAAAAGAGAAAGAAATGTGAGGAGGAGGCAATGGAAACCAAATGGTAGATCCTTAAAAGTGGTACAAAAGTACTTTGATTGGAGGTTCTAAATGTGCAAATGCTTTGAAGCTTACAGAGCAAGTGGATAAATTAGTTAAGGAAGCATACAGGATCTTTGACTTATAAAGATAATTGCAGAGTCCAAACAAGGATGTTATAGTCAACCATTAGAAATCATTGGTTGATCTCAGCTGGAGTACTGGGATCAATTTTTTGGCACCATACTTTAAGATCCTGGTTTGGCTGAAATCTTATGAAATATGAGAATAGATTGGAGGTGCTATCAGCCAGCTCTTATGTTCTCAAGTCCACATCAGATAGCAACATTAATTACTCAAATTAATTTTCCTCAGGGATGGTGCTGCCATTAATGTTTGAATGTACTGATATGAGTTTCACCAGTTCCAACTATTTTGAAAAATGATTCGCACATTGTTGTTGATCTACCTTGGGAATTTTTGCAGATCTGAGCCATATTCTCTGTTTAGAGTTCCTGAAGCATCATAGTATTAAAACAACTGTCACAGTGAATGAAACTTAAACAAGAAATAAAAGTATCTGTTTAAAATATATATTGTTTTATTTAAGATTTTTAATGCCCTCCTCGCTACTTTTCTGAGGTATTTTTCTTTGGTTAATGTTCTTTAAAATGGTGGTATGTACTAATAAAGGGAGTCATAAAAATAATTTGTATGTCAATATGAATAGGAATGATGGAAGTGAAAACAAATTTAAAATTCCCCAATGCTTGTTACATTTTTAAGGCATAATAAAGACATCTGATTTCTGCACAAACCCTTTTGTTATTTGAAACATATCTGTTGGGTGAGGAATTATGTAACTGCAATTATGAAGAAAGCATGACCTTGCCTCTACTTCCTTAGAAGTTTGTGTAGATTTGGCATGACATCTAAAACTTTGACAAACTTCTATGGATGTGTGGTGGAGATTATATTGACTGGCTGCATCACAGCCTGATCTGGAAACACCAATGCCTTGAATGGAAAACCCTACAAATAGTAGTGGATATGGCCCAGTCTATTATGAGTAAAGCCCTCCCCATCTTTGAGCACATCTAAATGGAGCGCTATCACAAAAAAACAGCATCCATCCTCAAGAGCCCTCACCACCCAAGCCATGCTGTCTTCTCACTGCTGCCATCAGGAAGAAGGGATAGAGGTCTCAGGACCACACCAGCAGTTTCAGGAACAGTTATTACCCCTCAACCATCAGGCTCTTTAACCAGTGAGGATAACTTCACTTAACTTCACTGCCCCATCACTGAATCGTTTCCACAACCGATGGACTCACTTTCAAGAATGCTCCATCTCATTTTTGTGATATTTTTTGCTTGCTTGCTTATTTATTTATTTATTTATCTATCTATCTAGCTATCTATCTATTTGTTTGTTTCTCTGTCTGTCTGTCTATCTATATATTCCTGTCTGATTTGCCTTTGCACAGTTGATCTTCTGCATGTCAGTTGTTTGTCAGTTTTTCTGGGTGTGGTCTTTCATTGATTCTGCTGTGTTTCTCGGATTTACTGTGTATACCCTCTAGAAAAGAAATCTCGGGGTTGTATATGGTGACATATTTGTACTTTGATAATAAATTTACTTTGAACTTCAAATAAGCAAATTTGCTTTCAATCTATCTTTTGTTTATCATATGTATTAAAACCTACCATACTGACATCTAGTGACTGAAGTGGATTATACTGAACATCTTTGGCAATGAAAGGCTCCTGTGAAGTTAATGTATTGCTGCATTTAATATAAAATGTTACTTTCATATGGTATCTGCAGTTTGCTAACAGAAGCCCTAATAATATTCTAACTTGTATATTTTTTCATTAATAAATAGTCCTCCCTTGGTCACATTAATCTGTCTGCTACCTTTGCAATTAAATCAGCATAGGATTCCGTTATGGCTTAATTATGCATTAAGAAGTAGACGATTGGCATCATATTGTATTCATTTGCTCAGTTCCAGATGAATTAAATTTTACTTTAAAGTACTGCTTATAATAACTATAAACGTACTTATGCAGTGCCTAGCGTTTGGTTGGGAGAAGTTTGAAAACAGTTGAAATAAAATCATTTCTGTAGTTCATTGATAAAGTATGCTTAGTGATTTCATATGGAGTTTATTTGTTTGCTAACACCAACTCTTTTATTTGTAGAGTAGTAACCTAGAAATGCAAAAATGCAATTCAAATTACAAATTTGTTTTGCTGTTTGTACATCTTGCAGAGGAAATTAGCTAATTTATTTTTTGTGCTACAATCTATTTGGGAATTAAAATTATTCATGTAAAATTATTTAATTAATAATTCAACTCGCAAAAATTAATTAGGTAAGTGATTAGACTGTAAATTGTAGAGTTGTGCAGATTCTTGGCGAAGTACTGAACCTATTAAGCCTGCTGTGCATTAAACATGGTAATCCTTAATAAAAAAAAAAGCAGATGTCAAATGAACTGAAGTGTTTTTTTATTATGTATATAAATCTAATGTAAGAATATAAGAGAAATAAATAACATTTTCCACTATTGGAAAAAACAGTAGAACTATTGTATAGTTCAAGTTTATATTAATATACTGTAATTTGAATATTATGTACATTAAATAACTTGCTTCCTTTATGTAAAGTATAGCTCTGCAAATGAATCTGATGTTTTAGATGATCATATGATGGTCTTGTTTCAAGATAACTGCTGATGCCATGTGGATCTGAATACATCACATTTCATGGCTGCTATTGTATTTGCTCAATCATTCAAAAAAAAACATAAAAACTCCTGTGTTTTCCAGTATATCCAATTTCCAAGCACATCAACACATCCGTTTTCAACAGTATTGACTGCTTTCATCAACAAAGAGCTTACTCCATTTACACTAAACATACAAGATAAAAGTCTTTATAAGTGCTGAGCATTTTCCTTGAGGTGTTATATTTTAACTGGCATACACATATAAACATTTGCTGTCTCCCCACATCATTAGGCAGATTCAAAAGAAGGGAATATCAATCTGAAGAACAGAAAACTGTGTAAAACATATTGAGTACATTTTGTCTTTTATTTTCCATCACGCAGATAATAACGATTTTTATATGTCATGAAACTACCAAAAATGTACATACTGGTAGGAGTACATAACAGTCAGCCCTGTCCAAATATCAAATCAAAATATCTCAATTATCAAAATCATATATAACAAATTATATGGCTTTAGCTTACATATAACGGAGTTTTTGAATGCAAGAGCAGTTATAAGGTAAAGATATTTTCTGAGACAAATGATCTCATGCATTCATGGAACACAGAAGGTGAATTATATTCACTATTTCAGTGTAAGAATGGGCTCTTACAGTGATGTTTCAAAGATGAAACATCGTGGCCATGAGCTGGAGGTGAGATAGGATGAACAGATCAAAGGGGTGCATGCCAGAATTTCGTTTGAGACAACAGCTTGAAAGACTGATGCAGCAGGACTATCCATATGGTGGCTTTTTTTTGTTGATGTTTAGCTTGATGATTTCATTTCACCCAGACTATAATGTGAAACATAGAAACATAAAACCACCTATGGTGAAGAGACATAATTGGGTTTCGCTTGTATACAAGTGGGAGATAACTTCATCCTTGCAGAGCTTGATAGATACTTGATTGGTCAGGGTATGAAGGGATACAGGAAGAAGGTAGGAGATTGGGGCTGAGAGATAAATTGGATCAGCCATGATGAAATGGCGGAGCAGACTCGATTGGCCAAATGGCCTAAATCTGCACCTATATCTTATGGTCTTATATTATTGCTGAGGAACAACATATAAATAACAAAAAAAACGAGTCATAGAAGCACATAAGTAATTGAGGGGATTGTGGTATTGTAATGGCATAGGAGAATGAAACTACACAGTGCTGATGTACTCAGTGGGGGAATATGAAGGAGAAGAGAGTGGGCAGGGGTGATTATATCAACAAAGTGACCAAGTCTTTACCACAGAATCCTCAGTGCTGTTGAAGAATGCTTAAAGAATAACAGAGGGGTCTTAATCGCTCTGCAAGTTTAAGTGTTGGAGAGAGCTTGTGGTCTGTTGTTGGGGACCAATTGGAAAGAGTGTGGTGTGAGGATAGCCGCTTTGAACATCTTGGGTAATCTTAAAAAGGAAAGTGAAACATGAATGATATCGAAAAGAATAGGGTCTAATTCAGAAGGTGCAGATTCGGGAGCTAGGCAGGAGGTAGCTTGAAGGCCAGTGTTTCCATGTGGATAGCTGATGGCGCCCACTCATTTTGTGAAGGTCATGGTTGTAGGGGAAGGATTTGGTTTATGGTGGATACAAAGAGATTTGAGTTGTTCTTGATATCCTGGATTACATAGAGGGTTCAGCCCTTGAGAGGGCACAGTATGGTGTGACCAGTGAAAATCTGTTTGGTGAGACTCATGTGCATTCATTTCTATGATCCATGGATTTAATTCCCAAGATGACAGTTGTCAGGAAGAGCTATGAAAGTCATGGACTGTGGGATTTAGTGGCTATCAAATACAATGGGATACCATATCAGTAGAGTATATTGAATGGGAAGAAGCTTTGGCATCAGTATAGAACTGGAAAAGGTGGTATTAGTTGTAATGTTGTGATTTTATTCACTTTCTAGATTCAGAATCTCAGACCAGGCTAGCTGAACAATTCTCCCCATGAAGCTGCAATGCAATGAGCTGTTGAATGGTGCCTTTATATTTGATGAACTGTGCCTTCTTTTATGAAAATACACTTCATACCCACTGCCAATGCTCTTAATCCACCTATGGCTGGCATAAGTATATGACTCCATTTGAATGAATATATTTATGTGGAATAATAAGTTAAAGTGTGCAGAAGTGGTCTGTTTATTTTTCTTTATCTGATTATTAGAGGTGTTTAAAAATATTTCAGACGTCCACTGACTGCGAGGTACTGTTCTAGGGAGTGAGAACTTTAGTAGATGCTACCTGAAGTTTATTGACAGCTTGAGCTTGCTCCATTTCATGGGATCACTCTTGAGGATTGAGTGTCAGCCCAACCCACCTCCTCTGTCTGAATCACACGTATGCATGTGGTGGGTGGCAAGTCTGAGCAGCAGACCAGTTGGTTGTCAAATGAAGAACAATTAAGGAATAAATTCAAATAGAAATTACCAACTAATTACACGTGTTTCATTAATTGATTGTGAGCTTAATTGCAAAGTACTTGAATATCAAAGTACTTTGCAGGTACCCTGTCTGTGCTACAAAGAGCTAACAGCACATTTCCAAATCCTAAGTAACTTCTAGCAACACTGCAACACTGTGACAATGGCAGTGTCCTCTTTTTCCAAGGTAAACTGCTACAATACCATTTCTTACAGTATTGGATACAGTTGGCTCTGGCTCCTGGTTGGTGTCAGCAAAAGCAGTTACAGTGAAACTGGTGTAGGAGTGTAGATGTTGAAGGAGTAACCTATTGCTGTTACAAAGCAAGCTTTTACTATATGTGATTACATTCTAACAACAATCTTGTTGAACTTCAAATATTATTCTAAGTGGCCTATTGACTACCCTGTTTTATCAAATCACGAATAGCCTTGTTCATTTTGCACATTTGCAGAAAAGGTATTACACACTTTTGTTGGAACCATACCTTTTTTTCTGCATGTTACCAGCCAAGGCGTAATAAGTGCATGAAACATATTCTGTATAGATTTGAGGAATTCTACACTCTTTCCCTTTGCTGTGGGACAGATCACCAATGCAGCTACTGTCTTATGTTCATTCTGGCAGCCTGCATCTGTAACTTGTCAACTTGTAATACTCATTGCAGTGACATATACTGTATGCATTGCAACAACAAGTTGATTAATTGCTTTTTTCATCCCTGTTTGTTGTTCTTTCTAATTTATTCTTTCAATGTGACTCTCCCACTCTTGTATTCATGTGGTGTTTTCACTTTGCTGATATCTTTTAAACTCACCTCCACAGCTCTTGTTACTTTCTGTGTGGGGAAGTTAGCCCCAACTCGGTTTAGAAGTACGTACCCCATTTAGCTTGCACTGTTCTTCTTGCTCCAGAACTGATCCCAGTACCTCAGGAATCTGAAGCCCACAGTCCTGGACCATTATTGTATTCACTCCAGCCAGGTAACTCGACTTCCTTTCTATTTCTTTTCTCATCAGCACGTGACATTAAGTATCCACATCTTAACATCTTTTTGTTCCTGTTCTTTAATTTTTCTTTCCAGCTTCTGAAACTCTGCATGTTGATTTGCTGCTTCTCGTTGGTGATAATCTGAAATATGGCTTCTGGTTGCTGCTGTTCCATGTGCTCAGTCTATTGCACCCACTCAGTCATGCTATTATGTCATAGATTTCTAACACTTGTATGTAAATGTGACCAAATTAATGTTGATCAAGATAAATATTTAAGGAAGAAAATTAGTGCAATAGAAGAAGGTTGAAATAAGATATCAAACTATATCGAACAAGTTACTGGTCATCAGTTATCCTCCAATGCTCTGCATTCCCATTCCTAGCAACCTTCATTAATTATGCCATTATTTCTATATACATTATTGCTGAAAATTAGAATTTCTGGTAGTTGTCTGTGAGTAGAGACAACCGGCTATAAATCTGTCCACAGTGGCCATGTATGTAATCCTGGTAGTTTGCTGATGTACTGGTGTTACGCAGTCTATACCTTAAAGTTGAAGTTGAACTTATTGTCATATGTACAAGTACATGTAGGCACAAGTGCAATGAAAAACTTACTTGAAACAGCATCTCAGAAATGTAGCACCATAGATGTTAAAGAAACTCCTTGAGATAATTTACTAATTGTTTCCTGGATATTGGCAACATGTGACACTTTCATTCATTTCCTTTGGACTAGCCTATTATTGACCTTTGGGTGAAAATGGCTGGCAGTATTTTCAGTTTCTGCTGGCTGTAGTCCCAAAGAGAACATAGTGTAGGATTTGTTCACTTGTTCATTATGTGCCGTGTCTATGATGTAGGCGATCATGGTCTTTCCATATCCATCATTGTTTTTGGCAAAATTTTCTACAGAATTGGTTTTCCATTGACTTCTTCTGGGCAATGTCTTTACAAGACAGATGATCCCAGCCATTGTCAATAGTCTTCAGAGATTATCTGCCTGGTGTCAGCAGTTGCATAAGCAGGGCTTGTGATATGCACCAGCTGCTCATATGACCATCTACCACTTGCTCCCATAGCTTCACATGACCCTGTTCAGGGGCTAAGCAGGTGCTACACCTTGTTCCGTGGTGACCTACAGGCTAGCAGAGGGAAGGAGCGCCTTGCATGTCCTTTGGTAGAGACATATCTCCACCCCGCGACCCAGAGTGTGGGAATACTAGCTTAACCAAGATGCAATCGCACCTTTATTGTATTAAAGTGATTAATTTTAAATACATGGGGGATGGGTGAGATACTGTAGCATGAGTGACCAGTTTTGACATTTGACCCTAACTACAATTGAACCTTAGGAAGGAGGGGATGTTGTTTATGATGTAACACCAGTCATGCTCCACTGGAGTACCAATGCTACTGTTCACACATTACTGTGTGAAGCGAATAGGGTTGCTCTGGTTAGGGATGGTAATGTGTGTCTGGGGAGGTGATACAACACTACTTTAGCATTACATTATGATGATGTGCCAGAGCAGAGATGACCAGTATATCTAAAGCTCTGTCATGCCACACCCAGAACCTAACTTTCCCACCACTAATTTTGAGAAGGAAAAGAATAAACACAAATGTCAGTGAACTAACAACATAATTGACTAAAATGTTGTTGTGGAATTTTTGTGTTATTATTGGCGAATCCATTTAGAAAAAAATGAATTTTGAAAAAGTTACAGTCTTTTAATGTTACAAAGTAGAGCCCTCTGAGACAACAAACAAGTGTTTTTTTATCTAGTATCTTCCTTTCAAATGTCTGCATGCCATAATTCAAATAAAATAGTCTACACTGAATACCTCCTTTCTTTTGCAAAATAAAGCATGTTACAAATCACTGTAAAATATTTAAAGTCATAGAAAAGTACAGCATGGATATAGGCCCTTCAGCCCTTCTAGTCAATGCCAAGCCATTTAAATTGCCTACTCCATTGATTTGCACCGGGACCGTAGCCCTCTATTCCCCTACCATCCACGTACCTCAAGGAATATGATCAGAAGAACTAAATGCCAATCATCCTGCGAAATGGCTGTTCGAGGGTATTCTACACATTAGCCACTTCAACAATAAATGCACATAGCTATTGCTAAATATGTTAAATCAATTTCCTTTAATTATGAATTATATTAACTTTTACTTATCCCCGTGGCTGAAAGATGAAGATATTCTTTTGAAATCTGATCAAAGAACCTTTGACAGATAAACGTCAACATTTTGTTATGTTCACACGATTCATCATTTTTTTCCCTCAGCGGCTGAAGTATTTCACTTGGGAGATAGCATTTTAGGGGTCAAGTGTATGAGAGTATGTATGGCTCTAGAAGAGCATGCGATGTGTTGTTGGAGAATATTTTGCCTTTGCTTCTTTTTTCCTGTACAGAAAAAAGTTATCCAGCATCAATTTTAGTTGAAGCAAAAATACACCGACAGGACGGGGCAATAAGTAACCATAAACCTGACTGTACTAACAGTTTTTATTTATGTATTCTAAATGTTAGCGGAGCTTCTGTGGCATTGCACAATGATTAAGGTATGTGGGTGAAATAGACAATGGAATTAGACCAGGTTGTACAGACATATTAAGCCTCGATTTCAAAATTACATATCTCTTCTTGTTTCATACAATTTTGTTATTTATATTGTTATTTTATTTGTAATAAAATGTAGCAGAATATTACCATGGAATGGTACTAAGGTTGATTAACTCAACTGATCTAATCGCAGTAATATTATGGTTTCTAGAATAAGTCAAAAGCTGGATGCTCTGTGGTGAATGGCTCACTTCCTGACCTCCCAAGTACTTTTCACCGTGTACAATCATGCGTAACCCACAAGTCAGAACTCAGGGAAATACTCTTTAAGTGCCTGATGAATGGAGCTCTGAAAAGCTCAAGAAGTTTTTTCACCATTGAAGTCAAAGTAGCTGCTGTGTCCACCACCACTGCAAGTCACTATCCTTTGTCCATTACCATGGAAATCACTCTGTATGCTTCACTCTGTCCTCTGTTAATCCACTTACTGTCTCTGAATAATCAGTATCAGAAGTCTTTTTCTGCCTATTTCAACAGAGGCAGTAACCCAAATGACTTATTCCGTCTCCACCGCATCTGCTCTCAGGATGAGGCTTTTCATTCTAGGACGAGGGAGATGTCTTCCTTTTTTAAAGAAAGGGGCTTCCCTTCCTCCACTATCAACTCTGCTCTTAAACGCATCTCCCCCATTTCACGTACATCTGCTCTCACTCCATCCTCCCGCCATAGGGTTCCCCTGGTCCTCACCTACCACCCCACCAGCCTCTGGGTCCAGCATATTATTCTCCGTAACTTCCGCCACCTCCAACGGGATCCCACCACTAAGCACATCTTTCCCTCCCCCCCTCTCTCTGCATTCCGCAGGGATCGCTCCCTACACAACTCCCTTGTCCATTCGTCCCCCCCATCCCTCCCCACTGATCTCCCTCCTGGCACTTATCTGTGTAAGCGGAACAAGTGCTACACATGCCCTTACCACCATTCAGGGCCCCAAACAGTCCTTCCAGGTGAGGCAACACTTCACCTGTGAGTCGACTGGGGTGATATACTGTGTCCGGTGCTCCCGATGTGGCCTTTTATATATTGGCGAGACCCGACGCAGACTGGGAGATCGCTTTGCTGAACATCTACGCTCTTTCCGCCAGAGAAAGCAGGATCTCCCAGTGGCCACACATTTTAATTCCACATCCCATTCCCATTCTGACATGTCTATCCACGGTCTCCTCTACTGTAAAGATGAAGCCACACTCAGGTTGGAGGAACAACACCTTATATTCCGTCTGGGTAGCCTCCAACCTGATGGCATGAACATCGACTTCTCTAACTTCCGCTAATGCCCCACCTCCCCCTCGTACCCCATCTGTTACTTATTTTTATACACACATTCTTTCTCTCATTCTCCTTTTTCTCCCTCTACTCTCCTTTTTCTCCCTCTGTCCCTCTGAATATACCCCTTGCCCATCCTCTAGGTCCCCCCCTCCTGTCTTTCTTCCCGGACCTCCTGTCCTATGATCCTCTCGTATCCCTTTTGCCAATCACCTGTCCAGCTCTTGGCTCCATCCCTCCCCCTCCTGTCTTCTCCTATCATTTTGGATCTCCCCCTCCCCCTCCAACTTTCAAATCCCTTACTCACTCTTCCTTCAGTTAATCCTGACGAAGGGTCTCGGCCTGAAACGTCGACTGCACCTCTTCCCAGAGATGCTGCCTGGCCTGCTGCGTTCACCAGCAACTTTGATGTGTGTTGCTTGAATTTCCAGCATCTGCAGAATTCCTGTTGTTTGACTTATTTACTGATATCACACATCAGTTTCACTAATTCCACTTGTGATTCAATAAAGGTGTTCGTTAAATTAGGAAAAAAACAAAATCCTATCATCCTTTGTGTTTTTGACACCAGTGGATATAGGAAATGGTTCTGAAGCCTTTGTGAAATAAACACCATCGATAAATTAATGTTTAATAAACAACTGCAGTTCTAATTGCATGATGTTTAAATTTTTCTTCTTTACGCAGCTGCGGCAACATTTGAAGATTTCCAAATTCGACCGCATGCATTGTTTGTCCATTCCTACAGAGCTCCTGCATTCTGTGATCACTGTGGAGAGATGCTGTGGGGATTAGTACGACAGGGTCTCAAGTGCGAAGGTAATCTATATTTTAAGATATATAAGTATCTAGTTTCATTCATTTTTTTTTCAAAAACTGGTTTTCCCAGAAAGATGTCCAAAGCAATGCAGCAACAAACTAACGAATGTACTACCAAATGTACAAACTCAAATGTACTACCTTTATTTTCATCTCCATCACATTGAATCAAACTCTTGTAGTGTGATATCAATCTTCAGCCTTTTTTCAAATAATTTGACTGGAGCTTCTACATTTTCACCCAAGGAATCAGCTTCCAACCCACCCAATCATGCCTCACCAAATGCAGGGTGAATTTATTTCTTACCAGAATCTGTGTGCAGTTTTATCTCACATCGTACAACTATTGTGAGATTTGCAAGTTGAAGATCCACCTATGGCATGATCCTTGTTTTGAAGCATGAGCAAAAAGGTCTCCCCCAGCTTTGGCTTCCCTTTGTGAGGCTGAAAACTGGTCAGTATGCATTCCTTCTCCCATATACTATGCACTGGCCTGGTGGAAAAGAGTTCACTTGCCTAAAAAACTCTGACTCTGGTAAACTCTTATTTGAGAGGACTGTGTGAAGTGAGTAAGACCTCAGCCAGTGCATACCATACCTTTGAATGTCTGCTAAGCAGGGAGCCAAGAAACTATGATTGAGATTGTATTATGTTCTTTTCCTCTGATTCATTTAACATCTTTACAGTTCCTACAGGCACAGGCATTTTGTTCCTTCAGGCAGCTTTTTATCTTTACAGAAAGAGTTCTATTGAAAATGCCACCTACAACTGACAATTCAGTCTTGGGTTTGATGTTTTGAGAGCCTTTTCACATATTAGCAAATCTTCTGTGGTGGGCAAGTTGAAGAAAAAGATGAATACCATTGTCATTAAATGGCATTGAATTCTGGTACATTATTCTTTCAATACTATAAATGAGTTGCCTTGTATTTCTTCAGCTGTCTGTGTTGTATATCTGACTAAACCAGCTACAATGCTATGAATAAGTGTGGCAAGATGGAATAGAAGATGCCAAGTGCATGGTTATTTATTTAATATTCAGCATTAATGTCAAGAGCAGCAGGAATTAGCAACACTGAAGTTAATTTTAGGCTTTAGGCTTTAGGCTTGTTATAGAACACAGGCCTTAATTATTGGCAGCATACATTGGGGTTCTGATACTTTTCGAAAGGGGCTAGAACAGAGGCTTTGCTTATCGGTTAATCTCTGGTATCTTGAGTGACTTAAGTGTGCTGCAGGGTGAAACAACTCTGGTTTGGCAGCTGTGGTATGTAACTTATGAAGTGTTGTCTGGCAAAAATCAAGTTATGAATGTTTGATTGGCTTTTAAGATTGACTCTTTATATCTGTATATCTCAGCTGATTCTCTTTTGTTTCCTCTGTGTGTTTTTAGGGCATCAGAAAATTAAGAACCTCTATTTTGCATTTATCTAAAAAATAGAAGAACTAATTAAATAACATTTTGTCTTTCTGTTTTTATCAAAATTAAACTGATTTGTTTTCTGAAAAGATTCCAAATAAAAAGAGGAAATAAATACACTTTAGAGTTTATTTTTCCCTCAAAGTTTAGAAAAATTGTGCGTATGAACTGTGGAGTGATACAATCATGAGCTAATGTAATTGGTACATATGTTCATGTTTTGAAACTTCATATAATAAAATAGCTAAATAAATTTAAATTATAAATTTTATAGTTCTGAAAATATTCTTTTGGCTTTTCTTAATTTTGAAGAACAACTAAATAGATTGTGTTACAAGATGAGGATGTAACTTCCAATAAAATATAAGTTAACATGAAAGCTACGAACTTTGTAGGAACTGATCTACAGGGCAGACACCCAGAATGCAGATCAACTTCAGAAAACTAAGCCACCTCATTTGGTAAGAATAGAAAATGTAAAGCAAATATCTTGGGAGATACTTAGGCCACCAAAGAAAATGCCATTGAAGTTAGTACATGAGGAAAACAATTTTGCTGCTAAAATTTAATTATTGCTTTCAAATTTGTACTTTGAAAGATAAATCTTTGAACTAAAACGTTATTTTCAATGTTTCAATGTTTAGTTATTGAGAAAAATCTTTAAAAGACCATGTAAAAGCAGTAGACAAAAATAGTACCCCAAAACAGGTTACTTATTTTCTCAAAACATTATCTGGTTTGTATATTATTTATAAAATGAAGTGCTGCAGCATGTCTTGGACAATTGAGATCATAGTTATAAAGAACACTTTCCCTTTGTTATTTGCACCCTGGAACACTGACTGACAAAGCCAGAAGAACATAAGATACACAAGTAGAAATTGGCTATTCAGTCCATCATGTCTGCTCTGCTCACAGCTGATTCTATTTTCTCTTTCAAACCCGTTTCAAATCGGAATCGAGAATCAAACCAGAGAAACAGGATGCCATAAATCTGGAATGATTGCAGTCATGTCATTTCTGATTGGCATGCACAAATAGCATTATCAGACTTTCTGACTTCTTAAGCATATGTTATTAAGCATTTTAAACAGTTGCAGAGTGGTGAGAATCTAGCAACACACACAGAATGCTGGAATCAAGTTTGTAGCAGCATGGTATTACTGTGAGAGCATGGAATGAGCTGATAGAGGGAAGCTGGATTGTAACTTGAGAGGAATAATCAAGTCCGCTTCTGAATATCACAAACAATGCAATAGTAACAGGAAGGAATAAAAACCTAGTTTGTGTAAAATGAATTTAAACTTTAATCTAATGTATAAATTTTGAGGAACAATGGTAATTTCAGATTTTAAAGATTATATTTTAGCTATGAACTAAATCAGGGTTCTCAGTTACTTATATAAGGGCAACATTTTGAATTAGAAATTTGTTTTAGACTTCTGCTAATTGTCTTAAAGTAATCTGATATTTACATGTTCTAATGAAACTGAGATAACTGTTATGTAATATAATGTCTTGTCCACGTACAATTGCTTTACGTGTTATCCTTGCTCACTATTTCATGCTTTTATCAAAATAATACCAGTATGTCAGCATGTAGCATAGAACATCCAGTGTAAATATTTATAAAACTAAAAGCCTTCATCAACATTTTATCACATTATTAATGAATCATTGATTTGCTCAGTAATTTTTGCAAACTTTTCTGCCATCTTTCCTCAATAATTGGTGTGTAATGTACAAAAATGTTAAGCAGAATAACACTATCAACAATGACATAATTCACAATGCAGTGATTACATTTATCCATTGAAGTGTCATCCATGTCTTTGAACACCTTTGTTAAAAAAAATTACACAAAGGCCTCAGCCTTTTCCAAAAGCTTGGTGTTAGACTTCAATTTTTGTCATGCTGTGACTATTGATTAAAATTATATTCTGCTGTTTAAGCATGAACAGTATGTACAATTTTCTGGGATAACATCTAATTAGCTCCAATGGGTACAATGCCACCATTCAGTCTCTACTAATCATATGTGATGGGTTTTCAAAATTATTTTTTGAAAATAGATGACAGGTTTTAAATGCTATATTCAAGTACTTTATATCAAGCATTCTTTTAAAACTGAGAAGCCGTGTTTGTGCCACAGAGAGGAGAACAGCAATATCTGTCAAATTTGACAGACTACACTGATTATAGTACAGTTTCAGCTCCTTTGCCTTTGACCTTGAGTAATTTACAAAATTTGGACTATGAACATAGTTTAATAAGGAATGAGTTAAGTACTGAAAAGGGATAAACGCATCTAAAAACAATGGAGTTGTTGGGGACTTTAACTCCTGCCTATTCAAGGCTATTAAACCAAATTCCAATTGAAATAATAACAGAAAATGTTGGAAACACTCAGCAGGTATAGTGGTATCTGTGGAAAATGAAATCAAGTTAATGTGTTGAGTTGAAGACCCTTCATCAGAACTGAGAAAGAGAGGAAAAACAAGTTTGTTTTGTGTTGCAGAGAAAGTAGAGCTAAGTGAATCTCAATGATTGATGAAGCTGGAGGTTCTGTAGAGATAAATTGTAGTTAAAATGGCAGCAGTTAAGTTCATTAAACCTCAAGACATAGGAACAAAATTAGTCCATTGAGTCTGCTCTGCCATTGCATCATGGCTGATTTATTATCCCTCTCGACCTCATTCTCCTTCCTTCCTTCCCATTTCCTTTGACACTCTTACTGATCAAGAAGCTATCAACCTCTGCTTTAAATATACCCAATGACTTGGTTTTCACAGCTGTCTGTGGTGATGACTTCCACAGATTCACCACCCTCTAGCTAAAGAAATTCCTCCTTATCTCTGTTTTAAAGGGACATCCTTCTATTCTGAGGCTATGCCCTCTGGTCCTAGATTTCTCCACCATGGAAAACATCCTCTCCACATCTTCTCTATCTAGGCCTTTTTAATATTTGATAGGTTTCAATGAGTTCCTTCCCTCCGATCTTTAAACTCCAGTGAGTACATGACCAGAGGCATCAAATGCTCATCATTTGTTAATCCTTTCATTCCTGTGATCAATCTCGTCGATCTCTTTGGACCCTCTCCAATGACAACACTTTCTTTTTTGGATTTATTTATTAAATTTACATGTAAATATGCAGTGAAATTTGTCATTTTTGTTAACAACTAACACACCTAAGGATGTGATGGGGGCAGCTTGCAGTGTCGTCACACATTCTGGTTCCAACATATCATGCCCACAATGCTTGGCAGAACAACACAGAACACAACAAGCAACAAAACAACAATACAAAACAAGCCCCTTCCTTCCTACCACCCTCCCGACATACTTACCCACCTTCACAAACAGACAGGTCTCCAACTCCAGGACAAGCCCATTTCTCCAGTCTCCAACCTTCGCTCTCTAGACTTTGGACATTGGATGTCGACTTTGGACATTGGATGTCGAATTCTGACATTCTGATTGACCTTTGGGCTTCAAACTTCAGTATTGACTCCTGGACTAGCCAACGACAAGACCCTGAGCTCCAGGCTCGAACTCTGGGCTCGCCAACTCACCAGCCCTTGTTCCTCTTTGTTCCTCCTGCTCACATAGGCATCCAATCCTGGGACTCGCAGGCCTGTGACAGCCCAAGTTCCACAAATGTTCCTTATCACCTGTCTATATCCTTGGCCTTCAAGCTCAGAGCGAAGGCCAAGACTCCAGGTGTTCTTCGCTCCCATGTCAACATCATTAGACTTTAAACATGGAGTAGGGGCCTCACCTCTAACTCCTCCAAGTCCCTGTCCTTAAACCCTAATCTGACCTCTAACTCCCCCAACCCTAACCAGATGCCTAACTCCATTCTCTGTCCCCAGAACTATTTTTATCAACTCAGTGTGAGCCACAATCACAACAGCAACCACGGCTTAGCACCACCTTGATTATAATTGACCATTACAGATGATAGTGTAAAGGAATATGCAATGTTGAGAAATGCAGGGATGTTGTGCATGTCAAGTGGGCCAGACTGTTTCACAGAAAAAAAAACTTAAAGCCAAAAGGACTACATCTGTAACATAAATCAATTTACCTTTATCAATATCAATTTCAGAAGGCTGTAATGTATCAGTCAAGTGCTGTTCTTCAAACTTGCTTTGGATCTTGTTATAATAGTGCAGGAGGTCATAAGGGGAGGAATCAGATTAGGAATAGGATGGAGAATTAAAGTTGTCACTTTCATTTCTGTATTGGTTTAAAGATTTTAAAGAGCATTGTTTCCTTATTTACAGTTTTTATGGAAATATTGAACAGGTGTTGCTCCATCTGGTTTCATATTTTCCTCCCATTCCTCAACTACTCTAATGTAGTAATCTCCAATAAGATGCTATTGACCAAGCTCTCCCTTTCTTTTAATAACTCCTGTAACTTCTCCACTTGAATCTTGAATGCTCTACAGCATTTATTCTGGAGGTCCATTTGCTGAAAATTTGACGGTCTCTCAGAGAAGCTACCACTGTGCCTTAAAATAGGGGTCCAGGCAAAGAGAATGTTGAGATCGGTTGGAATACTCACTGGCCCTCAAGCTGTACTGTAAAAGCACTGAATTGGTGGATCCTGTGGTTTTTGGTCCCTTTAGTTGCTGTTTTCTGAGTCTGGAGTTTAACTTAAACATCATCACTCCTGACCACCCTTTTGAGAGTGGATTATTCACCTGTTTGTGACGGATGCAGACCTGGTAGTAGCCTGGGTGGGCTCGGATAAGTTGTCTCGGTCAGAATTTTCATTATTTCTGGAATCTCCGTCACTCCACACCAATCCAAAAGAGTTAAAATTTCTCCTACCAATCCTCCACCTATTAATTCTGTTCAATACTGATCAGAGGCTGTAATATGTAACATTCACCATGTTTCAGTTAATGGCAGATAATCAATGTCACATGTACTCTCTACTCTGATCCTCAATATATTAAAATCATATTGTATAATAACCTAGGATCAAATGCCACACCAAGGTGGTCATGTAGAATGCATTGCTTAAGGTTATGAAGTTCTTTTAAGTATAATTTTACAGGAATTGCACCTCAAAGCCACTGGAAGATTCTGGTTTTGACTTTGTATTAATCATACCAATAATCACTGGAAGTCTGCTTACAGGAATAGTTTTCATTATTTACTTCAGCGGACAGTGAAGTTCTACAATGGGTAGCCAAAACTGCCAACACATCACTGACACCAGCCCACCTGCCATCAAGGACATATATACAGAAAGGTGGAAGAGGCCAGTAACATCATGAAGGATCCCACTCACCCTGTTTGTCCCACTCCCATCATGAAGAAGGCTCTGTTGCATCCATGCCAAGACCACCAGACTCTAAAACAGTTACTTTCCCCAAGCAGTAGGGCTGATCAACACCTCCACCCACGAACCCATCCTCCACACCCCCAACCACCACTACTTTATCATTTCCTGTTAGTCATCTTATGTACAGACATTCCTGTGTCTGGTGTCTCTTTATGGACATACGATCAATCTATGCATATAGCTATCTTATGTATTTCTGTTTATTGTTTTTTATTATTGTTGTATTCTTTATCTTATTGTGCTTTCCTTGTGCTTCATCAGAGCCAGAGTAATGATTATTTCGTTCTCCTTTACACTTACGTACTGGAAATACCATTAAACAATCTTGAATCTTAAATCAAGCATGGGCTGGTCACAAGATAGTCATTTTTCTTATAAATGTGATGGAATTCCTGGAAGATAAATCAATTTATTGGCAGGAATGCTTTGTAAAGTAATGACTGAGGGCTGTGACCCAGTTTTAGATATGTTCAGTGACGCGATAAAATAACATTTTATAAAATAGCAATTTTGGTGGTTGTTTTGTCAAGGCTCACTGAAGCTGCTTTAAAAGAGGCAGCCAGTGATGGCATGCATCTGCCTGAAGTACAGGTTGTGTAGTGCATGTAAAATCTTTCAGGAGATTTAACCTTTATTTTAAATGGCATTATCTTCAGATAGGTGAACCAATTTGATTTGGAACTGCATTTGCACCCTTAGATTCAGTACGGAATTTGTGCTAGATTACAAACGTTTGTACATATGGAATGGGAATTTTCCAAACTGTTGTCCTGTTACAATAATTCCATCACTGGCACTCTATAAATGTCTGAAAGTGAGCTAGCCCAGGCAGATGGCATCTGGAAGAAATACAAGAGACCGCAGATGTTGAAACCTTGACAAATAAATAAACTGCTGTAAGAATTGATGGGTCAGGCAGCATCTGTGGATAACCGATGTTTTGCCAAGACTCTCCCTCTGGATTGATAGAGGAGAGATGAGATGAGGAGAAGGGGAGGAGCAAGAGTTGGAAGGTGATTCCTGGATCCAGGTGGTAGTTAGGTGAAGGAGGAAAGTGTAGAAATAGTGACAGAGGCTGGAATGTGATTGCTGAAGGCAACAAAGAGCTACTGTTGACAGAATCTAATAGAAAAGGAAGATGAAGCATGGAACAAAATTAAGGAGATGTAAAAAGGGTCCAGTGCTTTCCCAGGGTATATGACAAATAAACTTTTCTTGGGTTTCCAGCCAGGTGCAGGTGTCAATTTTAACTGATGTTTTAATGATAAACTTTGCCATCTTCATCTGGGGTGATACCTAGGCACATCTAGTCTGGAGGTATATACCCCCGGTCATCCATCCTTCCTGATTGGTTAGTCCTCAACCAGTCAGGTTTCTGCAGTCCCACCTTGTTTGCAGTGGAATTTCAGTTCCTACTTAGAGCAAGCAAGACTTTCATTTTTGTTAAAATTCTTATTCTCTCATCCTGTTTTAATGGCTTCCTTCACCAGGCAGTCCGAAAGCCATTAGCGCAGCACAGTATATTTGTGCCATCGAAGTCAATCCTATGGCCATTGCAAATGCCGTATTCTGCTACCGCCGATTATCTCTGGATAAGCCAAATTGATACACTTACTTTGCTCCTTAGGCAGGTTTCCACCATGCGCCCCTCCTGGCTGATATACGCTGCTCTGCATTCATAGAAACATAGAAACATAGAAAATAGGTGCAGGAGTAGGCTATTCAGCCCTTCGAGCTTGCACTGCCATTCAGTACAATCATGGCTGATCATCCAACTCAGAACCGTATACCTGCCTTCTCTCCATACCCCCTGATCCCTTTAACCACAAGGGCCATATCTAACTCCCTCTTAAATATAGCCAATGAACTGGCCTGAACTGTTTCCTGTGGCAGAGAATTCCACAGATTCACCACTCTCTGTTTGAAGAAGTTTTTCCTCATCTCCCCTTTATCCTCAAACTGTGACCCCTCGTTCTGGACTTCCCCGACATCGGGAACAATCTTCCTGCATCTAAGCCTGTCCAATCCCTTTAAAATTTTATTCACAGGGAATCCTGTAAATGCCAGACGTCCTGAGTCCCAGGTCAACTTTGACCTGCATAAGCTGGGAGTTGAGTTTCCTTACAGCTTTGTGGATGGTACTAATCTGGTAGTTCTTCAGGATACAAGATATTAAGAGGAATAGAGAGAGTGGATAGCCAGCGCCTCTTCCCCAGGGCACCACTGCTCAATACAAGAGGACATGGCTTTAAGGTAAGGAGTGGAAAGTTCAAGGGGGATATTAGAGGAAGGTTTTTTTACTCAGAGAGTGGTTGGTGTGTGGAATGCACTGCCTGAGTCAGTGGTGGAGGCAGATACACTAGTGACGTTTAAGAGACTACTAGACAGGTATATAGAGGAATTTAAGGTGGGGGCTTATATGGGAGGCAGGGTTTGAGGGTCGGCACAACATTGTGGGCTGAAGGGCTGAGGAAATCTTGTCATCTATTTTTCTGTCATATCGTTTTTGAAAGCTTTTCATACAGGGGACCTTGGAATTATCTTTCCTCTTCTCAAATTGTGGCTTACCTTCTACCATAGTAGACAGAACTTTTGACTATATCTTATTTATTGCAGCACTGCCCCCACCACCACCTCAGAAGCCTCCAATCCAATTGGAATGCTCTATCCAATTTCAGCTTGCTTCAACAAGATTCCACAGCCAGACACACGTTCCCCTTTACTCGCCTTTCAATATTACCAAGCAGTTGCTCCTTTCATCACTCTCTCTTCTGTTCTTCCCTCCCACATACTACTTCCCACCTCAGAGCACTTCCCATGTGATCACAAGAGATACAACACCAGTCCTATTCCCTCCATTTTTCTCTCCACCCTTGGACCCAAAAAGCCATTCAAGGCGAAGCAGAGATTCACCAGCACTTTCAATCTAATGCACTGTATTCTATGTTCACAATGTGATGTTCTCTACCTTAGAGAAACCAATCCCAGATTGGATGATTGTTTTGCAGAACACCTGTATTCAGTCTGCAGAGATGACCCTAATCTTCTAGTCACTGCCTCTTTCATTCTCTATCCCACTCCCAACTGACCTTTCAGTCTGAGGCTTCTTGCGATGTTACAACAAGGCCCAGAGAATGCTTCAGGAACTTCTCAGCTTTCATCTGGGCATGTTGTGTCCTTCCAAACTCAATACCAAATTTTGCAATTTAGGTAAATTTCTCTTTTGCTTTCTTTTAGAAATTACTCTTTCTGCCAGTTATCCATCTCTGATTTTGGCTCAGTTTTTCTCTCACCATCAATATAGTCTGACATTCTGGGCTTATGTCATGATCCTGCTGTTAGAAACACACAATATAGACAAATAATCATAATGTGCTTTTACCTGTCACATTAATCCATTTGATCTCACACTGTCAGAGGTATTCCCTTTGTTCTACCCATCTCTCCCTCACCTCTGTTACTACAATCTAAGATCCTCTCTCTTTTTCCAATAAATGTTTTTGTACCTGAATGTTAACTCTTGTTTCTTCTCCTGTATGACTATCCAGTGTTTTCAACATTTTTAAATTCTGATATCAGGCCTCCAGCATCCATATTTCTTTTTTGCATTCTCCGTAACCTCCACTATCTTCAATGGGATCCTATCCCTAAACACGTATTTCCCACCCTCCACATCCCCTCCCCCACTCTTCACTTTCAGCTGGGTTCTCTCTTTACGTAACTCCGTTGTCCATTTATCTCTTCCCACTGATCTCCAACCTGACATTTACCACTGCAAGCATGAGAAGTGCTACACTTCCTTCTTCACCACCACTCAGGACTCCAGACCGTCCTTCCAGGTGAGGCAACACTTCACCTGCAAGTATCTTGGGGCCATTTATTGTATCTAGTACTCCCAGTGAGGTCGCCTTTAAATCAGTGAGACCCAATGTCGATTGGGCATCTTCATTGAGCACCTCGCTTCTGTCTGTCATAACAGGCAGGGTTTCCTGGTGCTCATCTCTTTTAATTCTACTTCCCATTCCCATTCCAACATGTTGGTACTTGACCTCCTCTCCTGTCACAATGAAGCCACTCTCAAGTTACAGAGTAACACCTCATATTCTATCTGAATAGACTCCAACCTGCCGGCAGGAACATTGATTTATCTAACTTCTGGTAACTTTTCTCCTCCACCGTCTCTCTTTTTCCAATTCTCAATCTGGCTTCCCTCTCATTCCTTCTCTTCTCCTCACCTGCCCATCACCTCCCTCTAGTGCTCCTACTCTTTCCCTTTCTCCCACAGTCCACTCTCGTTTCCAATTAGATTCCTTCTTCTTCAGCCCTTACTCTTTCTACCTATCACCTACCAGCTTCTCACGTCATTCCACTTTCCCCCTCGCACCCACCTTCCCCTTCACCTGGCTTCACCTATCACCTCCAGTTTGTACTTCTTTGCCTCCCCTCATCTTCTCATTCTGGCTTCTTCCCCTTATCTTTCAAGTTCTGATGAAGAGTTTTGGCCTGAAGCATCAACTATTTATACCCCTCTATAGATACTACCTGACTTGAGTTCTTCCAGAATTTTGTAAGTCTAGCTCTGTATTCTAGTGTCAGCATAATCCCTTGTTTCTATGTTGTACTGTTTTTTTTTTGATTTTCAAATATCTAGAGATGGTGACTATATCACCACCTCCCCCAGCTCTTTGTCACCATCAGTCATTCCTTCTCTTTTCCTCCAGCTCCTGTGAGGCTATAGTTGTACTGTCAGTCTGGAATAGCAGAGGAAACAGTGCATCACAATAAAACAGTCGAGCCACTGAAGTGTAATCAGATTTGTTGGGATTGGTCTAAGCAACACAAACTTTGAAGGACACCGATTACTTGGTGTGTTTTTTTTCCCATTGTTCTTCTGTGCTGGGCAGGACTTACAGGAGCCCAAACTGGAGGAGCGAGCTAAAGATTTGAAAGTTGGGCTTTGTCCTATAAGTCTAGTGCAGAACAATTGAAATGTGAAAATATTGGCAAACAGTCTTAAAATGAATGAACCCTGAAATGATCCCAACTGTGTTGCTCTAAATGTACAGATCTTTGGCATTGATCACAGACCTTTTGAACCTTAAGAAAGTGAGAGGCTCTTCTGTTAATGAACAGCTTGGAGATGACAGGAGGAGCCCCTAATGTTACAGGGTGCAATCAATCATTTGTTGAATCATCTGTGAAGAGGTGCATTCACCTCTCCTTGCTCAGTGGGCCTTATTCACATCTTGAGTAAGACAGTGGACTACAAACTACAGGACATTGCTGATGTATCAGCTCATGCCTGGAATGCTCCCGGCCAATGTGGTCAAGACCACTGTGACCTTTATCTAAAAAGGGAAAAATGTCCAGGCAGAGAAACGTAGGTTTATTACTGCCTGCAGAAAGTGACATGTGGCATTCACAACTTGCCTTGAGAAGCTTGGCCTAAGAATAAGCTGTACACAGCCACACTGCACGTAAAGAAAAATGGGTTTTAGCTCTTTCAGTCAAATCCATTTCCCCATCTCTCAACCTCTAACAAGAAAGCCGTGGCTTTAGACAATGCTGCTTGTGGCCATGGTTATGCTGGAGGTCCATTGGAGGCACCAATAAGGCCCTCAGATTCAGCAAGAATCTCATGGCCCTCATCTCACTAACAACACAAAGAAAATGTGTAACCCTGGCATTTGCAATGTGCAGGTCAATAGAGTATATTCAGCAAACTTTGGGGAAAGCTTGCACATTACTAGGGTCTTTTTATATGCTGTAAGTCTGTGGCTTCTAGTAGGTGTTCAGACGTTATTTTTTGTACATCATCTTCACTGTGTGTTAGCATGTGCACGTTCCATCATGAGGGGACAGGTGTCCAATAAGCACTGCACAATCAGATCTCTCAGTTTGAGAGCATTTTGGAGATAGTGATCATAATTCTGTCTCCTTTACAAGAACATTGGAGAGAGATAGGAACAGACAAGTTAGAAAAGCATTTAGTTGGAGTAAGGGGAATTATGAGGCTATCAGGCAGGAAATTGGAGGCTTAAATTGGAAACAGATGTTCTCAGAGAAAAATACAGAAGAAATGTGGCAAATATTCAGGGGATATTTGTGTGGAGTTCTGTATCGATATGTTCCAATGAGACAGGGAAGTTATGGTAGGGTACAGGAACCGTGGTGTACAAAGGCTGTAATAAATCGAGTCAAGAAGAAAAGAAAAGCTTACAAAAGGTTCAGATTGATAGGTAATGTCAGAGATCTAGAAGATTATAAGGCTAATAGGAAGGAATTTAAGAAGGAAATTAGGAGAGCCAGAAGGGGCCATGAGAAGGCCTTGGCAGGCAGGATTAAGGAAAACCCCAGGCATTCTACAAGTATGTGAAGAGCAAGACGACAAGATGTGAAAGAATAGGACCTATCAAGTGTGACAGTGGAAAAGTGTGTATGGAACCAGAGGAAACAGCAGAGGTACTTAATGAATACTTTATTTCAGTATTCACTATGGAAAAGGATCTTAGTGGTTGTAGTGATGACTTTCAGCAGACTGAAAAGCTTGAGCATGTAGATATTAAGAATGAGGATGTGCTGGAGCTTTTGGAAAGCATCAAGTTGGATAAGTCGCTGGAACCGGATGAGATGTACCCCAGGCTGCTGTGGGAGGCGAGGGAAGAGATTGCTGAGCCTCTGGTGATGATCTTTGCACCATCAATGGGGACGGGAGAGGTTCCGGAGGATTGGAGGGTTGCGAATGTTGTTCCTTTATTCAAGAAAGGGTGTAGAGATAGCCCAGGAAATTATAGACCAGTGAGTCTTACCTCAGTGGTTGGTAAGTTGATGGAGAAGATCCTGAGAGGCAGGATTTATGAACATTTGGAGAGGTATAATATGATTAGGAGTAGTCAGCATGGCTTTGTCAAGGGCAGGTCGTGCCTTATGAGCCTGAATGAATTTTTTGAGGATGTGACTAAACACATCGATGAAGGAAGCGCAGTACTTGTAGTGTATATGGATTTCAGCAAGGTATTTGACAAGATACCCCTTGCAAGGCTTATTCAGAAAGTGAGAAGGCATGGGATCCAAGGGAACATTGCTTTGTGGATCCAGAACTGGCTTGCCCACAGAAGGCAAAGAGTGGTTGTAGACAGGTCATATTCTGCATGGAGGTCGGTCACTAGTGGTGTGCCTCAGGGATCTGTTCTGGGACCCCTACTCTTTGTGTGATTTTTATAAATGACCTGGATGAGGAAGTGGAGGGATGGGTTAGTAAGTTTGCTGATGACACAAAGATTGGAGGTGTTGTGGATAGTGTGAGGGCTGTCAGAGGTTACAGTGGGACATTGATAGGATGCAAGACTGGGCTGAGAAGTGGCAGATGGAGTTCAGCCCAGATAAATATGAAGTGGTTCATTTTGGTTGGTCAAATATGATGGCAGAATATAGTATTAATGGTAAGACTCTTGGCAGTGTGGAGGATCAGAGGGATCTTGGGGTATGAGTCCATAGGACACTCAAAGCAGTTGCGCAGGTTGACCCTGTGGTTAAGAAGGCGTACGGTGTATTGGCCGTCATCAATCATGTGTATGGGGGTTTTTTTTTGTATGTTAAATTTAAAATGGCTTCTTTGTTATGTTATACTGGGGAATGCTTCTCTGTTATGTTAAATGCTGAGAAAGTCTCTAACTAGACATTTGCTTGGGTTAATACAGACAGCAGGGTGCTATTAACCAATTGGGATAGTTGTTATGATTTTGGTGTATCTGGGAGATTTGTATGCACGGGGTTTTGGGGCAGGAGGCAGGAGAGAGAGAGAGAGACAGAGAATGGACCAGGTGCTGTGAATCCGCTAACGGGGTTGGACCCCGAGCAGGGCGTTCGGCGAGGAGGGGAGACGGAGATGGACTCGTGTGGAGCGTCTGGTCAACCACCATTGTTGGTCCCAGGCAGCTGGTCGAGGTGGTCCGAGGGTTCGCAGGGTGAAGAAGAAGGGTCCCGGGCTCCAACTGTTTTGTGCACGAAGAGATTGAACTTTGATAAGTGTGGCGCCTTTTATTTTCCTTTTATATTTTATTCTCTATTAATTATATAGTTCCAGTAATATCTCTAACCTGTAAATCATTTAATCATATCTGGTGTATTGTCTGTTATTTGGGTGGGGTGGGGTACATCACACAGCATCTACACAAACTAATTACCCAGTTTGGCGGGGCCGAGGCTGTTTCCCTAGACAACAGCGAGCCGAGCAACCCTGGAGGGTGGCCAGGGGGGCTACATTGTGTGGTCTTTGTCCGGGATTGGGTCTACTGGTATGCTGTGTGGGTGCCCTGGTTAAATTTGTAATGTGTGTCTCTGTGGGTTATTTGCTGGTGATTGCTGTCTGCGTTGTGGGTGTGGTCTTTGTTCGAGTTCAGGCTGGCATTGACGAGTTGGAGGTGGCACTCGGGGCTGTCCATGCGGTTGGGAGAGACAGGAAAGACTGGCCTGATTTGGAGGTAGGGTCTGCGAATAAATGTTCTAGCTCTGGCAGGCTCCGCCTGGCGTTTGGGATAGTGTCCACCCCAAGAGGGGCGGAGACGTGTGAGATGTGGGCGGAGCGGATCTCTCAGTTGTTAGAGGAGTGGCAGTGCTCGGTTGAGGGAGAGCGACAGGGATTGGTTGAAAGTTTAAGTAGGCGGTCTGGTGACTGTGTTAGAGCTGTCAGGTTCACTTACACCTTAGTGACAGCTATCAGTTATTTGAAAGAGGGGGGAAAGTTTTCAGTGTGTCCTCTCTGGCTAGGAGGGCAGCTAAGTTGCTTGCAGTGCCAGGAGGATCATTTCAGGGGATCATGCCCCTCCTTCAGTTGTTCAGCTGATCAGAGAGGTGTCGGGAAACTTAGTGGTGGCCCAGTGGGGGAATGGCTTGGGATCTCTGGGGAAGCACGCTCCCAACAATGTACCAATGAACTTCCGAAAGGAAAAGACCTTATTCCTGAAGGCTTAGAGGGACCACACCCCAGGGTGTCGTTATGGAGAGAGGGAAGCGATGCTAAAGCCATCCTCGACTCTGGGGCGCAGGTCAAGTTGCTATGCAGTTCGTTTTACAACCGGTGTCTGAAGCATTTACCCTTGACAAGCGCAAGGGCACCGGAGATTTTGGGTACCAGTGCCAGTAGTTATCCAGAAGACGATGATTGGTTAATGACCCTGGAGTTCATGGGGGTATTGTCTGGGCACCCAGCGTGTCGAGTTGCTTCTGAGGACATGTGTAGCAGCCTTGAGCCGGTACCGAATTTAAGGGAAACCCAGCAGTGGTACGGCCTGGGGAAAGTAGCTGAGGGTGAGACCCTTTTAGTAGATGCTCCGAACTACCACGAGGGAGGGGAGTTGACGGCTGAAGGCACCTCAGTGAGAGAGAGGTCGCGGCAACTGGACCCTGGCAGCGTGGAAGATGGAGGCAGCGTGTGTGCAGATTATGCGACGTGGTTTAATGTGCTGGATCTGAGGAGTGGATGTTGCCAGATCCCGAGGAGTGCGGCTGTCAAGCTGAAGACGGCCGTTACTAGTTCCCTAGGATTCTTCCAATCCGAAAAGATGCCCAAGGGCATATCCGGAGCCCCTGCATCCTTCCTGGGGGGCATGAGGAAGACCATGGGAGAAGTGGAGGTGTGTGGAGTTTTGGCATATGTGGATGACTGCCTAGAGCTTGGATTCGCCTGGGGGGACTATGAAGCGAGGCGAGTGGCTGAGCCCGGGCGACCGAAGCCAAATGTCAAATGTGGAGGAGTTTTTGGCCGGAGGAGTTTGGTGCAATGTGAGAAAAATGACCCGACATACCAGTTGAACTTCCTGGTGTTGGGACAGACGGTGGTGGACCTGGGGATGGAAAACCAGGTCGTCAATGTGAATGAGACACAGGGGAGAGAGGGGATTTGCACCGCTGAACAGGATGCTCAGAAATGCCGGCCGGAGACTGAGTGCCGCACTTGTAGGACGACCATTGCAGACTTGGAATTCACACTCGTCCACGTGGAGAAGGAACGACGGAATTCTGAGCCGACACTGCGGTCATGTACTGATGAATTAATCCAGCGAGAAGAAACAATGATCCACCTTCGAAGGGATCAGCAGAAACTCAAGACGTCGATTCAGAAAAGAGTGGAAAAACTGAGAGTTGACCAGGAAGACGTCATCAGGAAGAAAAAACTGGAGGCTGAACATCCTTTAACTGCTGCTTTTCAGGTCAGGGTGGAAGAAGCTGGTGGGGTAACTACGGCCCAGATGGAGATGGCCAAGAACCGTGAGTCAGAACTGCTGAGGTGGTGGCGAGAGTTGAAGGAGTCCCCGAAGAAGCTGACGTCTTGACTGCAGGAGGCTGAAGGAGTAGCCCCGGCTAAATGTTTCAGTTTGGAGAAACTTAAACAGCACCTGCCGATCGAGGGAATGAGGAAGAATACGGATTCGAAGGATGATGTGCTGCACATGTGGTACATGCTGCCTTTCTCTACCTTCCCCGTGATTGAGGAAGAGACCTTTGGCCCTTCTCCCACTGAGTCAGGTGTAGTGGGGAGGGCTAGCTGTGGGCGGTCTGAGTTACTGCAGAATCAGGAAGGAAAAGGAGCGGGGCCCTGGTCATGGGACAGGGGGCTCCGAGCTGTAATGGTGGCCTGAGAGAGGAGTTGGCAAGCAGGCCCGAGGTATCCCTAGGAGTGCCTGAACCTTTTGGGTTTAGGTGAGGGGGGTACGGAGGTCTCGGAGGGTTAAGAAGCTCCCAGATAGATTGGCCTATGTAGCGCCCGTGGGACAGGCGTAAGGTCCACTGTTCGGGGAGCACTGTCACTGTGTGTATCTGTGTATGTGTGTGTTGTGTGTCTGCAGGACTGGTTGGCGAGTTGTTTAGAAGTCATGAGGACATGACTTTATTTGGTCGGGGGAGAGTGTACGGGTTTTTTTTGTATGTTAAATTTAAAATGGCTTCTTTGTTGTGTTATACTGGGAAATACTTCTCTGTTATGTTAAATGCTGAGGAAGTCTCTAGCTAGACATTTGCTTGGGTTAATGCAGACGACAGGTGCTATTAACCTATTGGGATAGTTGTTATGATTTTGGTGTATCTGGGAGATTTGTATGCACGGGGTTTTGGGGGAGAAGGCGGGAGAGAGAGAGAGAGACAGAGAATGGACCAGGTGCTGTGAGTCCGCTAACGGGGTTGGATCCCAAGCGGGGCGTTCGGCAAGGAGGGGAGACGGAGATGGACTCATGTGGAACGTCTGGTCGACCACAGTTGTTGGTCCCAGGCGGCCGGTCGAGGTGGTCCGAGGGTTCGCAGGGTGAAGAAGAAGGGTCCCGGGCTCCAACTGTTTTGTGCACGAAGAGATTGAACTTTGATAAGTGTGGCACCTTTTATTTTCCTTTTATATTTTATTCTCTATTAATTATATAGTTCCAGTAATATCTCTAACCTGTAAATCATTTAATTGTATCTGGTGTATTGTCTGTTATTTGGGCGGGGTGGGGTACATCACACAGCATCCACACAAACTAATTATCCAGTTTGGCGGGGCCGAAGCTGTTTTCCTAGACAACAGCAAGCCGAGCGACCCTGAGGGTGGCCGGGGTGGGGTGGGGGGGGGGGGGGGGGGCTACACATGGAATTGAATTTAGGAGCCGAGAGGTAATGTTGCAGCTATATAGGACCCTGGTCAGACCCCACTTGGAGTACTGTGCTCAATTCTGGTCGCCTCACTACTGGAAGGATGTGGAAGCCATAGAAAGGGTGTAGAAGAGATTTAGAAGGATGTTGCCTGGATTGGGGAGCGTGCCTTATGCGAATAGGTTGAGTGAATTTGGCCTTTTCTCCTTGGAGCGATGGAAGATGAGAGGTGACCTGATAGAAGTGTATAAGATGATTGCTCGTGTGGATAGTCAGAGGCTTTTTCCCAGGGCTGAAATGGTTGCCACAAGAGGACACAGTTTTAAGGTGCTTTGGAGTAGGTACAGAGGAGATGTCAGGGGTAAGGTTTTTACTCAGAGAGTGGTGAGTGTGTGGAATGGGCTGCCTGCAACGGTGGTAGAGGCAGATACAATAGGGTCTTATAAGAGACATTTAGATAGGTACATGGAGCTTAGTAAAATAGAGGGCTATAGGTAAGCCTAGTAATTTCTAGGGTAGGGACATGTTCGGCACAACTTTGTGGGCCGAAGAGCCTGTATTGTGCTGTAGGTTTTCTATGTTTCTAATAAAAATAAAAACTGAAATTGCTAGAAATGTTCAGCTGGTCAGGGTCAAATATGTGCAAAGAAAAATGGTTAATTTCAGATGGCAGACTCTTCATCAGATTGGGAAAGGAGAAAAAAAATTTATAGAATAGAGGGGGTAGGCAAGGGAGTTATTTTCTAACAGGGGAGAGGTGAGGTGACCATAAGGATAAGAACTGTAAATATGAGGGAATGGGATCAGTTAGAGAGTGAAAACACAGACTAAGAAACATACGAGTTGCCAAATGCAGAGCGGGGAGATGTACTGGCAGGCCGTAAGAATATAAAAAATAGGAGCAGGAGTCGGCCATATGGTCCATTGAGCCTACTCTGTAATTCCATAAGACCATGTCTGATCTGGTCGTGGATTTGGCTTCATCCACCTGCCTTGTCCCCAATATCCTTAATTCTCCTACTGTATAGGTACCTATCAAACTGAGTCTATAATATATATACTGAGGTAGCCTTTATGGCATCCATGAGCAGAGAATCCCCTTTCCGAAAGCAGCCCTAATTACAAGATCACTAAAGGTAAGACTCAAGAGATTCTGCTGGAAATCTTGAGCAACACACACACACACAATGCTGGTGGAACTCAAAAGGTTAGGCAGCATACATTGAGTGGAATAAACAGTCGACATTTCAGGTCGAGACCCTTCATCAGGACCCTAAAGTTAGTCACGCTTTGCTGGCAGAGTATGTGACGAAATATTCAAAGTTACGAAGGGCACAAATAAGACAAAAAGTGAGAACTTTTTTAACAAAGGTGCATATGATCAGAGGGCCTAGGTTGAAGGTAAGGAGTTGGAGATATTGAAGGGATCAGAGGAAGAGGAAGACTTTTTTTTGAGGAATACCCGAAGAATGTTTGAAATGTCGAATGTCTTCCTTGAGGGAATAGTGGGAACATTGCTGGAAAGTGAGTTGAAGGACCCGTTTCTGTGCTCCATGACTCTAATGTCACAAGTCTCACATGGTGCACGGTTACAGTAAGATTATACATGAGGAACAGAGTTACTCACAAAATATGAACTGCAATGTCTGAAAGGGAATGTCTGTTCCATTGTCTTCAGATTGTCCAATGTCAACGAATCTTATCAAAGCAATGTTGATGCCAAATACGTATAATTAGTCTTTACAGCAAGGAGTACTTATTTGAAAGTACGGTATAATATTAAGTTCAAAGTACTAATTTTTATAGAAAGGCTTATGAAAAATGAATGTAAATAATACCATAATTTTATAGTGATATTTATAGTAAGAAAGGTGAAGTTATTGCAAGATTATTTTACACCAGCTTGAAGTAACTTTATATACCAAGAGGTGGAGTACCATCACTTTGCTTTGAAGTGGATGTAGGGAGACTGGAACTAGTTTTCAGTCAATCTGTTTGTATGTCAGTCATGACAAAATGAGTCCTGTTCTCTTGTTGGTGAAATTCTCAGGACATTTTAGCTGGAACTTGTTATTATCATATTTTAACAGTTATGGTATGCATTAGTAAAATGTAATATAGAGAAGGTGATGGATAGGGATAATGTTTAAAAAAAATGTTTTTAAAAATTTTGAGACCAGAGCAGTGACCTGTGATGGCCCAATAACAATCTCACCTTTCTTACTTTCTGAAAATGAAAGGAACCAACTCGCTACAAATGTGCTTTACATTTCAGCAAAGTAATCTGGTTGATTTTCAACCGATTATTAAATCATTGTAAGTATGTAAAAAGACCTGATAAATGTGCAATATTGTAGAAAATTGATGGAAGTTAGATGATATCCTTTGGCTGTCAACAACATAATAATTTCAGCAGTATGATATATTGTTGTCTAATAATAAATTGAAAAACACAATAAGGTTAATAATTGTGAACCAATTCTGAATTTGGGTAAAAAAAAGGTCTCAATATAGCCTGCACTTATGTGAAGAATCAGTAACAAGTAATTTTACCTGTTTTTTCCACACACACGCCAAGAAATAATTGTATACTGTATCTGAACACAGAATCAGATAAAAAAAATAGATAGGGAAAGATAGAAATCTTGGTTTCTGCCACTGATGTTGATGTAAACTACAGTAGCTTCTTCTGCCAGTGCCCGCTACCTTAGTAAGTTCCCCATTAAGTCCAACCAGGCAGCATGATCTTTCACAAGCTTCTCAGCTCCCAGGCTGGGAAATATGCTATGTGGTTGTGCCGAGTTAAATTGTTTTAAGCCTGCCAGTCCCACTCAATGCATGGGTAATATTGAGAGTTCAGGAGGAATGGAGACAGGCTAACCCCTTTAGACATCAATGGATCTGGGGTTGAGAGGGTGAACAGCTGTAAGTTCCTCTGCATAAACATCACCGAGGATCTCACGTGGTCTGTACATATTGGCTGTGTGGTGAAAAAGGCACAACAGTGCCTCTTTCACCTCAGACAGTTGAAGTTTGGTATGAGTCCCCAGATTCTAAGAATTTTCTGTAGGGACACGTTTGAGAGCATCCTGACTTGCTGCATTACTGCCTGGTATGGGAACTGTACTTCCCTCAATCACAGGACTCTGTAGAGAGTAGTGCGGACAGTCCAGTGCATCTGTAGGTGTGAACTTCCCACTATTCAGGACATTTACAAAGACAGGTGTGTAAAAAGGGCCCGAAGGATCATTGGAGGCCCGAGTCACCCCAACCACAAACTGTTCCAGCTGCTACCGACCAGGAAATGGTACCGCAGCGTAATAGACAGGACCAACAGGCTCCAGGACAGCTTCTTCCACAAGGCCATCAGACTGATTAATTCATGGTGATGTAACTGTATTTTTATGTTATATTGACTATCCTGTTGTACATTATATTTATTATAAATTACTGTAATTGCACATTGCACATTTAGATGGAGACGTAAAGTAAAGATTTTTGCTCACATATATGAAGGATGTAATTAATAAAATCAATTCAATTCATTTCAATAAATGGTATTTTGATCCATTGTTAGTTGCTGGGAGGCAGGCCTTGCTAGCTGTTGAAGCCACTCTGTGAGTGCAACTTGCTGACTGAGATGAGATAGTTCTGTGTTGTACTGAACAATACAAAGTGAAACTCCCAGCGGAAGACATGTTGGAGCACACTCGAGGCAACAGAAGATCTGTCCCATATAGATGATTTTTTTTGAGGCAAAATTGTAAAATTCTCGTCCAACTATATGAAGAACATATTAATAATAATGAGTGCAGGACATGCAGAGTGTGCTTCGGGATCATCTCAAGGATAACTAGGAATGGGCAATAAATTTGCCCTGCCAGTGACACTCATTTCTTAAATACCGAAGGATTAGCATATGATTGTTTACAGGAGTGAAATTTTTGATTAATTTAATTTCTGCATTTTAATTGTAAATAATGATATTAATTTTGTATGAATCAGATAAATAAAATGACAGATTAGTTTGCAGAGCTGTCAAAGAAAGGTTTTGCATAGACTAATTCATTTTAACATAACTGCTACAGTGCAGAGACTGATGATTGTTATCATTCATTAAATTATTGCTGAATTATGTTATTCATAAATATATTCCAGCAAATATTATAATATGAAAATGAGCAGCCATTTTGTTATTTTTTGTGAGATGCATGTACATTTAGATAATTTGTATGAAGCTGTAACCGATAACAGAAAAAATATTAGTGCCGGACATACTAGGGTAGAAATGAGTGTCCTTTTTTAAACTCCTGCGAATTAGCAGTGAAATGGAACTGTTCCCTGTACACGAAGCTCAATGACAAAGATGCTTAATAAGGAGCAAAAAAGCCAGATAACTAGTTTTGAATTAATGTTGTGTCTGAATTTTAGTGTCTATGTATCTTCGTCACCTTTCCCAGCCCACTCCCTTCTGTACGCCTATTGTCTGTCCTTCCATTCATTCAGTAACACTTCTAATGCCAGGACAATAATTCCAAAAACAGGAGAGTTACAATCTCATTTTCTCCTTATTATTTTATTGCTTTCATCATTAGCGCATTGGCCTTCCTAAATCCGACTTGGCTTGCCAACTTCCTCTGCACTAGGATCACTTTCTTCTCCATCCTTTTCTCTCAATGCTTTAATCGATATGCTAGTGAGTGCAACTTTCATGAATGTTATATCATCTTCGGTGACAGACCTGTTTTAGTTACTCAAAAACTCACAATGCATTTCCAGCACTATTTGAGGAATCCATTTTGAGTTTATGGGCAAAGTCTTTAAGTGACTGCAGTTCAATCTACTTTTCTCAGTTTCAGAAGGCTGATTTGGGTATGCAAAAATGCGAGGAGAGTGTGAAATCACTGTTATTCTGAGAACACGTAACAGATAAATTGCATTTTTGCCATTGCATCAGTACTAGAATCTCAGGCAAATGTGTGTACTCTAAATTTCAAACTTGGACTCACCCCCCACCCCCGACCATTCTTGTCTGAGATAATTGCTAACCTATATGGAAAAATAGGAATTCTCATATTTTGGGGATGATCATCAGGAATTTCAGTCAGTGCTGCTCATTTTCATAGAATTCAAGAACCAAGATTTTGTGTTTAAAAAAAAGTTTTAAAGAAAGAATAAACCTATTTCTATTGCTGAATGCATCTTTGAATTTAATTATTTGCAGGATGTGGTCTCAACTATCACAAGAGATGTGCATTCAAAATCCCCAACAATTGTAGTGGTGTGCGCAAAAGACGCCTTTCCAATGTTTCACTAACAGGATTAGGCACCTCACGGTCCACCTCTAATGATCTGTCGCCGAATACACCAGATGAGATGTCACTGGTAGGTTCTCTTAAGGAACTTTACATATCATTAGAATATAAATCTAACACTCTACTTAGCTTTAACTGAAAGGAAGCACAGATATAAAATGTACCATAAATCCTATGTAATGCTGTAATCCCATTTATAACAGGAAGCCTACCAAAGGACTGCTGATATAGAATAATCAAAGTCTGTTGATTTAGCTAGCAATGTAATTTTTAACATTTATTAAATTGCACACTATGATTACACACTGTTGACAATTTATATTCGTCGTAATGATTTGTTCAAGCATTATCCTCAGCGGCCGATTAATGTAGAAATAACAGCTGCAACACTGGGGTGTTCTAATCACTTCATCCCTTCCAAAGGGAGAAAAAAATGAGAGAATTAAGTGTTTTAGTGAAGTAAACATCTGAAATTTAATAAGCAAGAGCTGCCTGTGATGTTTTATTTCATAGAAAGCAATGAATAGCATGGTTGATGTATCTCAATAATTGTGTCAGTTGCTTTTTATTTGGATAACTGTTAATTTCAACAAATGTTAATATTCTCAACTAGATACTTAAACATGCTTAATACTTGTGCATGGTGTTCCAAGTATGTAAGATTTTACATTTCTCCTGAGGAAACAACCTTGGTATGTAAAGGCTGTTCGAGTATCCAGATGACCAGTGCAAATCTCCTGGTCTACAAAGCAAGAATGACCCCAGCCCTTTTTTACCTGGAATACATTGAGCATGCATCTCAGACACTGGAAAGGTACCGCTAATGCTGTCTCTGCAAAGTCTGCCAGATTCACATGAAGTATAAGTGAATCAAAATTGTTGTCATCTTCCAGGCCAGCGTGCCCTGTATTATATTATCTGCTGGGTAGAACACATCGTTCATATGCTGTAAACAAGATTTCTGAATCAGAGACTTTTGTGGAAAGAGATTACTAAATGGATAGACGAAAAATGATCAAAGATGGGCTGGAAACCTTTATGACTAAAAAAGAAACATCCTCACAGACTCTTGAGCCTCTCTTGCCAGTAACTGCTGAAAGTAGAGAAGGAGCATTTGAGATGATGTAGAGAACCTCAGATTTGTACATCAGTAGCACACAGGGATCTTAGGTAAATGGTGGGAATTTGATCATTTCCAAACTTGTTTTATCTCTCCGTACTGTTGTTGGAGGGGAATGGAGTCGTCGACACTAAGGTTTTCTTCTTTTCCATTTTTAAGTTGTTAGTTTTGCCCAAGTCTTTTAGTTTAGTTGATTAATTCTGTTTTTCTTTGGGGATGGGGTTTGTTTTTTTTTTGGTTTTGTTTTTTTTTCTTTTTCATGATTTTTTTTTCAGTTTTTTTTGATTTGTATTATCCGTTGTCAGTTCTACATGATTGGGAGCTTTGTTAACTTACACTATTTGATTTTACAATTACTTTTCCTAAGTGTAACAATATTTCTCCTACTATTTGTATTATTGCTATGTTTTGTTTCTATACTTTGAAATTAATAAAAAGATTGAAAAAGAAAGAAAGGTAAATGGTGGGAGGAGCAGATCAGCAAAACTGCAAACTAGAGACACAAGGAACTGCAGATTCTGGAATTTGGAGCTAAAATCAGATCAATTGAGGAATAGCAAATGCTGGAGGAAAGGAGTGGGGTCCTAATTCATAATCGTAACCTGAAATTTTGACAATCCATCTCTCTCCACAGATGATGGTCAACTCACTGAGTTCTGCCAGTAGATTGTTACTTTATTGCAGCTCACAGACTTCCTGCCTATTTGCTGTCATCTTCCACCTGCCCTATCTGTGATGTAGACACCAGTTCTTACAGTAGTTTCATCTGTCACCACAGGATCCATTAAACTGACGTGGAAGCAAGATATCCTTAATCCCCAGGAACATGTGGTATCCAGGCTGAATTAGTTAACTAGATATAAAATTGGCTTGGTAGTAAAAGGCAGACGGTGGTCACGGAGAGTTGTCTTTTAGATTGGACGCCTGTGCCCGCAGAGTCTGATGATGGGTCCCCTGTTTGTCATTTATATGAATGATTTGGATAAGAATGTAGGTGGCATGATTAGTAGTTTGCAGATGACACCAGAAATGTTCATGTGGTGGACCATGAAGAAGGTTGTCAAGGATACAATAGGTTATAGATGAACTGGGAAAGTAGACAAGGGATTAGTAGCTGGAGATTAACTTGGATAAGAATTTAGAGATGCTTTTTGGGAAAGGGCAGGACATGATAAACCAGGGCAGGACAGTCACAGTAAATGGCAAGGCCTTGGAGCATTGTTAAACATGAGGATACAAGTACATAATTTCCACTACATTGGGTAGACAATGTAGTGAGGAAGATGTAATGGTATAGTTGTCTCCATCAGCCATGATAATGGGTACAAATGATGGGACATCATGTCACAGTTGTACAAAATGTTGTTTGGGCCACACTTGGAGTATGGTGTGCAGTTTTGTCACTGCACTGTAGATACGACATGATTAAACTAGAGTAAGTGCTGGATCAATTCATAAGGATGTTATCTGGATTGGAAGGCTTGAGTTATCAGGAAGGATAACTCTAGAGCTAGGTTTATTTTCCTTGGAATGAAGGAGATGAAGAGGTGACATGATAGAAGTAAAGAAAATTATAAGAAGCACAGATCAGGTAAATGGTCAGTGTCTGTTTCCCATGGCTGGAGTGTCTAAAACCTAGAAGGCATAAGTTGGTATCTGCCATGAGCTGAGAGAAGGTGGTGGAAGCAGGAAGAGTAACAACATTTAAGAGACATCTCAACAGATGCTTGAATGAGCAGGACCTGGAGGAATATGTAATTAATATCGGCAAGTGGGATTAGTTCAGATAGGCATGGGGGTTGGCATAGATACAGTAGGCCGAAAGGACAGTTTCTATTCTGTGCAAATCTTATCACTGTCTAGTCAGAAGTTAGGCAATTCAAAATCCTCTATTTACAGGAATAGGCAGTTTTAACACATCAATAAACTTACAAACATATATTTTCATGATTCCCTGATGAGGTTGGTTTCAGAAGGCCAAGCGAGTGGGTTGTCTATAGTCATCTGTCATGTGTCTATAGTCATATAGTCATCTGGTGTCAGCTGGTCCTGTGCAAGGCAAAAAGCACAATTTATTCTTTATTACCCAAATCTTTATTACTTTGACCCAGGATTGCTGCACTATTTTCAGATGCCCAGCAGCACATAACAGATATATTTGCAAACCATCCTTGTGAATCTTTCTCTCTGCTATAGGAATTAGAGACATAGCTCCCAGTTTATTTTCTTACTGCAATTTATTCAGTTTTTAAGAACCACTGCATAATTTGAGTTCTGCAGTATTAATTAGTGTAGGACTCAATGATGAATAAGTGCTGATATTTATACAGGTAATAATTCATGATATCTGTCACTGGTTGGGAAATAGTTCTTGACTACATTTGAATGTTGTTTTCATGAAGAACATATACACAAGTGTTCCTTTTACAATTCATTAAAATGGTGAAAATGCTTAAAAGATGAGAAAGCTGAAAACTTGATTAACTCAAGTGAAAATTATTTTAATTTTCCCCATTGAAAGACACAAAATATTTCTTAATATTGATAATGATCTGAATTTCACTTTTAGTGAATTATCGTGGATATTCTTTGTGATTGAGGCCTAGCCGTAATCTGTAGCCATAATTCTGAATACCCGATAATGCACTCATAGACCCTTGGTTTAGAAATCTCCCTGCTTTGTCTCAGCTCATTCTGCTTCTTTTGCTGCAGTTATGATCCCTGGCTTTGTTTTTCTCTTTGTTCTACATTTATTGTGTATATATGGGTGGCTCTGTTATAAAACAAAAGCAAAACACTGCCCCGTTATCTCCTTAGCCATTTATTTTTATCAGTTATCACAGGAAAGAAACAAAACCTTAGAACTGTTTGTATCCTTGATCAACACACGGCTCGTTTACATTTTTGTTCAAACTTTCCATCTGTTCCGGCATTCAGTGTGAAGTGAAATGTTTCACATTCCAAGACATGAATGGAGGGAAAACATTGGAAGGTTCTCCCCAATAAACAGAAATGGTCAATACCAAAATATAACAGCTATCCAATTTAAATTAGCTGATATATTATAAAACCAATGAATTTGAACATAGTACTAAACTTAACACAATGGCTGCCACTATTTCCTGATGCATACCAATGAAATTACATTAACTCAATCATTGCCACAGCAATATTGATACCCATTAAATAAATGCCACATCCATAACTCTGTCTGCTCAGCTCCTCTCACTTTATTTATCTGCTGTTAAACTCCCGGCCTGAATTCCAGTGAGGGAAGAGACATCCCTTGTAGCAACATAAAACAAAGGAATTTTATGACCAGGTACTGAGGGCAGTACAGAAAATATCTCCTTCTCCATAATTAACAACAGTAAGCACCTCCGCCCTTAGCCTTTGTCAGAACTGGAGACCAACCACACAGCCTCAACCCAGATCACCAGCAGGCTTGCTCACCACAGCATTTGACTGGCAGCTGAAAGTCAATCTTGACAAGCGGTTAAAGTTCTCTGACTTCATCACATCATCATCATCACGGAGGGACATGGCCATTGTGTCAGAAAACTCGAAGCAGGTGGTCATGGTAGAACTGACAGTGCCTTGGGAAGACTGGATTGAGGAGGCGTTTGAATGTTAAGAAAGCTAACTATAAGGAGGTGGTAGAACTGTGTCAGAGACAGGGGTGGAGGGCGCAGTGTGAGCCTATAGAGGTTGGATGTAGAGGTTCTGCTGGCTGCTCACTCTGTAGAGTCTACTCTCTCCTTGGCAATTTGGGGGCTGCAAAGAAAAGAGCCATCAGGACCGTTACAGAGGCTGCTGAGTGAGCCTCCTGCTGGCTGTAGCTTAAGAGGTGTGACCCATGAATAAATGCTGCTGGGATATAAATCGGAGCCTGATTGACCCTGGCTGGGTTGCCTGGGCGAAGGTATCTGATATTGAAATACCTGATACTCTCGATGACCCCAGGTTACAATACTGGTGATATGCCCCAGTGCATCCGAGGATGTATCTCAGCATCTCCCTCCATGATGAACATTATTTTGATGACACTGAACTTGAAATTCCTCAATTGGTCTCAAAGAATTTAATACAAATCTGAGATGTAACCCTCACAAAACATTCACTCCCTCTTGTACAAGCCTGCTCCCTCAATCCTCACTCAATCCCCATGCTACTTAGATTCTAATCCGTACTTTCTTTACCTATTTGTAAAATGAACTTAATTCCCTTCTACCTGATAATCTATTATGTAGAAGTTCCACACTGTGAATGAATGTCCAGAATGTGGCCATTCACAGCCAATCGAATTCAAATTTCAGCTTGCATATAACCAATCCATGAGCTATATTGGAATCAGTGCCTCTAAGTTATTTAAAATTTTTGAAATAGTCCTATAGCCCTGCCTGCAGATCGCTCCAACACAGGCATTGTCAGATTAGTATTCTGTTCCATGCACCCTGGCCCTGTGCATGTGGCTCATTATGTGTTTACACTCTCACTCATCAACAATGATGCATCTTCAAATGTTACAGGTCCACTCTCCACAACTCCCTCCCACACCTTCTGTCCTCTTATTTCAACAAGGCTTTTAGTCGGCAGTCCTAATCTATCTATCTTCTCGTTGTTGCCCTATTCCACCTATAAGTGGCGTAGAAGCTTGTGTAAAGTTAATGTACAATATCAATGCAAGCTGTTATTTCTGAAGTATATATGTCAGCTGGTTAAATGTCACCACACTTCTGTTAGTTTAATGCACAGCACTAAAGTGCTAACCTTAACTGAAGTTCAACGAAACATGAGCATGCCTTTGTGAATGTCACTGAAAGACCAGCATTAACTGAGGAGAAATCATTGAAACACATGTCTTTTTCACATAAATAGAAACATTACCAAGTCAGTCACTGAAGTGACAAGTGCCATTGAAGCTCCAGTATCTCAGCCGAATGACGTTCAAATATTTTCTTAACCCTAGTGAATGTCACAAAATTTCTAATGTTACCGCAATGCATTTTGCTCAAGCACTAATATTAACTCAATGAATAGCATTCAAGTAATAACATCAATTAAGTTGATTTCATTGAGATGTACAAGAGTAGAAACACTGCAGGAGCAGGAGTAGGTTATTTGGCTTTTCAGAACTTGCTTTGTCATCCAGTATGATCATAATTAATCATTAAGTTCTTGACCCGAAACGTCGACCATTGGCCTGTTTACTATTTTCCAGAGATGCTGCCTGGCTTGCTGAGTTCCTCTAGCGTTTTGTGTGTGTTGCTTTGGATTTCCAGCATCTGCAGACTTTTTCATGTTTGTGGTTACAAATTCACTACCCCGCTCCCGTTTTCTTACTTTACCACTTGATCGCTCTAACCCTAAGAAGAACGTTTAACTCATTTTTAATTTATTGAGTGACTAACTCTACATCATCCTGGAGGAGAAGACATTCTCTTCATCTCAGACAGGTATGGCTTATAGCTTATCCTTTGACTGATTCCTGGTCCTCGACTCTCCTAATTTTTCCACTCCTGTGAGTTTTGTCGGCACCACAGTGGCACAGCAGTTAGCGCGATGCTGTTACAACTCAGGGAGTCAGAGTTCAGAATTAATTACCGGTCAATAGGTTATTATAAATTGTCTGTGATCAGGCTAGGGTTAAATTGGGGGTTTCTTAGTGGTGTGGCTCAAAGGGTTGGAAGGACCTACTCTGCACTGTATCTCCAAAACAAAATCCCTCACATTCATTTCAATTCTAACGATTCCAGTTTAATTGGCACTGGTGAATCTCAGTGACTTGTGGCTGGTGGCCAATAAAGCAAGGAAAACAACTAACTTCTTTGTTAATCATACTTTTTCTGGTAAATGATCATGGCAAATAATAGCCTGCAGCTTCCCTTTGCACTTGGAGGCAATTCGATGTGGCAGAACCGAGGTGAGGCAGGGGGCCCGAGGTTTGATTAAGTTAAGCGCTGGGCTGACTCGGAAAGGTTGGGTACAGGCTAAGTCGAGGTGGCGGGATCCAGGCCCCAGAGCATATTGAAGTGATGGAACCCAATGTCTGAACACTACTTTAAGTGCCAGGCCAGATTGAAAAAGTCTGGCACTGGGGCCCGAGGCAAGTGTCGGGCCGGTTCAGGTTGCTGCTCGGCTCTGCACTGAACTAAGGGTCTGTTGACGGACTCCCATTGTGGACTTCAGTTCAGAATGCTATTTGCTTGCAATTGTTGTTTGCATGATTTATTTCTTTTTCTCTCTGCATAATGGGTGTTGGCCAGTCTATTTTTTCAATGGATTCTTTTGAGTTTCTTCGTTTTTGTGGCTACCTTTAAGTTGAATCGTGTCAAAATGCAACAAATTTCTACAAATTGGTCTACATTGATTACAAATATAAACCACAAACTGATTGCATAAGTATTCTCCCCCTTCAAGTCAGTATTTAGTAGATGTACATTTGGCAGCAATTACAGCCTTGAGTCTGTGTGGATATGTCTCTATCAGCTTTATACATCTGCACACTGCAATTTTTCCCCATTCTTCTTTACAAAACTGCTCAAGCTCTGTCAGGTTGCATGGGGACCATGAGTGCCTTCCCCAGTGGACCCCTTTTCAAGTCCAGCTACAAATTCTCAAATGGATTGAGGTCTGGACTCTAACTTGGCCAATCCCGGACATTAACTTTTTTGTTTTTAGGCCATTCCAGTGTAGCTTTGGTTTTATGTTTGGGGTCATTGTCTTGCTGGAAAACAAATCTGCTGCCAAGTTGCAGTTCCCTTGCAGATTGCATTAGGTTTTCCTCCAGGATTTCCCTGTATTTTGCTGCATTTATTTTATCATCTACCTTCACAAGACTTCCATGTCTGCTGCAGTGAAGCATCACCACAATATGATGCAGCCATCACCATGCTTCATGATAGGGATGGTGTGTTTTTGATGATGTGCAGTGCTTGGCTTATGCCAATTGTAGTGTTTAGTCTGATGGTCAAAAAGCTCAATTTTGGTTTCATCAGACCATAGAACCTTCTTTTTCTGTGGATCAGTTTTTTAAAAAAGGCAAATTAAATCCACTGTGATTTAATGTTGTAAAACAATAAAACATGAAAACTTCTGGGGGGGGGAATATTTTTATATGCAGTTTAATATATCCTGTGTCTCTCTCTAGAGTAAATACAGATACAAGAAATTCATTTAAGGTCTCACGCATCTCTTTCTGCTGCATGAATAAATGACCATGCTGATCTTCAAGTGGACTAATTTTCTCCCTTGCTACCTTTTCCTTTTAATATATCTATAGAAGTCCTTGGGATTCTCTTTCACCTTGAAGGAGAACAACCTGATGCCCTCCATTAGCCCTCCTGGTTTCCCTCTTCTGTTTTCTTGCATATCTTATACTCCTCATGTATAAGAAATACTCCAAGCATAACAGGTACACAATGTGATAGTTCACTGTCCCATATAATTAGGAATTGTATTTCATTCCCTCATCTAAATAATTAATATATATTGTGAGTATCTGGAATCAGTACCTATCTCTGTGTTACCCCACTTGTCACTGTCTGCCAAGGAGAAAAAAAACTATGTTTTCTCCTACTCTTTGTTTCCTGCATACCTCTCTATCCATATCGGTGTCTGTCCCATGTGTCTCAGCTTTGCATACTAATCTTTTATATGCGGCCTTTTTGGAAGCCTTCTGAATAAGCTGAAAGAATTTTATTGAAATATTATTTCCCTATTAAATTCTGCTGGAGCGCTAATTGTGCAAATTTAACTGAAATACAACATTGGCTCAATGTCAGTAAAATCGACACTAACCTTTTTAATGTGGAGTTATCATAGAGCTGTTAATAGCCCACCGTGTCATTAGCACACAGGGTGCCATAGGGATATAACCATTAGCCCACCAAACTGCTGACATTAACTGAATACGTCTCTTTGAAATATCACCCCAATGGATGTTATTAAGATATTTTTATCTCAAAGGTGTTACAGAAATACTAACACCAGCACATTCAGTGTTGCTGAAATACTAGCATTAGCTCCAATGGTTGTCACTAAAGTAATAATGATAACTAAATAACGATGACTGAAATATTGATGTTATTCCAATGAGTATCACTGAAGTGCTAGCATCACCCCAGGTATCACTTAAACACTAATATTAGCCAAGTCTTTGTCACTCAACTGTAAAAATTAATTAAAGCAATGTTGATGAAATAATAATGTTAATTAATACCGTGATTGCCTCATTTTAACATCAGGTAAGTAATTGTGTATATATAAATGTCTATCTCAATTTTTTCTATATCTCTATATAACCTATATCTAAACAGTGGATTCTGGTTAATTGGACAATTGGTGAATTGGGGCAGCCGCGTCTTTGGGATAACTCTTAAAGAACAAAAACTAATTGAGAAAATAGCTAGGATTCCCTTTGTTTATTTGGGACACATTGCCCCTTAACTGTCACATGCACTTGCACAGCCATTAGAACAACGAAGAATTTGAAGGTATCGACAATCATCTTGAATGTTACAATGAGAATACAGATTTGGAAGGTTCCAATGCCGAAAGCATTGTATGAAGGTAGTCCATTATCTGCACTAGGTGTGTGCACTAATTTTTTCATTTACATTCAATCAAAAGAACGCGGCAGCGTACACTGGATGAATTCCTCTGTCAATAACTATTAAAAGCCAATACGCAGTTTTATGTTACCATAGTGGTATTTGTAGTGGTCTAATTTGTTCTGTATTTCCTTTAAATACATAATTTATTGCTCAATTGAATGGTAGTTCCTCTTTTTTATATATTTTTAACTATTTCCATGAAACTTCAGCTAATTGGGGCAGATGCTTAATTGGGCCAAAATGTACTGATCCTGATGATATATATATATATATATTTAATTAATTTGAACAACGTATACAAAATTTGAATAATCCTTTTTGAAGATAGATAAACTCACAGCCATTTTTCTCAAATCACATTTATCAGATTTTCCATGTTTTGAATTTTATTTTGTTTAAACAGCATGTGGTCAGATATATTCTTCAAACGTGGAATGTCAAGAGCTTTTGAGTATCTTATATATACGTCATACATCACACCACTGCACCATATATGTGTGCCTTGCTACAAGTAAAAATTAGAGTACATGAGTTATCACCAGCTCCATGTTTTTCTGTCAGTTAGTTTTTTTTATCTTTTGGAATTACAAAACATAACAGGAGCAACAAGAAAGGTTTAGAACCAAAATCATTGTTTGTTTAAAAGAGCAGTTTAAATCACTGTGTCAATGGAACCAGCAGACAGATGCAATTGAGTGGCCGTCAGGAATACAAGTGAGTGTGAACAAAATTGTAACGTCTAAACAGAAGCTAGCCTTGCCGAACAGTTCGTTTTATTGTTGTGGCAGGGTTTCAGATACAACAGGCCAATGGGAATTTAAAGATGAAACTTGCAGAAGTTGCAACGAAGTAGAATATATACTAAGAGCATGTTAGGCAGACAAAAATAAATGAACTGCACAGGGAAGAGAAGCCAATAAAAAGTCAAGTTGCAGTTTCAAAAAGAGCACTGATCTGCATGCTGTTGATGAAAACTCTGATAACTTTGGGAGTGACACAGGATTATGCAGCCTTGAAATTTAAAATGTGAAAACTAACAACAGACAAGCAATATGGCTTACACCAGAAGTGAATGGCAAATTAATTAAAATGGAATTAGACATTCGCTTGGCTGTTATGGTTATTCCACAAAATGAATTTGAACTGCATTTCAAAGATACTGAATGAAGCCCACAGATACCCAACTAAGAACTTATATTGGGGAAGAGATAACTCCCATGGGAATAGCATTCATTACAATGAAATACAACAACCAACAAGCCATATTGGGCTTGTGCTTGGTAAAAACAGGAGAGCCAGCATTGAGGGGCTGTCGTTGACTGAGACAACTACAACTCGATAAGGAGATCCATCTACCATTTGCATGCCACATTCCATGCAATAGAGTCAACTGAAACCGAATTGTGAAAGGCACTGAATTATGCGATAGCGGTGTTGAAGGATAGCATTAGAAAACTCAATCGCATCGAGGGTAAAATGGTGTTAAAAGAAAATAGCACACCCAAGTTTTACAAAGTCCATCCGATTTCTTATACCATACTTGATAAAGTACCCAGTGAGCTGGATCGCACAGAGGCTGAAGGAATTCTTTCCAAGGTTGACTGGAGCCCATGGGCAATGCCAGTTGCCCTAGTAGCCTAGAAGAATGGGTCTGTCAGGATCTGTGGTGATATTAAGGTCACCATCAACCCAGTACTGAAACTAGATCAATGTCTAGGATAAAGGATATCTTTGTGGAGGAAAACACTTCATCAATGTAGACTTAGCTGAGGCCTACCTACAGGTGGAGATGGAAGAAGCGTTCAAAGTGTATTTCACCATAAACACTCACTATAACAGGCTTATTTTTGGAGTAGCATCTGCACCTGCAGAAGATGGACCAAATGGCCTACTTCAGCTCTTTTGTCTTGTGATCTTGTGACACCTGCACTCCAGCAGATAACTATGGACCAGGTGCTGCCAGGCTGCCCAGGCACTCAGTGTTACTTGGAAAACATCATTGTTACCAGTAAGGATGGCAAGGAACATCTCCAAAATCTCAAGACGTTGTTAAAGTGTGGAAGATTATGGGCTCAAAGCATGACGCAACAAGTGTGAATTCTTTAAACCAAGCATCACTTACTGTGCTCACACCATTGACTCACAAGTATTACACAAGTGTGCTGAGAAAATTCAAGCAGTAATGGATTCCCCAAGGCCGAAGGAGATGTCACAGTTGTGGTCTTTTTTAGAATTTGCCTGTTATTATAACAACTTCCTGCTAAACCTGGCTACTGTTTTCTATACCTTGAATTCATTACTAGAGACGGGACAAATGGCAATGGACAAAGCAGTGTGAGATGGTTGTCAAAAAGGAAAAGGAAATGATGACTTCAGACACTGTATTCACACATTATATTGACATTGGCAGAGCTTACCTTATGGTATAGGTGCAGTCCTATCACATGTTACGAGTGATGGAAGTGATCACGCTCCCCCCCCCCCCATGGGCTTCGCAGCATGTTCCCTTACCGCTGCAAAGAAAAATACACACAGGTTGCCAGAGAGGCCTTGAGTCTGGTTTAGGGTGGAAAACATTCCAACCAGTACTTGTATGGGAGAGAGTTCACCCTCTCAACTGACCATCAACTACTAGCGTCCAGTTTCAATCCACAGAAAGGTGTTCCACTACCAGCAGTAGTACCAATGCAGAGGTGGGCTCTGTTTCTTGGAGGACACAATTACAAGATCGAATTCAAGAGGATGACTGAAAATGGAAATACTGATGAATTATCCTGTTTACCCTTGAAAAGGGAAATACTTAAAAAAAATTAACAAAAAAGACACTCCTTAATGTATTCTCCCTAATGAAAATTGAAAGCCTCCTATAATGGCAGAGATGATCCAAGGGGAAAGCAGAAAAGACACCGCATTGTCTCAGGTCTTCATGGCCACCCAAAATGGCTGGAATTTACAGCTGAAACTCCAGTTCCCTCATTTTTACCAGCACCAGGATGAACTTGCCCTCATTGGAGATTGCCTTATATAGAGATTGTGAGTTCTTGTACCATCCATGCTGAGAACTAAAGTGTAGGAGGCGCTAAGTGCCAGTCATCTGGGCGTGGTCTAAATTAAAGTGTTGGCTTGAAGCTTTGTCTAGTGGTTTGGGATAGATCAGCAGATCAAGCAGCGCGCCATGCACTGTTCAGGATGCTAACACATCCAGAAGATGCCAAGAGTAGTGCCTGTACATCCCTGGGAATGCCCTGCATTGCCCTGGCAAAGGATTCAGGTAGATTTTGCCAAATCACTCATGAGCACAAACATTTTGGTAGTTGTGGATGCAGCTACAAAGTGGCCTCTACTACAGCCTCACACACTGTTGATGGGTTGAGAAGCCTTTTCTCAAGGACCAGTGCTCCAGAACACCTTGTCAGTGATAATTGACCACAGTTTGTTCCAGAACAGTTTCAGTCTCTCAGGAAAAATGAATGGAATAAGGCACATTACATCGGCATCATCCCAACCAGCTACAAATGGCTTGATGGAAAACTACATCCAGAATCTAAAGAACAGACTGCAAGCAATGTCAGCAGAACATACTGCAGTGACTGAATCAGAATCTTGCCAATTTCCTCCTTGCACATCGCAATGCAGCACATTCCATCACTAACATCTCACCAGCTATGCCGTTTCTGGGTCAGCCCATGCACTCACGCTTGGATCTCTTCAAACCCAATATCAGGAGGGGTATCTTTAGGTCTGAATGGGACAATTTAAAATCTACTATGCTGTGTATGTCTATGTACTAGTTGTATTATATGGTATACTGTTGTATTACATAAGTTGAGATAGATTCTATATTGAATTGGAGTTTATACAAAGCAGAGAGGTGTGTATTTAATATTTCAAGAGTAATCTTGTAAATATATTGTTTGGTTAAACATTCTGTATTGTTTACATAATGCATTACATTATATGTATGAAGTACATGAATAGCTTATGTATGTCACATGCCATCTTACCATCATGTGCGAGCCGCACTAAAAGTAATAAAGAGTGCACAAGTTATGCCTGGCTCTGTCTTTATCTTTCAATTAGTTTTGTGGTTTGGAGCTACAAAACGTAACAATAATGACACGCAGGCATTCTTCTGGAGATCATGGCTGAGTCTCCCAGACTCAAAGTACTTCACATTCTTATAACCTTACGATCACTGGTAATATCAGGTAGTTCAGTACAATTTCAATGATTACAATGACATAAATTACTTCAATATTTTGAGTCTGACAGTGCTTCCATTGAGTTACATATCTAAAATGAGAGACACCTTGGAAAGTTCAAATTTGATATCAAAGGCCTATGTCATGAAATGTGTTGTTTTACAGCAGTAGTGCCTTGTAATGCATAATAATAAAACAATATAAATTACAATAATATACTGTGCGTGTGTGTGTGTGTGTGTATAATTTATAAATATATATATTATATATAAATATGTAGTGCAAAGAGAGAGGAGAATGAATAGTGAGGTAGAGCACATGGGTTTGTTATCCATTCAGATATCTGATGGTGCAATGGAAGAAGCTGTTTCTGAAATGTTGGGTGTGTGTGTTCAGGATCCTCTACTTCCTCCTTGATGGTAGCAAATAGAAGAGGGCATGTCCTTGGTGCTGGGGGTCCTTAATGACGGATGCCGCCTTTTTTGAGCCATCACCTTTTAAAGATGTCGTGGATGTTGGCTAGGCTAGTACTCGTGATGGAACCGGCAGAGTTTACAATTTTCCCCAGCTTTTCCCGATCCTGTGCAGTGGTCTTTCCGTACCAGATGGTGATGTAACCAGTTAGAATGCTCTCCACGGTACATCTTGTGAGTGCCTTTGGTGGCACACCAATTCTCCTCTAACTCAAGTAGAGTGGCTTGACTTTTAACATACTAAAACTGTTCACTACAGCCTGCCAAGCGTTGGCAATTCAAGAGCTAGTGCGGGTGCTGCTTAAATACAATGAGAGCATCTGCCCCCAGATTGTGTTTCAGATTGCAATCCGCACACCAGCTACCCTATCTACCTATGCTGCCACCTTCATAAATCTTTGCACTTGTAAATTATTGTTCCTCAAAACTTCCTCAGAACCTGCTAAGTCCTATCCTTACTGGATCCCCATCCCAAAACATGCATCATCTCATACATATCAGAATTAAATTCCATCTGCCACTGCCCTGCCCAACTTACCAGCTGACCAGTAACATTCAACAGCCCAAGTGCCCTGCTCACTATTAGCAACACCACTACTTTTCATTAATTTCTCAATGTCTGCATTATGTTTACACAAATGCTGGGAGCCCAGGATAGAGCTGGCTGGGTTTACAACTGCTTGCAGACTTCCCTGATCCTGTGCAGTGCCCCCCCCATGTCAGATGGTAAGGTAACGTGTCTGAATGCTCTCAACAGTACATCTGTAGAAATTTGTGAAAGTCTTTGTTGACATACCAAGTTTCTTCAAACTCCTAATGAAATATAGCCGCTGTTGTCTTCTTTGTAATTACATCAATATGTTATGCATCAGATAGATCTTTAGAGATGTCGACACCTAGGGGCTCGAAATTGCTCACCCTTTCCCTGAGGACATGCCATTCCTGAAGTCCATAGTCAGTTCCTTGGTCTTACTGATGTTGAGTACAACCAGCTGATCTTCTCACTCCTGTACACCTTGATGTCACCACCTAAAATTCTGCCAATATTAGTTGTGCCATTGGTAAATTTATAGAAGGTGCTTGAGCTGTGCCTAACCACACGGTTGTGGGTGCAGAGAGAGTAGAGCAGTGGGCTAAGCACACATCCTTGAGGTGCACCAGTGTTGATTGTCAATGAGGAAATGTTATTTCCAATCCATACTGACTGTGGTCTCCCAATGAGGAAGTCAAGGATCCAGTTGCAGAGGGTGGTACAGAGGTTTTTAGAGCTTGTTGATTAGAACTAAAGGTATGATTGTGTTGAACGCTGAGCTGTAGTGAATAAACAGCAGCCTGACATAGGTATTACTATTGTCTAGGTGATCAAAGGCTGATTGGATAGCCAGTAAGATTACATCCACTGTCGGGGATAACGAGACAGCCTACAGGGACGAGGTCCAGCACCTGGCCGCGTGGTGTGCCGACAACAACCTGGCCCTTAACACCCAGGCCCTTAATACGCAGAAGAGTAAGGAGATCACTGTGGACTTCAAGCATGCTAGGAGCCACGCTCACGTCCCCATCTACATCAACGGAGCTGTAGTGGAGCGTGTATCAAGCTTTGGTGTCCACATTTCCGAGGATCTCACCTGGTCCCTGAACTCCTCCATCCTGATCGAAAAGGCGCAACAGCGCCTTTATTTCCTGCGGAGCATCAAGAAAGCTCACCTCTGCCCCAGGATACTGACAGACTTTTACTACTGTACCATTGAGAGCATATTCACCAACTGCATCTCAGTGTGGTATGGCAATTGCCCCGTATCGAACTGCAAAGCACTCCAGCGTGTGGTGAAAACTGCCCAGCGGATTATCAGCACCCAATTGCCCACCATAGAGAACATCTACCTGGGCAGGGCGAAAAGCATTATCAAGGATGCATCTCACCCTGACCATGGACTTTTTACTCTCTTCCCATCCAGTAGGTGCTACAGGAGCTTCCGCTCCCGCATCAGCAGGCACAGGAAGAGCTTCTTCCCTGAGGCTGTGACCCTGCTGAACCTCACATCACAGCGCTAAGCAGTATTGCACCCATATTGTACTGTTTCAGTACTTTTATATTTGTGTGCTGTAGCACTTTTTATTTGCAGTTATTTGTAAATAACACTATTCTTTGCATTTCTGGTTAGATGCTAACTTCATTTCATTGGCTTTGTTTCTGTACTCGGCACAATAACAATAAAGTTGAATCTAATCTAATCTATTGTGGCAATAGGCAATTGGCAGAGGATCCAGCTCCTTGCTTAGGCAGGTGTTGATTCTGGCCACGACAAACCTCTCAAAGCTCTTCATCAAAGTACTATAGATGTGAATGCAACTAAGTGATTATTTGTTGATGCAAATTTCGCACTGCTCTTCTTGGGCATTGGTATGATTGTCGCCCTTTTGATGCAGACGGGAACCTCTGACTGCAGCAGTGAGAAACTGAAGATGTCCATGCATGCTCTCACCAGAGGGTAGGCACAGGTTTTCAGTGCCCTACCAGGTATACCATCAGGCCTTGATGCCTAACAAGGATTCACTGTCTTGAAAGATGACCTGGTGTTGACTTCTGAGACAGAGATCATGGGGTAACCAGATGCTGCAGGGATTCACCCTTTCAAAGCATGCATAAAAGGCATTGAGCTCATCTGGGAGTGAAACATTACAGCCACTCATAATGTTAGGTTTCATCTTGTAGGAAATAAAGGCCTGCAAACCCTGTCAGAGCTGACATGATCTGATTCCATCTCTAACTTCAATCAGAATTTTTTTTATCACTCTTAAAATAGCCTTCCTGTAGGTTGTACCTGGACTTCTTGAAGAGCCCTGGATCACCAGTGTTGATGCCACAGATCTAACACTCAGCAGACTATGAATCTACTGGTTCATCTGTGGCTTTTGGTTTGGATATGTCCGGTATATTCTCAAAGGCAGACTCTCATTCACACAGGTCTTGATGAAGTCAGTGACAAATGTGGCGTATTCATTCAGATTCAAAGATGAATCCCTGAATATTGTCCAATCCACTGACTCAATGTAGTCCTGTGAGCACTCCTCTGCCTCTCTTGACCATATCTTCTTCATCCTAACCACTGGCGCTATGATCTTTAGTCTCTGCCTTTGGCATGGTAAACATTCTTGATGGTGGTATAACAGTGGTCAAGTGTGTTAGGCCCTCTGGTTCCACAGGTGATATGTTGGTGGTAGTTGTTCAGAGACTTCTTCAAGCTGGCCTGGTTAAAATCCCCCAAAATAATAAGGAAGGAATCAGTGTGCACTGTTTCGTGACTGCTGATCATGGTGCTCAGTTCCTCCGGTGCCAGGCAATGTACACCACTACCAGGATGAAGGTGGAAAACTCCAAGTCTGAACCGCCAAGTCCGTGCACCACAATGAGTTAATCATAAAGCATACGTCACCTCCTCTACCTTTAAAAGAATTACTTGTCCTGTCTTTTTGGTGGATAGTGAAGCCCTCGGGCTGCAGTGCTGCTTTCGAAATAGTGGAGGTCAGCCATGTTTCCGAGAAGCAAAGTACACAGCAGTCCTCAATGTCCTTCTGGTGCTGTAATTTTGCTCAGTGGGCTTCAGTTTTTTTTTCCATGGACTGTACATTCGCCCGCAGAATAGTTGGGAGCGGGGGAATCTAAGGCCTCTACTTTTCTTTTTCAATATTTTTATTAGTTTCTACATAGAAGAATACAGAGTACAAGAAAGTATATATAAAGGTCGAAAAAAACAACTACCAATTACATTAAATCTATTCATAATAACAATCTCATTACCCCGTGTTCATGTAGGTTAGTCAAAGTTATATTGAAATGTACTACTTTATTACAAAAAGAAGAATCTAACCCCTACCAAGACTGAAGTTGTTTATTAAGGAAAAAAAAAGGTAAAATACCTTCACGTATAATAAAAATTAATAATAGCCAACATCTGAATTTAAACAATGAATTGAGGGTTTTGAAAGTTTTGAAAATAATTCAGAAAGGGTCCCCACAATGCTTGAAAGTCTTGACAAGATACAGAAATTGAACAGCGAATCTTCCCTAAGTCTAAGCATGAGATAACGTCACATAACCATTGACAATGAGTAAGAGGAGAAACATTTTTCCATTTAAACAAAGGCGCCCTCCTAGCTATAAGAGAGCTAAAGGCCAAAATATGTAAATCTGATGTCTTCAACTTGATACCTTGTCCTGCAACAATATATAAATATAAATATAGGGCCGTCAGAGGATTAAGCTTAAAATTGACTTCGAAAAGTAAAGAAAAAGTATGAAAAACTTCCAATATTTTTCAAGACATGGACAAGTCCAAAACATATGAATTAATGAGGCTTCTCCATTATTGCATCTGTCACAGTAGGGAGATATATCCGAATAAAATCGAGATAGCTTGTCTTTAGTCATATGGACTCTATGTACCACCTTAAATTGTATGAAGGAATGGCGAGTACATAGTGATAACGTATTAACCAATTTAAAAAAATTTGTTCCAAGTTTCCTCAGATACTTATGTCTGTAAGTCTTGTTCCCAGAGAGTCTTAATTTTGTCTAAAGGAACATTCCTCGTCTCCAGTAATATACCATAAATATTAGATATTGAAGCATTATAAGAAGGTGTCAAATTAAAAATTACATCTAGTAAGATCTTATCTGAGCTTATAAGAAATGTGCATAATTGAGATCTTAGAAAGTCTCTAATTTGTAGATATCTAAGAAAGTGAGTTTTGGGTAGGCCATATTTAGCTGACAATTGTTCAAATGAAAAAAGATTTCCTCCAACAGATCCCAAAAACACTTAATACCCAACCTGTCCCATTCTTTAAAAACTAAATCAGTCATGGAGGGTTTAAAAAATTAAAACAAATGAGACTAGAAAGGGAAAATCTCAATAAACCAAAATGTTTTCTAAATTGTATCCAAATCCTCAGGGTATGTTTAACTATTAAATTATCAGTTAGTTTACTTACAAATAAATGAAGTGAGGATCCAAGAAGAGAAATAATAGAAAATTTATTAACAGAATTAGCTTCTAAAGAAACCCATACTAGACAGTCTACGCGATTAATATAATATATCCAAAATGTAAGATATCATATATTAATTGCCCAGTAATAAAACCTAAAATTAGGTAAGGCTAATCCTCCAGACTTTTTAGGTTTTTGAAGATGAACTTTATTTACGAGGATGTTTATTTTTCCATATATATGAGGATAAAATAGATTCAGGAGAGTCAAAAAAGGATTTAGGAATAAAAATGGGTAAAGCCTGAAAAAGATATATAAATTTAGATAGAATATTCATTTTAATAGAATTAATTTGTCCAATCAACAATATTGAAAGAGATGACCAATTTAATAATATCTTTTTACATGATTCAATAAAGTAAGGAAGTTTTCTTTAAACAGGTGTTTATAATTGTTAGTGATTATTACACCCAAATAAGTAAATTCATTCCTTACAATTTTAAAAGGAGGATTAGTATTAATTGGTACCAAATTATTTAAAGGAAATAACTCACTCTTATGTAGGTTCAATTTATATCCTGAAAACTGGCTAAAACGGGAAAGTAAAGCAAGTACATAAGGTAACAAAATCTCAACATTTGAGATAAAAAGCAGTATATCATCAGCGTAAAGTGAGATTTTGTGGATGATATCTCTTCTTAAAATAACACAGGTATCATTAGATTCTTGAAAAGCAGTAGCAAGGGTTCTAAAGCTAAATCAAAAAGCAAAGGACTCAACAGACAGCCTTGTCTAGTTCCCTGGTGAAGTTTAAATGGTTTGGAATTTTGAAAATTAGTAAGAACTCGAGCAGAAGGAGATAAATGAAGTAATTTAATCCATTGAATAAAATCTGGTCCAAAATTAATTTTTTCTAAGGCTTTAAATAAATAATTCCATTCAACCCAATCGAAGGCCTTCTTAGCATCTAAGGATATTACACATTCCGATATCTCCTGAGAAGGAGAGTAAATAACATTTAATACACGGCGTATATTAAAATGGGAATATCGGTTTTTAATAAATCCAGTCCGATCATCAGAAATAATAGAAGGTAAAATATTTTCAATCCTATGAGCCAGAACTTTAGTAAGAATTTTAGTATCAACATCAAGTAATGAAATTGACCTATATGAAGTGCATTCAGCTGATCCTTGTTCTTTTTTAGGATAAGCAAAATAGAAGCTTCATAAAAAGATTGAGGCAAACTACCCAATTTGAAAGAATCCAACAGGACTAAGTGTAACTGCGGTATAATTAATGAAGAAAAAGCCTTATAAAATTCTCCAGAAAATCCATCTGGACCCGGAGCCTTCCCCTAGTGTAATGAACGTATCGCCTCGGCAATTTCCTCATAATAAATAGGTTGATCCATCTGTTTGCAATTATCTGCGGAAAGTGCAGGAATATTTAATTGATCTAAAAAATTGTTCATTAAAGTATTTTCTGTAGGGGAGTCAGAACTATAAAGTATAGAATAGAATTCTCTACAGGTATCATTTATTTCAGAGTAATCATTTGTTCTATCACCATTAGTTTTGCAAATTTCTTTAATTTGTCGTGTAACTACAGAACTTTTTAACTGGTTGGCCAATACTTAGCCGATATATCTCTGTGAATGTAAAATTGAGTTTTATTAGATTAGATTATGAGGACCCTTAGTCCTCGTTTATTGTCATTTAGAAAAGCATGCATGCATTAAGAAATGATACAATGTTCCTTCAGAGTGATATCACAGAAAAACAGGACAAACCAAAGACTAACACTGACAGAACCACATAATTATAACATATAGTTACAGCAGTGCAAAGCAGTACCATAATTTGATAAAGAGCAGACCATGGGCATGGTAAAAAAAAGAAGTTGAATTTCAATTGGATATATTAACAGAAGATCAACTTTAGTTTTAACTTCAACACATCTTTTATATAGAACAGGGTCTGGAGCTATAGCATATTTTTGATCCAATTGTTTTAATTGATTGGCTAATTCAATTCTTCCTTTATTAGCTTTATTCTTAACACTCGCAGTATAAGAAATAATTTGTCCTCTAATATAGGCCTTGAAAGTATCCCATACAATAAGATTAGAAGTCTCTTCCTGTTTATTCTCCTCAAAAAACAAAATAATATGCTTCTCTAGAAATTTTTAAAATTCCTTATCAGATAACAAAGTTGTATTAAAATGCCAGAATCTGTTGCTTTGAAGAAGACCAGGGAGTTTTAAAGATAAAAATATAGGAGCATGGTCTGAAACAGCAATCTCTTTATATTCACAGGAATGAACTGATGAGATTACTTGACTATCGATAAAAAAAATCAATCCTGGAATATATGTGATGAACATGGGAAAAAATGAATATTCCCTATCTAATGGATGTAAGAAACACCAAACATCAACTATACCTCACTTTAATAAAATGGATTGAATAAACAAAGTTAATTTATTAAGAGCCGCTGGTTTAGAAGCTGATTGGTCTAAGATTGGGTCTAGCCAACAGTTAAAATCTCCTTCCATCACTAAAGAATAAAAATTCAGATCTGGTAAAAATGAAAAAAAGCATTCAAAGAATATTGGGTCATCTACATTTGGGGCATACACAGTGCCAAGTACTATTTTATTATCTAGTTTTCCTGAGACTATAACAAAACATCCATTAGTATCAGACACTACTTTATGTTGGACAAAGGAAAGTGTATTATCTATAAGAATCGAAACTCCTCTAGATTTGGCCTGAAAAGAAGAGTGAAAACAAAGTCCATTCCAACGGCTAAAAAACCGTAGATTATCACATTAGCGTATGTGAGTTTCTTGTAAAAAAATAATAGGGACCTTAAATTTCTTAATATAAGCAAAAATCTTATTACGTTAACCCTTTCACATTAAAACTGAGTAAATTAGTAGTTTGGTCCATTTTTTTAATATAATTTTTATTGAGTTTTCAAAATAAATACAAGAGAAAAAAATATCTACCCTCCCCCCTCTCCTTAACCCTCCCCCCCGATATATACTACTACCTAAAGAGAAAAGAAAAAAAAGAGAAAAAAAAGAAGAACCGCCGGAATATTGGAAGGTTTCCACATGCTCCATGGGATTAAAAATATATTTAATATATATTTGTTACTTTCCCCAAGGAACCAAGATCTTTATCATATCTAAAACATTACTTAGCTTCTCAACTCTCTTAGTTCCCTGGGGAATCTCTTTGAACTTCACCATGTTGCTATGTGTTTCCCTCCCAATCATCCAGGCAAAAAGAAAAACAAATAGATGAGATACAAAAAAAGAAAAAACAAAATACCTCCCCACTAATGTTGTGAATGAAAAGATACACAACACTACCCCCCTCCATTTTGTGGGTCGTGGCTATTGCTACGTTTGCACACCTGAATAATGTAACGATTGGTCAGTGTTTCTTCCAGCTCCCCCGTAACAAAAAATTGTATATATATAAAAAAGAAATTAATGTCGTTATTCCCAGCTAGTATTCCTCAAATTTTAAACTTTCTTCCCCTCCCTCATATAATTAATAATATATTTATATATTCATCCACCTAAAAATCCAACAGGCCTATTCCTTGATCCAGTCTTCATCTTCAATCCATCTCGCTCCCCTGGGTTTGTTCTTGTATCTGGTGAATATTCAAAGCATCTCGCACAAACTCCTCCACTTTCCGGTAACCGTCAAAAAATCTTTTTTCCTCCACCATTCAAAAAAATGCAGGATAATGCAATATAAATTGATAACCGTGATCCCAACACATCCACTTTCTCCAAGAGTCGATTTCTTTCCGTGTTCCAGATAAGCACATCATTTTCTGTTTTTTCCACTCTATCGTTAATATGCTCCATTGTTCTTTCCATCTTCTGAAGTTTCTTATCCATTTTATCCTGTCTTTTCATAGCTTTATCATAGCACATCTTCACGTCTCTAAGCTCTGTTCTTAATTTTCTTAGTTCAGCCATTCATTGCAATAAAGCCTCTCTTATGTCTCCGTTGTCTCCTTTACTTCCAGTCTCTTCCAGTTCTTCCTCCTCTTCTTCATCTGTATTCTCTGCGGAATCCAATTCTGACTCTGAGTCACTTTCAGTTGCAGTGGCCGTCGGCTCTTGTAGTTTAAGTTGTGTAGATTTGCGTATGCTTACTTCTTTGCGCATGCGCATTTCCGGCATCTTCTTCCGAGAATCCGCTACCGCCGCCATTGCTCCCTGTTCTTCTACGCCAGAGATAAAATATGTCTCCTCCAAAGGAGATCCAACCTGAATCCGAGGCTCCATCTCTGTAGTAGGCCCTTTTCTTCCCATCTCGCGGCGACTTCACAACAACAGACTTTTTCTGTTGCGGTTTACGAGGCATATTGTAGAGTAGTCTTACGAAGTTTATAAGTAGTTTTCGGAAAGTATTTTTTTAACTTTACTTTGTTTAAATGGTACTTTGCTGATTTTTTTACGGAGAGCTGGATTTACACGTCTCAATCCCATGTCATCACGTGACGCCCCCCCTTTGGTCCATTTTTAATATTGTTTAAAGGAAGGGTTAAAATGTAAGTTAAAAACCAAACCATAAACCTTGAGAAATGGTAACTAAGCAATAAGTTGGCTAAAAATTCGCTAACAGCTTCCAGGGAATAAACTAGGGAATAACCCCGCCCACCTCCCAAAGAAAGAAAACTGACCAATAGAAAGTCAGCATCTACAAACTACTGACAACCCCCTAAAAACCTGGTAATCGCTCCAAATAGTTTCCAGGTTATTTATATTCCAACCTAGACTAAACAATACCCAAACAAGAGATTCAGCTCTCGTATATCAAAAATACAGTCTATTCTCATATATTAAGTATAATCTCGTATATTAAAAATACAAAAGGAAATTAGTTACAAAGGTTTACCTGTCATGGTCTGGATTGGGGTCCCTTTAAATTTGGTTTGTTTATGTTACGATCCGAACCGTTGATTCCCTGTTTTCCTGTGTCCCTCGACTTTGGTGATTAGAGGCAATTAACACTCGGCTGAACCAGTAGTTCATAGTCTCCGGCTTTCAGCCGTTCAGCGCGGGAGCATCTGCAAGATCTGCAAAGTCACGGCGTGCCAATGTCATCTGGCCGGACCAAGCCTTGTCTCCGCCCGAAGCAAGTGCCGGTAATTCGCCCTTCCTCACCGGAGCAACCCTGTCCAGTTACCTGGCCGAAGCGAGCCTGCAAAGTTTCCTCTTCAAGGTGGGTCCGTCAGTTAACCCGCCGGAGAGAATCATGAGCCGCTGTCTACTGTTCCCGGGCCGAGTCGAGAGCTCGGCACTACCCGGAGGTCCCAAGTACCACGTCCTGGCTCCGGCGGCATCCGAGTACCATGTCCACGTCCTGGCTCCGGCGGCATCCAAGTACCACGTCCACGTCCTGGCTCCGGCACCGTCCAAGTACCACGTCCACATCCTGGCTCCGGCGGCGTCCAAGTACCACGTCCAAGTCCTGTCCCTGGCAGCATTCAAGTACCACATCCAAGTCCTGGCCCTGGCGGCATTCAAGTACAACTTCCAAGTCCTGGCCCTGGCGGCATTCAAGTACCATGTCAAGTCCTCTCCCTGGTGGCTCCCAGTTCTGAGTGTAGTCCTGGCCCTGGCGGTCTGTGATTCCTGTCCTACCCCCTTGACTGAATCCCTTCTCTGCCCCTCTCACCTCTAGCCCTCGTCTGCAGCCTCCGCCTGCACTTCGGTTTAGTTCCATCACCGGAGCTAGATAGGCACTGTCTGGTGTTCATTTGTGTTGGTCTTGTCTTGTCTTGTCCTCGCCTCCGCGGGGTAGGTCAGGCCGTCTTGCTGTTGCCCTGCAGGGGGTCATGTTCTGTCTTGTCTTGTCCTAGCCTCCGGGGCGTAAGTCAGGCCGTCTTGCCGTTGCCCCGCAGAGGGTCATGAGTCTCGGCCCTATGTCCTGTACCCAAGGAGGGGTCCTGGCTCTCTGTTCTGTGTGCGAGTCCTGGCCCTATGTCCTGTACCCAAGGAGGGGTTCCGGCTCTCTGTTCTGTGTGTGAGTCCTGGCCCTATGTCTTGTACCCAAGAAGGGGTCCCGACTCTGTGTTCTGTGTATGTGTCCATGGTTCCATGTACCTGCTCCCGAGACCGAGGCTCTGCATTCCCATGTTCCTCCTCTCCCTAGCCCATGTCATGTCCATGCCTGGTTCTGGGGTCCGAGCCTGAGGCAAGACCCAGGTACTGGGTCCTTGCCCAGTCCCTGGCTCGGAGTCCATACCCTAGCCTCTTCATGTCTCCTCTAGTTCTGGGAGCCGATTCCGAGTCCTAGCCCAGACCCTTGGCCCCAGCCTGGTCGTAGTCCTCAATCCTTGTCCACTTTGCTACTCCTGCTCCTGCCTAGCTCTCATGGTATCGAACAATAAACTAAATCTAAGTAACCTCACAAGATGTGTCTTGCATTTGGATCCACCTCTTGCTCCCAATGGCCCGCCATTGTGACATTACCAAAAGTAAAAGATATAATTATTCATACAGATAGACATTAAACATTAATCTTATATCTTCATGGAAAAACAGACTAAGTAATTAACTTTCAAATTTAAAAAATCTTTGTACTTCAACATTCAAATGAAGCTATTCGAAGGATCCATCTTTAATGAGATTCTCAGTCAAACTGGGTAGCCAATGGACGGGTTAAAACCCTTGTTAAAAGAAATTCCAACAGAGCTTGTTTAAACTTAGCACACTCCTGCATAACCTCAAAGTGAATAATCTTCGAGAATCTTAATATTCCACCCTATAACTAGACATGTCCCTTTGACGGAGTTTGCAAATTAAAAGTTTCTCATTTAATCTTGTGTCTTCATGTAAGGAGAAACTAAACAATTAGCCTTTGGATTTAACCTTCAGATTTTAAAAACTTTTGTGCTTCAATAGTTGAGTGGAACCATTGGAAAGAACCGTTTTTAAGTGTGATTCTGAGTCGGACTGGGTAGCGAAGGGAAGGCTTGAAACCCATATTAAAAAGCTTGGACATAACTTCTTTGAATTTAACATGTTCCTGCATAACCCCCGGCAAATAATCTTCAACAATTCTAATCTTGCGACCATTATAGTCAATCATGCCTCTTCGATGAGATTCGTGAATTAAGAGTTCCTTTGTTTTAAGCTCATGAAAGCAGATTATTACTGATCTTGGTTTCTGAGCATTAGGAGATCTAAATGCAGGAGATCTGTGAACTCGTTTGATCATAGGCACAGACGTCAAAATCTCTGGAAATAATTTTTGCAAAATGTTTGCAAAAAACTCCATAGGATGGTTACCTTTGATTAATTCTTCGAGACCCAGAACCTGTAAGTTGTTACTTCTACTTCTATTTTCTAGGTCGATAATCTTCTGTTTTAACTTTTCGCTGGACTTTGATTGCTTTTCACAAAGCTTCTGCAATTCATCCACTTTCGTCTCCAGAGCCAACAAATTTTCCTCATTATTTTTAATATGTTTATCGTGTTCATTAAGAGTTGGTTGAATAGAGTCCAATTTACCATCTATTTGTTTAAATTCAGTGCTGAATTGTTGAAACTTCTCAGAGGCTTCTTGTGTATGACTTTGCAGCAATTCCAAAATAGAATCCGAAGAGGCAGGAAAATCATCCTTTTTAGTACCTCTGGCACTCCTTCCAGCCATAATGAAAGAATATCACACTTAAAAAAGAAGTTTCAAGACAGGTTGGAAATAGTAATAGTAAGAGGAGTAGATTGCTGTTACTCCATCAGGTTTCCTCATTCTTAAAGTGGAACTGCTTTTGCGTCCTGACAAAGTAATTCGCTGGGACAAAATAGTTACAAGGATGATCTGAAATCTTCTCCCAAGCACTGAAAATTAATGTTGTGAATGCTGACTCTTTTGAGTAAACAAATATCTCAACTATTGATACAGCAAATATGCCGTTAGCATGCTAAATGACAATAATAGTCTGGTCTGAAACCTACCTTGAATTCAATCACACTGGTGCAAAATAATAGCCCATATTGTCTGGGTTGATGCAGGCCAATTAACATACCATTGTCTTGCATCTTCATGATCACCACTTTGTATACCATATCTCTCGAATAGTGGACAAGTGGCCTGTGTTCAGGCTACTGTTGTGAGCCATTTGATGAACAGCATTGAGTTACTTCTTGACACCCTATATAACCCCATCCCAATCCACTGGTTACATTGGTTAATATTGCAGTGTGGGGTAAACAAAGTAATCCAGCAAGATATATTAGTGAATATGATGTGCTATTTTCCCAATTAAAAGCTATTTGTAAACATATCTGAATGACTGGTGTCTTGTCGCACTCACTTCAATAATAAGCAAATGCTTAGGGAGGCTTGTCAAGGACTACATCTGCAGCATGCTACCACCCAAACTGGACCCCCTACAATTTGCCTACCGACACAACTGATCGACAGATGACGTAATAGCCACAGCTCTGCACACCATCCTTACACAACTGGAGAAGGGGGATGCTTATGTGAGAATGCTGCTCTTGGACTACAGTTCAGCATTCAACACCATAATTCCCTCCAGGTTCAACAAGAAGCTCAGAAACCTCGGCCTTCATACTGTCTTGTGCAGCTGGATCCTGGTCTTCCTGTTAGATCACCAGCAGGTGGTAAGAGTGGGCTCCCTCATCTCTGCCCCTCTGACCCTCAACACAGGTGCCCCTCAGGGCTGTGTCTTAAGCCCCCTCTTTTACTGTTTGTATACCCGTGAGTATGTTGCCACCCACAGCTCCAATCTGCTAATTAAATTTGCTGACAATACTACATTGATTGGCCCTATCTCAAATAATAACGAGGCAGCTTACAGAGAAGAAGTTATCACCCTGCCACAGTGGTGTCAAGAAAAGAACCTCTCCCTCAATGTCACAAAAACAAAGGAGCTGGTTGTGTACTACAGGAGGAATGGCGACAGGCTAACCCCTATTGACATCAATGGATCTGGGGTTGAGAGGATGAACAGCTTTAAGTTCCTCGGCAAACAAATCAATCATGGCTGATTTTTCTTTTCTATCTCCTCCTCAACCCCAGTTCCTGGCCTTCTCCCCATAACCTTTGATACCATATCCAATCAAGAGCCTATCAATCTCTGACTTTAATACACCCGACGACCTGGCCTCCACAGCTGCATGTGGCAACAAATTCCACAAATTCACCACCCTTTGGCTAAGGAAATTTCTCTGCATCTCTGTTTTGAAAGGGCGCCCCTCTATCCTGAGGCTGTGCCCTCTTGTCCCAGACTCTCCCACCATGGGAAACATCCTTTCCGCATCTACTCTGTCTAGGCCTTTTAACATACAAAAGTTTTCAATGAGATCTCCCCTCATCCTTCTGCATTCCAGCAAGTACAGACCCAGAACCATCAAACATTCCTCGTATGATAACCCTTTCATTCCTGGAATGTCCTTGTGAACCTCCTCTGGACCCTCTCCAATGCCAGCACATCTTTTCTAAGATGAGGAGCCCAAAGCTGTTCACAATACTCAAGGTGAGACCTCACCAGTGTCTTATAAAGCCTCAGCATCAGATCTTTGCTCTTGTCTTCTGACCTCTTGAAATGAGTGCTAACATGGCACTTGCCTTCCTCACCACCGACTCTACCTGCAAGTTAACCTTTAGGGTGTTCTGCACAAGGACTCCTAAGTCACTTTGCATCTCAGATTTTTGTATTTTCATCCCATTTAGAAAATAGTCCGCACATTTATTTCTACAACCAAAGTGCATGAGAATGCATTTTCCAACATTGTATTTCATTTGCTACTTTCTTGCTATTCTCTTAATCTGTCTAATTCCTCCTGCATTCGACCTGTTTCCTCAATACTACCTTCCCCTCCACCAATCTCTGTATCATCTGCAAACTTGGCAACAAAGCCATCTATTCCATCATCTAAACCATTTCTATACAGCATAAAAAGAAGTCGTCCCAACATCGACCCCTGTGGAACACCACTAATCACTGGGAGCCAACCAGAAAAGGATCCTTTTATTCCCACTCACTGCCTCCTACCAATCAGCCAATGCTATGTTAGTAACTTCCCTGTAATATCATGGGCTCTTAACTTGGTAAGCAGTCTCCCAAACTGTTCCAGCTGCTACCATTTGGGAAACGATATCGCAGCATAAAAGCCAGGACCAATGGGCTCCGGACAGCTTCTTCCACCAGGCCATCAGACTGATTAATTCGTGCTGATACAATCGTATTTCTATGTTATATTTACTGCCCTGTTGTACATATTATTTTATACAAATTACTAAAAATTGCACATTGTACATTTAGATGGAGATGTAACATAAATATTTTTACTCCTCATTTATGTGAAAGATGTAAGTAATAAAGTCAATTCAGTTCAATTCAATAATACATAGCAAATAATGGTGATCTGAGCAAGGACAAACCAACCAGTTAGCCCAAAAATTAATTCACAACAGCTCACAAACATGAATCAATTCATTGGGAAAAAAATGAGAAATCTGTTGGAAGCAATTGTTAATAGTCTAGAGCAGGTGTTCCCCTGGGGTCTATAGACCACTTGCTTAATAGTATTGGTCCATGGTTAAAAAGGGTTGGGAACCCCTGCCCTAGAGTGTTTTACTTATATGCAAAGATACTAATTATTTCTCGGCATTTTCCCCCTATTGTGCTCCTGGAATCATGGAAAACATCATGGAAAATTTCTTTTTTTATTACTAATCGTACCAGAACTCTAATGGGCATACTTCCAAAAACATTTTTCTTGAAAAATGAACCTTTTTCTCGAAAAGTTTTAACACAATCTGTTTCTTTATTAACCAGTTTTATAGGGAAAAATAAAATACAAATATAACTGCAAAAAATAGTCCAGTTTTTTTTTCCCAAAAGAAGCTCATTCTGTTCTAACCCACTGGCCTTGTTGAATTTTAATGAAAGCCTGTGTTTGTCTTTGGAAAAATATAGGTAATTGGTAAATGATTTCAAGCTTGAGTCAAAACTTTCAGCACAGAATTTGCATTGGCTGTAATGTTGTTTGGGGCCATGGGTTTTCCTGAGATTACCAAAATAACATCCCTGCCATGCACCCATAAATGTGGCATTAGTCATGTTGCATTCTGTATCATTGAGCAAGTTGGTGTGCATGCAGTGAACATTAGACAGAAATGCCAGTGATGAAATATGTCAGAACGTAATGCTGATTACAAGCATTTGCTGGTAATTTGGGTCTGGACATACCAACTAGCAGCTTCTCCTGATCTTACACAGTACAACAGTCAGGGGGTAGTGGTGGAAAGGATGAGGAGTCTTAAGTTCCTGGGTGTCAACATCTGAGAGGATCTGTCCTGGACCCAACAAAATAAAGCAATCATGAAAAAGACACACCACTGACTCTAGTTCATTAGCAGTTTACAAATCTCTAAAGATGTATGGTGGAATGCATTCTAGCGGATTGCATTGCTTCCTGATACAGACGCTCCCATGCACAGAATTGAAAGAGACTGCAGAGGATCGTAGAGACTCAGCCCGCTCCATCACAGGCACAACACTCCTCTAAAGGTGGTGCTTCAAGAAGGCAGCATCCATCACTAAGGATGCTCACTCTCTGGGACAGGCCCTCTTTTTGTTACCACTGTCAGGAGGAGGTCCAGGAGTCTGATTCAGCTTCCTTCCCTTCATCATGAGATTTCTGAATTGTCCGTGGACCATTGTACATTAACTCTCTGGCCCTTTTTTCCCTCATTATATAAGTCAATGATAACAATATTGATTTTGATTTAGATTCCTTCACTGCTTATAAGTAACCTGACCTTTCTGAATGAAGAAGCAATGTAGATGCAACAGGTCCTTGGTGACTTGGTGAATGTCATTCAGCTTGGAATCATCATTGGGCAGAATGAGTTCCAAGGGTTTTGATGGTATGCTGGTGGCTTTGATGGAGAAGATGGTGGGGAAGAGAATGTTTTGTCAGCAGAGGACCAAGAGGCTCACCATGCCCACACTCAAGAGGTATTAAGAAATGACATCTGTGGAGGCCAGTGCCAAGAGTCGAATGCAGAGGATCAGAAAGCAGTATTTCTCCAGCTTATAAGCAAATACATAGTTATGGCCATTCCCAAAACCTGAAAGTATGCATGATGCCATTGTACTATTTGCCCCTGTAAACCATCTCTCCCTCAATCAACACACAGTCTCTAGATGCTATAAAATGCCCCTGTCCTGCACTGCATCAATCCAACCCTTTGTACCTTTTTCATTTCAGATAAACAAAGACAGAGTTCTTGTTAAACAGCACACAAAAGGCAAAAAGACTTTGATAAAGACAAATTGTATCATATTTCAAGTACAGATGAGCAATTTTATGTTCTGCGGGCGGTACAGGGCCAGACAGGAAAACAGAACAATCTAGATGTTTTAAAGAACTGCAGACTGGTCAGAATACTGCAATAAAAATTCTTTCTCCTTCTGTTCATCTTTAATGTTTTTCTCTTTATCCTCTTTGTTGGTCATGCACTGTATAGCTGCTAGCTAGAGCTGTCCTCTCCTTATGGTTGCACAGCATGCAGCAGATCACAATGATTTTTGACAATCAATTTACCAAGTACCCTTGGGCTCCCATGGAATTATGAAACATTTCTTCAGCAAGTCAGTAATTTGCTCTAACACTTTTTATATGGTCAGATGGCTTTCAATGTATGAACATGCATTGGCTTATTAACCATTTCATTAATGGATAATAGTTGCCATCATGGTTTACCATGGTGTTTTTATTGAAGCCTGAAGAGTTGGTGGTCTCAGGATGGAGACACAGTATCTGCAACCAGTTTTGTTTCTATGATTATAGCTGGTAAAACACCTTAATTCTAGTATGGGGTGGAGTTGGACATGTAACACATGCGAAGTGAGCTGCATGAAGTGAATTGTGTGGGGAAAAGCCTACACTACTTGTTGATCACTGATAAGATGATCATTGACTCATTGAACAGAGAGTAATGATAGCAGCAGGTTAGGTGAGAGTGAAGGACAAACTCCAAATGTCAACACATCTTATCTGGCAGGAGGAAATTTGCAAGTTCCTCAAGGTCCTAATGAAGTTGACTCAGTAGTGTGTTTTCTTCATGATTGTTGGGTCCAGGACAGATCCTCTGAGATGGTGATACCCAGGAACTTAAGACTGCTCACGCTTTCCACCGCTACCCCCTCAATGAGAACTGGTGCTTGTTCTACTGCCTACCCTTTCCCGAAATCCACAATTCCTTGGTCTTCTTGACAATGAGTGTAGGGTTGTTATTGGGACACCACTCAATCAGTCAATCTATCTCATTCCTATGCACCTGCTTGTTGCTGTCTGAGATAGTACCAACAACAGTGGTGTCATCTGTTAATTTATAAAGGTTATTTGAACTGTGCCTAGCTGTGCAGTCATGAGTGTAGAAAGAGTAGAGCACTGGGCTAAGCACACATCCTTGAGGTGCCCCTGTGTTGATTGTCAGTGAAGAGGAGATTTTATCAGTGATCTGTACTGCCTGTGGTCTCTTGATACAAGGATCCAATTGTAGTGGAAGGTAAAGAGGCCCAGATTTTGAAGCTTGATGATTAATACCGAGGAGTAATTGAATGTTAAGCTGTTGATAAACAGCAAAACGTGCCTGATGATATTATGTTGTTGACCAGATTCTTGAAAGCAGAAGGGAGAGCCAATGAGATTGTGTCTGCTGTAAATGTGTGCGGTCGTAGTTGCATTGCAGCGCGTCCAGATCCTTGCTCAGACAGGAGTTAATTCTAATCATAACCAACCTGTTGAAGTTCTTCTTTATAGTAGATATGAGTGCTGCCAGTCGATGGTCACTAAGACAGCTCACCCTGCTCTTCGTGCGCATCGGTATGATGGTTGAAGCACATGGAAACCTCGGACCATAGCAGTAAAAGGTTGAAGATATCCTTGAACACTCCAGCCAGTTAGCCAGCACCGGTTTTCAGTGATCAGCCTCGGGGCTTGATGCCTTTTTAGCATTCACCCTCCTGAGGGATGTTCTGACATCGACCTTTGAACAGAGATCAGGGTTTTGAAATTATTGGATTTAGTATTCTTTGTACCTCACTATTTATATTAAAAGAAAAATGTTGGATGTAAAGAAAGGAACTTTTGAAATTATGTGCTGATGTGAGTATCTAAGGTCAAACGTCAGCCCTCTTAATTACCTATTAATGTTTAACTAAAGTGTTCTCTATTTTGCAGTATTCTGATAAATGTGCATTAGAGATCAAACTGTCAAATAATCATTGTCTGAACTATTACAGGATTAAAAGAAACAGTGCTGCTAAAAATTATTATGAAGAAACTGAATAACAGAATTGATGCTAAGAAGGACAGGTTTACTGACAGTGTTTCAAAGCATTTCTATAGGAAAGGCTTAGAACTTATCCAATACCTTTATCAAAGTATATTTCATTCATCTCTTATTCCACTCTCTACTTCATCATTTGGTCCATGTTGTTTCTTCACAATGTCATCTAGGACATTTCTGAAGAGGAATAAATGATGTTAACTTAAAACTCATGGCTGAACAGTATAAGGGATACACTTCCTGCATGGCTAATCCATAGCCACACTAAGATCTCACACTCAGTTGATCTTTGAATTTACACATCTGGTCCTCAGTAAACCTCTTTGTAAACTGCCATCATCATGCTGGTCTGGTATCCAAAAAGATTCTTTAGTATCTTAATCTTGAATAACCTTGATATAATATCTTAGTGACACATAAGAAGGCAGTATGTCTCGAGTATGTTTAAAATTTAAATAGATAAACAAATTGATGAAAATGATAACTCACATTAGATCTACAAACACAAGATCCAGGCACAGTCCTGATACATGACACATCACGATACTGGGTGATTCTGTTTTGGAATTGTTTGGAGAAGTACTGGTTGTTTTCACAGCATGTCAAGGATATGGGTTCTTCAGGTGTTTTACCAAATACCGGAGCTGCAGCTTACCTACAACCCTGTGGATCCATTCATTATCTAATGTGAATAAAAGTAACAGGTGCAGTGTGACATTTTCTGCTTTTAAATCCTTTCACCTTGTAAATGGAAAAAACATGCTTCTTAGTTCCAATCTGTGAAAGCATAGATTTTGCATGTGTGTGTTTCCATTTACGCTGCAGTGATATTATTAGCTGTTTTTTTTAATTCTCTGAGAAATCAGACTTAATCTGAAGTACTACAGCAAGGAACTTTTAAATGTAGTGTAAGAGCTGCAAACTATTGTGCTACTGTACAATATCAAATGATAATGAGCAAGTGTGATCCAGCCACTGAAGAGGTTGTTTTAATACATTGGTGACATTATGATCCTGGTTTTTATATATTATTATTAGGAATTTATAATTAGGATTGAGAATGATTTACTTCCCCTATAGAATTGTTGGTTCCAAGATGGTTAATGAGGCCAGTGTGGGGCAAGAGGTAGTAGACAGAGCAGATAGTGGGTGGGTAGATTGAGAGGTGGCCTCCTATTTCTACTGCTTACGTAGGGCTTCTGTGTGCTCTCAGTACATAACCTTGAGGTTCCTGATACAATTTCAAATGCCCTTCTCCACCTCAGGTCAGTTCTCAGAAGCAAGTAGGGATGCTTCAGTTCTTTGAGGAGCGCATTGTGAAACCGATTCCTGTATCTTCGTGGTAATCTCTTTCTGTGACAGAGCATGGAATAGAGTAACACACACCAAATGCTGAAGGAACTCGGCAGGTCAGGCAGCATCTATGGAAAAGAGTAAACAGTTGATGTCTCGAGCTGAGACTTTTCATCAGGACTGGAAAAAAGAGATGAGAAGTCAGAGTAAGAAGGTGGGGGGAGTGGAGGAAGAAACCCAAGTTAGTAGGTGATAGGTGAAATAGGGAGCGGGGGAGGGGGAATTTAAGAGATGGGAAGTTGATTGGTGAAAGAGGTAAAGGGCTGGAGATGGAGGAGTCTGATGGAAGCAGACAGAAGGCTATGGAAGAAAGGGAAGTGGGAGGAGAACCAGAGGGAGGATATGGGCAGGTAAGGAGATAGGGTGAGCGAGGGAAATAGGAATGGGAAAATACAGAAGGAGGGCAATTATTGGAAGTCCGAAATATCAATATTTATGCCATCAGTATGGATGCTACCCAGACGAAATATAAGATATGGCTCTTCCAACCTGAGTGAGGCCTCATCACAGCAATGGAAGAGGTCATGGACTGACATGACGGAATGGGAATGGGAAGTAGATTTGAAATGGGTGGCCACCAGGAGATCCCACATTTTCTGCTGGATGGAGCGCAGGTGCTTGGTGAGCAGTCTCCCAATCTATGTCGGGTCTCACCGATATTCTGACATACGGAGTATAGGTGCTCAGGTCTCACTGATGCTTAGCGAAGCCAGTATCGCTAATACTGGCTCCAGCATTTTGATGTGTGTTTTCCATAGATGCTGCCTGGGCTTCTGAGTTCCTCCAGCATTTGGTGTGTGTGACTTCTCATCTCTTTTTCCAGCTCTGATGAAGGATCTTGGCCCGAAACATTGACTGATAACTCTTTTCTATAGATGCTTTCTGGCCTGCTGAGTTCCTCCAACATTTGGTGCATGTTACCTTGATTTCTAGCATCTGCAGATTTTCTCCTGTATGGAACACAATATCTGTTTAAGGAGTCTGATTTCATGGAGTTGGTGTCATAAGAGTGTCAGCAATATCTGTTTGAGTACTGTTGGGGGGGACAGCTTACCCAGGGGAAGCGACAGTGGCCGTGCCTCCGGCACAGAGTCTGGCCCTGTAGCTCAGAAGGGTAGGGCAAGGAAGAGGAGGGCAGTTGTGGTAGGGGACTCGATAGTAAGGGGGTCAGATAGGCGATTCTGTGGACGCAGTCCAGAGACCCAGATGGTAGTTTGCCTCCCTGGTGCCAGGGTCCAGGATATTTCTGATCGTGTTCAAGATATCCTGAAGTGGGAGGGTGAGGAGCCAGAGGTCGTGGTACATATTGGTGCCAATGACATAGGTAGGAAAAGGGATGAGGTCCTGAAAGGAGAATATAGGGAGCTAGGAAGGGAGTTGAGAAAAAGGACCGCAAAGGTAGTAATCTCGGGATTGCTGCCTGTGCCACGCGACAGTGAGAGTAGGAATGCGATGAGGTGGAGGATAAATGCATGGCTGAGGGATTGGAGCAGGGGCAGGGATTCAAGTTTTTGGATCATTGGGACCTCTTTTGGCACAAGCGTGACCTGTACAAAAAGGACGGGCTGCACTTGAATTCTAGGGGGACCAATATCCTGGCAGGGAGATTAGTGAGGGCTACTGAGGTGACTTTAAACTAGAATGGTTGGGGGGTGGGAATCAAATTAAAGAGGCTAGGCGAGAGGAGGTTAGTTCACAACAGGGGGATGGGAAAGAGTGCAGAGAGACAGAGGGGTGTAAAGTGAGGGTAGAAGCAAAAAGTAGTAAGGAGAAAAGTAAAAGTGGCAGGCCGACAAATCCAGGGCAAGCATTAAAAAGGGCCACTTTTCAACATAATTGTATAAGGGCTAAGAGAGTTGTAAAAGAGTGCCTGAAGGCTTTGTGTGTCAATGCAAGGAGCATTTGTAACAAGGTGGATGAATTGAAAGTGCAGATTGTTATTAATGATTATGATATAGTTGGGATCACAGAGACATGGCTCCAGGGTGACCAAGGATGGGAGCTCAACGTTCAGGGATATTCAATATTCAGGAGGGATAGACATGAAAGAAAAGGAGGTGGGATGGCGTTGCTGGTTAAAGAGGATATTAATGCAATAGAAAGGAAGGACATAAGCCGGGAAGATGTGGAATCAATATGGGTAGAGCTGCGTAACACTAAGGGGCAGAAAACGCTGGTGGGAGTTGTGTACAGGCCACCTAACAGTAGTAGTGAGGTCGGAGATGGTATTAAACAGGAAATTAGAAATGTGTGCAATAAAGGAACAGCAGTTATAATGGGTTACTTCAATCTACATGTAGATTGAGTGAACCAAATTGGTAAAGGTGCTGAGGAAAAGGATTTCTTGGAATGTATGCGGGATAGTTTTTTGAACCAACATGTCGAGGAGCCAACTAGAGAGCAGGCTATTCTGGACTGGGTTTTGAGCAATGAGAAAGGGTTAATTAGCAATCTTGTCGTGAGAGGCCCCTTGGGTAAGAGTGACCATAATATGGTGGAATTCTTCATTAAGATGGAGAGTGACATAGTTAATTCAGAAACAAAGGTTCTGAACTTAAAGAGGGGTAACTTTGAAGGTATGAGACGTGAATTAGCTAAGATAGACTGGCAAATGACACTTAAAGGATTGACGGTGGATATGCAATGGCAAGCATTTAAAGATTGCATGGATGAACTACAACAATTGTTCATCCCAGTTTGGCAAAAGAATAAATCAAGGAAGGTAGTGCACCCATGGCTGACAAGAGAAATTAGGGATAGTATCAATTCCAAAGAAGAAGCATACAAATTAGCCAGAAAAAGTGGCTCACCTGAGGACTGGGAGAAATTCAGAGTTCAGCAGAGGAGGACAAAGGACTTAATTAGGAAGGGGAAAAAAGATTATGAGAGAAAACTGGCAGGGAACATAAAAACGGACTGTAAAAGCTTTTATAGATATGTAAAAAGGAAAAGACTGGTAAAGACAAATGTAGGTCCCCTACAGACAGAAACAGATGAATTGATTATGGGGAGAAGAGACATGGCAGACCAATTGAATAATTACTTTGGTTCTGTCTTCACTAAGGAGGACATAAATAATCTTCCAGAAATAGTAGGGGACAGAGGGTCCAGTGAGATGGAGGAACTGAGCGAAATACATGTTAGTAGGGAAGTGTTGTTAGGTAAATTGAAGGGATTGAAGGCAGATAAATCCCCAGGGCCAGATGGTTTGCATCCCAGAGTGCTTAAGGAAGTAGCCCAAGAAATAGTGGATGCATTAGCGATAATTTTTCAAAACTCATTAGATTCTGGACTAGTTCCTGAGGATTGGAGGGTGGCTAATGTAACCCCACTTTTTAAAAAAGGAGGGAGAGAGAAACCGGGGAATTATAGACCAGTTAGCCTAACGTCGGTGGTGGGGAAATTGCTGGAATCAGTTATCAAAGATGTGATAATAGCACATTTGGAAAGCAGTGAAATCATTGGACAAAGTCAGCATGGATTTGTGAAAGGAAAATCATGTCTGACGAATCTCATAGAATTTTTTGAGGATGTAACTAGTAGAGTGGATAGGGGAGAACCAGTGGATGTGGTATATTTGGACTTTCAAAAGGCTTTTGACAAGGTCTCATACAGGAGATTAGTGTGCAAACTTAAAGCACACGGTATTGGGGGTAAGGTATTGATGTGGATAGAGAATTGGTTAGCAGACAGGAAGCAAAGAGTGGGAATAAACGGGACCTTTTCAGAATGGCAGGCGGTGACTAGTGGGGTACCGCAAAGCTCAGTGCTGGGACCCCAGTTGTTTACAATATATATTAATGACTTGGATGAGGGAATTAAATGCAGCATCTCCAAGTTTGCGGATGACACGAAGCTGGGTGGCAGTGTTAGCTGTGAGGAGGATGCTAAGAGGATGCAGGGTGACTTGGATAGGTTGGGTGAGTGGGCAAATTCATAGCAGATGCAATTTAATGTGGATAAATGTGAAGTTATCCACTTTGGTGGCAAAAATAGGAAAACAGATTATTATCTGAATGGTGGCCGATTAGGAAAAGGGGAGGTGCAACGAGACCTGGGTGTCATTATACACCAGTCATTGAAAGTGGGCATGCAGGTACAGCAGGCGGTGAAAAAGGCGAATGGTATGCTGGCATTTATAGCGAGAGGATTCGAGTACAGGAGCAGGGAGGTACTACTGCAGTTGTACAAGGCCTTGGTGAGACCACACCTGGAGTATTGTGTGCAGTTTTGGTCCCCTAATCTGAGGAAAGACATCCTTGCCATAGAGGGAGTACAAAGAAGGTTCACCAGATTGATTCCTGGGATGGCAGGACTTTCATATGAAGAAAGACTGGATGAACTGGGCTTGTACTCGTTGGAATTTAGAAGATTGAGGGGAGATCTGATTGAAATGTATAAAATCCTAAAGGGATTGGACAGGCTAGATGCAGGAAGATTGTTCCCGATGTTGGGGAAGTCCAGAACGAGGGGTCACAGTTTGAGGATAAAGGGGAAGCCTTTTAGGACTGAGATTAGGAAAAACTTCTTCACACAGAGAGTGGTGAATCTGTGGAATTCTCTGCCACAGGAAACAGTTGAGGCCAGTTCATTGGCTATATTTAAGAGGGAGTTAGATATGGCCCTTGTGGCTACGGGGATCAGGGAGTATGGAGGGAAGGCTGGGGCAGGGTTCTGAGTTGGATGATCAACCATGATCATAATAAATGGCGGTGCAGGCTCGAAGGGCCGAATGGCCTACTCCTGCACCTATTTTCTATGTTTCTAATTGTTTAGCCAAAGGAGCTGGCTGAGTGCTATTATGGCTTCCGTGCTGGAGATGTTGGCCTAGGAAAGGACTTTGATATTGGTTTACCTATTTTTCCAGTGCATTCAGTGGATTCTATAGAGACAGCATTGCTGAGATTGTCCCAGTGCCTTGAGGAGCTTGCTGTAATCAGTCCAGATTTCAGAGCCATATAGGAGACTGTGTATCACCACTCCCCTGCAGTCCTTGAGTTCTGTGACAGGTCTTGGCATACAATTGACCTTTTCTTCAATCAACTAAAGGCACTATTGATATATTGAAGGTAGTGTTGACTTTTATCATTATACTCTTTTGGCAAGAAGTGGTTCCTGAGATTTGAAAAGCTCTCCACGTTATCCAACATCTTGCTGTGAACCTTCCTTGTAAGAAATCAGTGTGGTGCAATGGGGGCCGGTTGTAGAGGACTCTTACTTTGTGGGTGTTGAATGCAAGGCCCACCCTCTTGGATGCTTCAGTGGAAACATCAACATTGCCTTATAGCTCCACTTCTAAGCATACCTCTGCCCCCAATCTGTCTGGGTTGCTAATCGGCTGTGGAATATAGTTGTTCAAGGTAAAACTGCTTCTCAGTAATTCTGAAGATAATCTTGATTCCCATGGGAAGCTTGTTGGAAATGAGGTGGAGCATTGTAACAAGAAAAATGGAAATAAATGCCCGGACAGTGATGCAACCTTATTTGACATTTATGCCATTACAAGCTGTTTTGATAATACATATGTAGCCCTGAACAAGCTTTCTTAGTTGACTGTGAATAAAATAATGTGCATAGCTTATGCAGTTTAATGAAATCTTTGAATGCATTTGTAATTTGCACTGAATGTTTAATGTTTCCTATTGAGAAACTCATGGGATTAGACATAAGAGGTTTGTGTTTACAACAAAATAAAAGCAGCTGTTTAAAAGAACACCTTTAAAAAGCTGTAAAAATGTCTGTGGGATAAATAAATGCAAAATAACATTGCACAAATATCAGCAGTTGGTGTAGACCTTTTACCTTTTAATCTCGCCATTTGGTTCATAATTATGCTAAGCAGTGGAGACATTTCAATTTAAAATTCATCTTTGCATTAGAATGGTTACCTTTGAGAACAGGTAGTACAAGTTTTTGATGTTCACTGGTAGATTCTGCCTGTTGGGTGTGAATTGCTGGCATTCTGGAAATGGTGAGTGTTTGCTGCTCAAGTATAGGATGCCATGTCCAAGAAGGAGGTTATCTACTAAAACATTCCATACCTTGACTGGCACTCCCACATTGTGAAGGGGCTGGATGGAGTAGTTTGTCAAATGTGTTCAATAAAGTCTCCTTAATGGATATATGGAGGTTGCAACTAGGTAGAGTACAATGCTGGATCTCCTATCAGGAAATGAGACAGAGCAGGTGGCAGGGTGTGCACTTTGGATCTGGTGATAATAATTCCATCAGTTTCAAGTTAATTATGGATAAGGATAGGCCTAGTCCTCAGGTTAAGATTCTAAATTGGAGAACAGCAAATTTTGATGGTATCGAAAAGGATTTAGCAAATGTGGATTGGGATAGGTGGTTTTTCTGGCAAAGGTGTGCTTGGTAAGTGGGAGGCCTTCAAAAGTGAAATTTTGAAAGTATTGTATGTTCCTGTCAGAATAAAAGACAAAGGTAAAAGTTTTAGGAAACCTTGGTTTTTGAGAGCTATCGAGGTCCTGGTTAGGAAGAAGAAGGAGATGCATACGTAACAGTTCTGGGCAACAAGGAACGAATGAAATACTTGAGAAGTATAAGAAATGCAAGAGAACATTTAGGAGGGAAATCAGGAAGGCTAAAAGAAGATATGAAGTTGCTCCAGCAGACAACACAAAGGAGAATCCTAAAACTTCTATATCTATATTAAAAGCAAAATAGCAAGGGACCAAAGGGGTCTTCATGAAGATCAGTGTGGTCATCTATGTATGGAGCTGAAAGAGATGAGCCAAATCCTAAATGGATTTTTTGCATCTGCATTTACTCAAAAAATGGACACAGGATCTATAGAAGTGAGACAAAGCAGCAGTGAGGTCATGGAATATATATATGGATTACAGAGGAGGAGGTGCTTATTGCCTTGAGGCAAGTTAGGGTGGAAAGGTGTCTTAGAGTCTGAAAAGGTGTACCCTCAGACTTTGTGGGAGGCTAGTGTAGAAATATTTAAAACATCCATAGTCATGTGTGAGTGTCATTGGATTGGAGGATAACTAATTTTGTTCTGTTGTTTAAGAAAGGCTCTAAGAGTAAGCTGGGAAAATAATGGTAATGGGTAAGTTATTGGAAGGTATTCTAAGGGATCAGATATAAAAGTATTTGGATAGACAGGGAACACGAGGAAATCTGCAGATGCTGGAAGTTCAAGCAACACACACAAAAAATGCTGGTGAACGCAGCAGGCCAGGACACATCTATAGGAAGAGGTACAGTCAACGATAGACAAGGACTGATTTAGGGATAGTCAACATGGCCTTGTGCGTGGTAGGTCACGTCTAACCAATCTTACAGAGTTTTTCGAGGAGGTTAGCAGGGAAGTTGATGAAAGAAAGACAGTGGATGTGTTCCACATGGACTTCAGCAAGGCAATTTTACAAAGTCCCACATGGGAAGTTGGATAAGAAGGTTCAATCTCTTGTCATTCAGGATGGGATAGTAAATTGGATTCAACATTGGCTTCGTGGGAGAAGCCAGAGAGTGCTAGTAGATGGTTGACTTTGACAAGAGATCTATGACTAGTGGTATGCCGCAGTGATCTGTGCTGGGTCCATTGATGCTTGCCATCTATGTCGATAATCTGGATGAAAATATGGTAAACTGTATCTGACTGGGGGGTGATTTGATAGAGATATATAAAATTATGAGTGGTATAGACAGGGTAAATGCAAGCAGGCTTCAAGACCTTTATACCTCTCTATATCAATTGAAATTTCCTGAAGAGTCTACTATTATGCATGAATTTTTAAGGAAATTGAACATTTCAAAATTACCAGTTAATGAATGCTTAGAACTAGATGCATCCATTACGGAAGATGATATTAAGAAAGCAATTTTTGCGATGAATACTAGAAAAGCACCAGGTTTGAATGGATTTACAGTAGAATTTTATAAATCTTTTTCAAATTTACTTTCACCATGGCTATGTAAGGTTTTTAAGGATGCCTTACTTGTAGGTAAATTACCACAATCCTTTTATGAAGCATCCATTTCTTTAATTCCTAAAAAAGGTAAAGACCTTACTGATTGTGCATCATATAGACCTATATCTTTGTTGAATGTAGATTCCAAACTTTTTTCTAAAATAATAGCAAATAGATTGGAAAAGGTACTACCACAAATTATTTCTGATGATCAGACAGGATTTATTAAAAATCGCTTTTCGTATTTCAATGTTAGGAGATTAATGAATATTGTATATACTCCTTCATCTAAAGTTCAAGAATGTGTTATTTCGCTTGATGCCGAGAAGGCGTTTGACAGAGTTGAAAGGAAATATTTATTTAATGTGCTTGAGAGATTCAACTTTAGCTCAAAATTTATTTCTTAGATTGAATTGATATATCATTCACCTTTGGCTTCCGTAGTCAATAATCAGAGAATCCCCCTTTTTTAGGCTTTTCAGAGGTACTAGACAGGGTTGTCCGTTAAGTCCTTTGTTATTTGATATAGCTTTGGAACCCTTGGCAATTGCCTTTCGTGATTCACCCAATATATTTGGAATTACTCATGGGAAGGAGATGCATAGAGTATCATTGTATGCAGATGACTTGTTACTATATATCTGTAACCCAGGGAAGTCCATCCTGGCAGTTTTATCTCTACTAGCTCAGTTTAGTAGTTTTTTTGGTTATAAACTAAATCTTAATAAGATTGAGCTTTTTCCATTAAATATACAAGCTCCAATTTATAGACAATTAACATTTGAATTAATTACTGATTATTTCACTTATTTGGGTGTCAAAATTGCTAAAACAAAAATAAAAATATTTAAAATTAACTTTCTACCTTTAATTGACCATGTTAAGCAATTGTTTACTAAATGGTCCCCACTGTCCTTATCATTGATTGGTCGAATTAATGCTATTAAAATGACTGTTTTACCTAAATTTCTGTATTTATTTGAAACGGTACCAATTTTTATCTCTAAATCCTTTTTTGATATTATTGATTCTAAAATTTCTTCATATATATGGCAGAATAAAAATCCTAGATTGAGTAAGAAATATCTACAGAAATCAAAAAAGGACGGTGGTTTAGCATTGCCGAACTTTAGATTTTATTATTGAGCAATTAATATCCGATATTTAATGTTTTGGACGCAAGATTGGGATGAAACTCATTGTCCGCGACGGGTGAACCTGGAGGGTGAGTCTATGCAGGGATTCTCATTAGTTTCTATTTTAGGAGCTTCACTCCCCTTTGCATTAACCAAACTGAATAAACAAATAATTAATCTAATAATTAAACATACAATACGAATAAGGTTTCAATTTCGCAAATTTTTTGGATTGAACGAATTTATTTTATCTAGTCCTATTACATCTAATTTTTTCTTTCAACCTTCTAGAATTGACCAAGCTTTTTCCTTATGGAAAACAAGGGGAATAGCATGCTTTCATGATTTATCCATGGATAATTGTTTCATGTCGTTTGAACAATTATCTAATAAATATAAGTTGCCTAGTTCACATTTTTTAGATATCTGCAGATTAGAAGTTTTTTGAATGGTATTTTACCTAACTTTCCAATGTTTCACCCAACTAATATTACAGAAAAAAAATTAGGTTTAAATCCCTATCAGAAGTGCTTAATAGCAGTTTTGTATGATTGAGTTACGAAAATACATCTAGGTACATCTGATAAATTAAAAAATGTATGGGAAAGAGAACTTCAGGTATCTTTACCTATAGAGAAATGGGAGTAAATTCTTCAACTAGTTAATACTTCCTCAATGTGTGCTAGACATACACTGATACAATTTAAAATAGTCCATAGGGCTCATATGTCTAAGGATAAATTAGCTCGTTTTTACCGACATATAAATCCTGTGTGTGACAGATGTAATTCTGAGGTGGCCTCTCTGGCACATATGTTTTGGTCTTGCCCTCTTTTAGATAAATATTGGAGAGATATTTTCGATATTATTTCAACAGTTTTGCGTATTAATTTAAAACCTCACCCTATTACTGCAATTTCTGGATTACCAGTGACAGATGTAGGTCTTTTATCCTTTTCAGCTTGCTGTTTGATTGCATTTGTTACACTAATAACTAAAAGATCCATCTTATTTAACTGGAAAGATTCTGATCCTCCTACTACTTTTCAATGGTTTTCTCAAACTATATTGTTTAAACCTGGAAAAAGTTAGGTGTGGTATGGTTGATTCTTCAGTTAAATTTGAAGAAATCTGGAGACCGTTTATTCAACATTTTCACGTGATGTAAGCTGTCCCTTTCAGAACCATTTTTTAATAATCTTTTGTTTATCTATGGAGGAGCGGAGTTAATGACAGATAATGTTCTTATCTGAAGGAATAGTACATCCCAGTTTTGTTTTGTTTTGTTTTTTTTTAGTTTAGGGGTTTCTTTATAAAATTCTTTTTTCATGTTCAATTACTTAGAGATTGGGAGGCTTGAATTATATATTTTACTCTAATTATGCTTGTATATGTTAACCGATCTCTTTGTATCATTAATATTGTTATATATATTAATCTGAAACTTAACAAAAAGATTGAAAAAAAAACATGGTGAGAATATGCCAGCAGAAGGGGTAAATGCAGTTGGATTTCAACATTTCTCTTTCAATATTTTTATTCTTTACTGCATAAAGCAGTACAGAGTACAAGAAGATATATATTATAAATCAAAAGAAAAAAATAAAATAGTACCAAATACATTACATTAAAAATACAGTTACAATCACAAAACCCTGTATTCATAAAAAATTAGATTAAATTGTAATACTGAAATATAATAATTTTGTTATACAGAAAAAAAATCTAAACCCACTACCAAAGTCAGAGCTGTAACCGTAACCTTTGACACTCTGACTAATCAAGGATCTTTCAACCTCTGTTTTAAATGTACTCTATGGCTTGGCCTCCATAACCATCTGCGACAATGAATTCCATAGAATTACTACCCTTTGGCTAAAGAAATTCCTTCTCATCTCTGTTCTAAATGAGGCTGTCCTCTGACACCCCACTATAGGGGTGTAGTCTATCTGATCCAAGTGACTTATCTATTTTCAGACCTCTTAGCTTCCCAAGCACCTTCTCCTGAGTAAGTGACAACACTCACTTCTGCTCCTGACACTCTTGAATTTCTGGCATATGTCAGTGTCTTCCATAGTAAAACCTGACACAAAATACTTAATAAGTTCATCCGCTATTTCTTTGCCCCCCCCCCGTGATATTACCTCTCCAGTGTCATTTTCCAGTGATTCAATAGCCACTCTCGCTTATCTTTTACTCTTTATATATTTGAAAAACTTTTGGTATCCTCTTTAATATTATTAGCAAAACTTCATATTTCATCTTTTCTCTCTTTATAGCTTTTTTAGTTGCCTTCTGTTGGTTTTTAAATGCTTCAGAATTCTCTAACTTCCCACTAATTTTTGCTATATTACATGTCCTCTCCTTTGCTTATATGCTTACATTGACTTCAACCACAGTTGCCTCATCCTCCCTTCTTCATCTTTGGAATGTATCTATCATTCGCCTTCCAATTGCCCCCAGCCATTGTTTCGTGATCTGTTAGCCCTGCTTGTGTCCTCTTCCAATCAACTTTGGTGAGCTCCACTCTCATGCCTCTGTATTTCCCTTTACTCCGCTATAAGACTAATACATTTGACTCTATCTTGTCCCGCTCAAATTGTAGGGTGAATTCTATCATATTATGGTCACTGTCTCCTAGGCTCCCTGATTAAATCTGGTTCACACACAAGGCCCAATCCAGAACTTCCTTCCCACAGTTGGTTCAACCACAAGCTGCTTTAAAAAGCCATCTCGTAGGCATTCTAGAAATTCTCTCTCTTGGGATCCAGCACCAACCTTAATTTTTCAACTTACCTGTATATTGAAATCCCCCATTGCTATCATAACATTTCCCTTTTCACATACATTTTCTATCTCCCATTGTAATTTATATCCCACATCTTGGCTACTATTTGAGGCCTGTATATAACTCCCATCAGCATCTTTTTAACCTTGCAGTTTCTTAACTCTACCCACAAGAACTCTACATCTTTTGATCATATGTCACTTCTTTCTAAGGACTTGATTTCATTTTTTAGCAACAGAGCCACCCTGCCCCCTCTATTTATCTGTCTGTCCTTTCTATACAAGATGTCTCCTTGTATGTTAAGCTCCCAATTATGGTCTTCTTTCAGCCATGGCACAGTGATGCCCACACGTCATACCTGCCAGTCTCTAATTGAGCTACAAGATCATCTACCTTATTCCGTATACTGCATGCTTTTAAATATAACATATTCAGACCTGTATTCATCATTGTGTGGGCACGTGGCCAAGTGGTTAAGGCATTTGACTAGCGATCTGAAGGTCGTGAGTTCGAGCCCCAGCCGAGGCAGCGTGTTGTGTACTTGAGCAAGGCACTTAATCACACATTGCTCTGCGACGACACTGGTGCCAAGCTGTATGGGTCCTAATGCCGTTCCCTTGGACAACATCAGCGTTGTGGAGAGGGGAGACTTGCAGCATGGGCAACTGCCTGTCTTCCATACAACCTTGCCCAGGCCTGCGCCCTGGAGAGTGAAGACTTTCCGGGCACAGATCCATGGTCTCGCAAGACTAACAGATGCCTTTTATTCATCACCCATTTTGATTTCCCCCCATATTACACTTCAACTCACTGGCAGCGATTTTGCCTGTGCTTCCTCACAGTCTCACTACACACTGCATCTACTTGTATACTGACTGCCCCGTCCTCTGACCTATGATTTCATTTTCCATCCCCCCAACAAATTATGTTATGGAGTGCTAAACTCTAGGTGCAGGCCAATGGACTAGGCAGGACAACAGCTTGGCATGGACTAAATGGGCTGGGCAGAAGTGCCTGCTTCTGTGCCGTAGGCCGTGACCCTAAATTTGAATGAATAGTTTTTAAAAGAGAAGGAGTGCATTTTACAGGCAATTCACTTCTTGAAAATTCATCCTACCTCCAAACAATAACTCTTGCTGCTCACCTTGCAGAAATGACCAGCAGAAAACAATGAATATGTTGTAACAAGGAAATATTCTCCAAATCCTTTATCAAGATGATTTTCTCAACATTGTGTTTATTGTTCCATGTCTCCCAGCCACCAACCCTGGCCACATATTTGTTTGCTTTACATTTAGATTGTCACCTTTGGAATGAGGAACAATAAAATGGTTCATTGTGGTTTTCCATAATATAAGAATATAAAAGTCCTTATTGTATAAGGGTTTAGACTGCCTAGCCTATCTGAAATTGAATCGTTCTTTATTACAGCAGTACCAACTTTAAAATATCTTGATAAAATCGATGCCTACAGCAATGTTTGATAGGGTTTTTATGTACAATTACACATTCACTCATGCTGGTGCAAATTTATTCAATAGACTAGCATTCTCTGATAATGAGATAAACACACATATAGAAAGAACCAGAGGAGCATGTTGAATATAAAATCAAATCAAATAGCAAGCAATTATTAGTCATAAGTGAGATAAGTGAACATCAGCTGACTGCCAATAAGGAACAGATAAATAACTGCTAATTTTATAACAAAATATTCAGGGATGGTGATAAGAGACTATAAAAATTTGAATAAAGTAGACATGCTACTGAAATAAGAGCCCCTTTAGTCTTTCATTTCACATACATTGTTGTGTTGTGTGAGCAGTGGTTTGTGTACAAATAATAGGCCACTGTTGAATTGAGTACATTATTAATTACATTTTGTGTTGGCTCTCATCTGGCAGACCTTGGCAAATATAAAGGTCATTTAGAATTTAGTTTGTAATATTCATGTGGAGAAACAATTTTTGGACATGTTACTGATTGCGTGTCTGGTCATATCAGTGAAGCCAAACTTGTACCATTCTAAAAGATAAGAACCTGCAGGCTAATAGAATGTTTTTACTTGTCGAAGTCTTAGTACAGCTTTCTCTACAAACACAACTGCAGTCCCTTCCGGTATAGTCAGATTTCTGATAGAGAGAAATATGGAATTAGATTAGTTTATTTGTCAATCTGCCTTCAAACAAAATCTTCAAAAATAATTTCATTGTTAATGGAGAAATTTGTTCTATGAGGGAATATTGTGCATTGTGTATTGTTTCTGGAGAGAGAGTGAACGCTGCATATATGTGTGAAAATAATGTGGTTCTATCATATTAACGCCAGTGTGGTTTGATAAATCAGTGACCGTTCAAAGAAGGCATGATAATCCAAGTTGAATGGAGAACATTCGCCAATTATTGTTCTGAGGAGCATTTTCTGTTCTAACAATGATTAATTGAACAGCAATACTCTGAGTATTAATTATTTGTGAAAACAAACACGAGCACTGATGCTACTTCAATATTTCCCTTAATTGTTTATATTTTTAATTGTATATTCGACCACTTGTAAGATTTTACTTGGTGTCACATGCTATTTACATGCACAATTTTTTTCTGGATCAGCATGTATGCTAAAGTATATAATTTGTCAAAATTGGGTTCTGATCATAGAAAATGTTTTTCTTTGAGTTTTTGATTGGATGGGATCTGCTTTTTGTTTCCTCTGAACGATAAATAATAAGAGTGTATAAACATTGGCATAATCACTTCTGAATTTTTATTGAATTTCTCAGTCATGGTAATCATTACCCAGATAGCCTGGACTATTTATAAAGTTAGTGACATCTTGCACCATTTCCCAGCTCCTTCCCCCCACAACCCTAATCCTAAAATGAAAATTTGATAAGCTAACATGCAAAACAAACATTTTAAGATAATTAGTCTTATTTGTTGTGTGTCACATCCAGTCATCTCGATTTTAAATAAGGCTCCTTTTGTTTTGCACACTCCCATCAGATAAATTGTTGTATTGCTTAGGGTGATGTTCCAGCACAACCTGAAACAGCTAAACATTGTCCAATGCAGCCAAGAGTAATTTGCAAGTTGAATGTGTCCAGCAGGTTCAGAAGACGCAGATGTATACTTTTCAGACTATCAATCAAGATACACCTCACTATTATACCAGACAACTGACATGTCAATTACTTTGTAAAAATAATAATAGTGAATTTTAAACCATGATGGCTTCAATTCATTCAGTAGTTATTGTCAGATTAGAAATTTACATCCTTAGTTTGTCAACATCTTGCGGACCTGTTCTGATTTTTTTAATGTCTTTCTTCTTTCTTTGTGTATTTCCTGAGGTATGTATAAATAAACATTTGCAGCACATATGTAATAGTAACAACAATAACAATAATAATAAAAGGCAGAATAGGCAGGCAGGCAACAGGAAACCCGAAAAAGATACTGATAGCATTCAAAGTAGCCCATCAACACTACAGATTGTGACTGCTGCAAGTGTTTCTCTGGAGCAGTCTACTTACAACTGAGACCATTCAAGCAGTTAAGAGAAGAAAGACATGCATGAAATGGTCATTAGAAGTAAAAAACATTCATAATGTGCGTACACTACCAAGTAACGGAACTTGAGACTGACATGACATGATACAGGGACAAACTTCATATCCCTCCATGCAAGTAAACGTACTACGAATAGCAGATCAACATAGAGTGTTAGTAAAAAGTAACTTAATCCTTATAGACATGTTAAACCAAATAAAACATGAAGTTGCACAAGAGCTAGAAAGAAACCAACCTAAAGATCACAACAATATCACACAAGATAATGAAGATGCAGCACACTGAAGCACTGATGAAAATACCATTATTCAGTTGCTTCCACAATTGGACATATTATACATTAACAACAACAACATAGTTCCAGAGCCTCCACGGAATGCTGATAGTGAGGCAGAGCTTACAGGCAAAATTATTCTAATATTTAGCACCACATCAACAGAATATATGGGCGTTGACCCAACAAAAAGACCCTACATATCAAAACAAACTACATCATCAAAGTTTGCAAAAACTGTTGGTAATCTCAACAATATTATATTGTCACAACATTTAGGAAAACTTGAAACGTTTGAAGAATTATACACAGTAACATACTGTGCAGCATTAACAGCAGTGCAGTGCATTGACTCCAAAATAGAGGATCTCATTAATAGAAACTCAAAATTGAGAAATGAAAGGAGAACACGGAAACGGTAGAAGAGATTAAAAAACAGAATTGAAACCTTAAGAGCAGAAATAGCCCACCTAACAGAATATAAAAAGGATAACCCAAGCAAGAAAGTTAAGCGAAAAGCTAAGGAAATATAAGGTCCATACAAGATACCATCAGCCTAACAAAAGCATGGTTGAGTTTATAGATACACGAATACAAAACCTTAGTGCATACAAAGCCAGACTAAATAGATACATGAAATGCACCAGATGAAGAAAACAGAATTATCAGTTAAGAAACTATGAAAAAGGTTTATAGAGGACATTGAAACTAAATTTGATGCACCAAAATGTCACCAACGTCAGCACAGAATTACCAACAAACACAGAGATAATGAACTTTTGGTCTAATATCTGGTCAAACAGAGTGAAGCACAATCAAGAAGCAAGTTGGATTAGGGAGGAAAAAGAATGCACACACATGATTGATGAAATGCAAGTACGTGAAGTTACAATGGGTATGCTGAAAGAGGTTATAAAAAGTACCCACAACTGGAAAAGTACTGCAAGTGATCATCATAAATATTGGTATAAAAATTAACTTGCCTTCATCCGTACCTGTTATTGCATATCAACAATTTTCTTAAACATCCTGAAAAAGTGCCTGAATTTTTAACAGAAGGTAAAACATACCTTTTACCTAAAGGGGAAATCACAAAAGATCCATCAAAATATTGTCCGTTACTTGTTTATATACTATATATAAAATTGTAACATCATGTATCATGCAGCTAATCACCACTCACTTTGATAACCACAATAAACTTACAAGAGAGCAGAAAGGATGCCATAAGGGTATGAAAGGATGGAAAGAACAACTGATAATAGATTCCGTAATTCTAAATCAAGCTCAGCAGAAAAGCAGAAATCTTTCATGTTGCTGTGTTGACTACCAAAAGGCATTTGACTCTGTCCCATACTCATGGTTAATAAAAGTTCTTAATCGTATATAAACTACACCCTATTCTTGTGAAATTCCTGCAACATTTGATGAAGCATTGGCATACTGTAATCACCCTATCTATTAACAACTAAGAAAGACGACCACAGTTATCAAAATAAAAGCTGACTCTCAAAGTGCAGTATGGTTCTGTCTAGCTTTAAACCCACTCTCTACTTAATCGGACGAAAATTGGGTATCAAATCAGAAACAACGAAATGAGCTATACGTTAACACCTTTTATACATGGATGATTTGAACTTTTATGCTCCTTTATGAGATAAGCTAAAGCAATTAATTCAAATAGTAGAACTACCTTCAAGAGATATAAATATGAACTTTGGACTGGAAAATGCAAAACCTTAAACATAAAGAGGATATAATAAAAGAATACAAAACAGAACAGCAGGATACAGTACAATTGATGGATGAATATGAAACATATAAGTGTCTGGGATATCAACAAGGAAAGAAAATAGGTCACGGCGTTTTAAAGGAAAAACTTTTGACAGAACTTACTTCAAGGCTTAAGAAAATCTGCTAAATAGAGCTTAGTAGTAAAAATATAACAAAGGCAATAAACCCTTTAACTATACCTAAATTAATGTATTCTTTTGGCATAATATCTTGGTCTGAAATGGATCTGGAAAATTTACAAAGAAAAATAAGAAATGAAATGATAAATTTCAGAAAACATTATGTATATTCGAATGTGCTTAGCTTAACACTACCTAGGACAGAAGGGGTTAGAGGAATAAAGACGTTAAAAATATACACAACAGTTAGATAAAACTTCTAAGGATATCTTTCATCAATGAAAATAGGATTCAGCACTCCACACAAGCATATGCAATTTCGATAAGAAAAATACACCATTAAACTTAAGTGAGACCACAACCCAGGAAAGTGAAGACATTATCACTATTGAAGAAAAAGTTAACCAATGGAAGAATATGACCCTCCATGGAAGACATCTCCATGATCTGAACAGACTAGATGTCAACAAGAAAGCGTCAACAAGAAAGAGTTCGAGACCTCTTCCCAGATGCAGAAGGGTTCCGTGCGGCAATACAGGACTAGGTGGTTAACAAAAATAATCATCAAAAATGCATAGTAAAACACCAACAAATTCAACATGATAAATATAGAAAATGCCGAGTAAAACTAAAAACAATCCAATACATCACAGGATCTTGCAGCAGTTTAGCTAATCTGATTACTTATTCAAGCAAAATCAAGTGACAAACATCATTCACCAAAATCTTGCTTTAAGCTCATAAAAGAAACCATACCTTACTATAAGTACAAGCCTGATCCAGTTTTAAAGTCAGAGTCCGACAAATTATATTACAACTGATCTGTTATTACAGATAGGACAATCTATAATAGCCATTCGGATATAATAATACAGCATAAACAAGCAAGAACAACTTCCAATAGATTTAGCCATTCGAATCACACATAACATACAGAAAACAAGAAGTGAAAAATGCCAGAACTATGCTGAAATAAAAGAAGAAATTAAAAGACTATGGAACATCAAAAGGGTATACATTGTCCCAGTAGTAGTATCTGCAACTAGTATCATCTCAAAGTTGTTAAACAATAGCATTAAACAATCAAGGCTACACAACAATATATAAATCTCCAGAAAGCCACAACACTAAAAACCACTAGAATATTCTGAAAGTTCCTAGCAATAGAGAAATGAGTGCGGTTGGCTATGCCTGTACCTCTGGTTTTAGATTAGATTAGATTAGATTATGAGGACATGTAGTCCTCCTTTATTGTCATTTAGTAATGCATGCATTAAGAAATGATACAATATTCCTCCGATGTGATATCACAAAAACACAGGACAGACCAAGACTGAAAAACTAACAAAACCACATAATTATAACATACAGTTACAACAGTGCAACAATACCATAACTTGATGAAGAACAGTCTATGGTACAGTAAAAAAATTCAAAGTTTCTCAGAAGTCCCACATCTCACGCAGACGGGAGAAGGAAGAAAACTCACCCTGCCATGCCCGACCACAGTCCGACTCTGAGTCGTCCGAAAACTTCGAGCTCTGATCAGCCCTCCGACACCGAGTACCGAGCACCATCTCTATCCGAACGCTTCGACCTCAGCCTTGGTCGCCAGCAGCAGGCAAAGCTGGGGATCTTGGGGCCTACCCTCCGGAGATTCTCGATCGCACAGTAACAACAGCGACGAACCAGGCATTTCAGAAATTTCTCCAGATGTTCCTCTGCTTCTCACGTCTGTCTTCATCGGATCAGTATTGTCCACAGCCCCTATTTAACAGAAACGATATCATTTCACTGGAGAGCTGTGTCGCGCTGCCATCTTCTCCTCCCACTGAGAGCTTTTCCGGCTTCAGCTGAGAAAACAATTAAAATACAAGAATAATAATAAGAATTAATAATGATAATTTGAGAGCACTTTTCATACAGATGATACAGATTTTCAGGAGACAAACGATTTAGTTATCATTGTCTATATACCTTATTGCCAGATGGTATTGCAATAGATTCAGAGAATAATCAACATCAAACAACTGAATATGTTTTATCTTTCGACCAAACATGCCAAATATTTTCAAAGTGATCAATTTTAAGTTTAAGCTCTCCTCGTGTGAGAATCATGCAATGTCCAGATACTGACTACATGGATCACCTTTGGTATAACAATTTCTGCACTGTAGAATTTTATTTAATCTTGGTTACTATTCTCAAGGTCAGTTAATGCTGTAAATAATTATGCCAGAGTTGTTGCAAAGTTATGAACCAGGAATAGTTACAACTTCAGAATTAGTTTAGACTAATTCAAAAATTAGTTTAGACTTTTGACTATCTGGCTTCAAACTTGTGTGAAGATTTGAAAACAATGTGTTTCAATAGGTTTCAATAGGTACATTTAATATCAGAGAAATGTATACACTATACATCCTGAGTTTCTTTTTCTTCAGGTATGTACACGTTTTGGTATTAGTCTGAGATTGCCAAATGAAAAACTGAAGGGTCAAACAGAAACTCTTGTTAATATCTTACCAATAATGCTGCATGGTGTATATTTATTCTTAATATTAATATTTAAATCCCAGTCAAAGAGGGAAAATCTGTGACTGATAATTTAGAGCTATTTTTGGATGCAATAATGAATTATATAGATCTCATCTTCTTCCTAGTTACGTTTAATTTAATTCAAATTATTCAGCATTTAAATTAGAAGCAGGCTATACCTTCATTATATTGTTGAAATATTGCATCTAAAAATATGGCAATGGAATTAGTTCTGGGGAAGGGACTGAAAAAAAATGAGCGGCAGGATAAGTAAACCCACAGCCAACAGTGGAATAAATTATGTAAATTGATACATTTGTTATTCAGCAATCTACCCTCACACTTGTAGTATAAATACCAACATACTGTGAGTTCAATACATTAGTATTTAAGTTGCATAATAGGTGTACTTGTAGCATCTGCCGGAAACTGAGAAAACACAGAGTGCAAATGTTTTATAATTCAAAGAAAATGTCAGATAAAACAGTACAGTATTTTAAAACTCATGCAAGTTGACTGCTGCTGAATCATTAATTGAAAATAGTAATCATATTTCTGATGTAACACGATGGAAAGATTGTATTTCAATTCGATGCTTAACCTAAATATTCTCTCCAACTTTATGTACATAGCTTCACATTACACTTGCTTAACCCTCTCACTTTCCAAAGCACTTTAAAACTGACTCAACATATGTCTTTTCACCCTGTGTAATGTTCCCTGATAGCTAAGTGTGAACCAATTGGTGTAGAAATTTAAGCCAATCAAAGTGCAAATTGCTGTTTAACAGTGCAAGAAAAAATAGTGAAGGATAGAAATGTGTTTCTATAATATGTACCATTCATAATTGATTAGGTATCTATTCTTCCATGGTTTATAAGTCTTTTTGAAACATTACAGAAAAATAACTGTGCAAATAAAATGTCACTTTGTTTTGTATATTTGTAGCAGAAGACACCATCTGAGTCTTTCATTGGAAGAGAGAAACGTTCCAACTCACAGCCATACATTGGCCGTCCCATTAAACTGGATAAGATTTACCTTTCCAAGGTTAAAGTGCCTCACACATTTGTAATTCATTCCTACACTCGTCCCACTGTCTGTCAGTACTGCAAGAAGCTTTTGAAAGGACTTTTTAGACAGGGAGTACAGTGTAAAGGTGAGTACTGCAATTAGTATGCATATACTATTGCCTTAACAGTGAAAACTGCAGTTTCTCTGGAAGCATTATTTGGATTAAATTATATTCTGAGTTTAAATTTTCTCAGTGATGTTTTGGCTCAATAAATGAAATCAAGTCGTACAAAACTTATTCAGTAAAGATAACAAAATCTCTATTACATATATTTTATGTTACATTGAGGATATATATTAATGTTATTTAAAATTCTCCTGCATGAACATTAGACTAATGTAGCTCTTTGCCTCTCTTAATCAACTTAAATTGTGGTATGATTTCAGATATTAATGAATATCCAAGAGGCATTTGCCTAATTTGAGAAAATCTGCAGATGTTGGGAATCCACGCGACACACACAAAATGCTGGAGAAACTCAGCAGGCCAGGCAGCATCTATGGAAAAGAGTACAGCTGAAGTTTTGGGCAGAGACCCTTCTTTGAGACTCACTGTAAAGTTTCTTCCAGGGATGCCTACCATGAAGAACTTTAAATCTTCCCTTTGATGGGAGTTCAGTGAAACCCTCTCTCACTACTCCCACTCTGATCTCTGCTGAGTCCTGATGAAGGGTCTTGGTCCAAAACATCGACTGTATTCTTTTCCATAGATGTTGCCTGACCTGCTGAGTTCCTCAAGCATTTTGTGTGTGTTGCCTGATTTGAATTTGGTTTTCACAAAACCAGCTACTTCAGAAAGTAGCACACACAAATGCTGGATGAATTCAGCAAGTCAGACAGCATCTATGGAAATGAATAAAATAAATGAATAGTTCCTTTGATGCTACCTAACCTGCTGAGTTCCCCCAGCATTTTGTGTGCATTGCTTTGGATTTCCAGCATCTGCAGACTTTCTCGTGTTTACTACTTCAGAAAGTGGTATCAAAAAGTTAGCCTTGGGAAAAGGCAGATGCTCCAAATTATCCATGACTTCTTTGATTTTCTTCTTCCCTAAAATTCACCCAGTTTGAATACTGGAAGTATACCATGGGAATTTTTACCCGTTTGAAGTGGTTAATCCAAAACTAAACCAAGAGTTGAAAAGTGCACTAATATTGCTAACTTATAGAATTTCATTCCTTAGAAGTGTATTTTGATGTTTTGAGAGCCTAATGCAAACTCTACTTTCTCACACCATTAAGAAGATTCTGAATTCTTTAAATCAGGCTACACACTGCTTCACACTGCATTGACGTCAAGCTCTCCATTGTGCCAAGCTCAAGTACTTCGATATGATTTCCCAAATGGGTCTCATCACTTCTATTTAATGCACTGAAGTTAGATCAGAACTGTTGCCTTACTTGAAGCAATACATATTTGAAATACTTTTTTGTTGAGTGGAAGGTAGAAGTATAACTGTAGCCACATTCTGTACTCTCAGCTGCAGAGAACAAAAATTCCAACATATTCATAAATGCCAAATACTGCTGTGATAAGAAGTTCTATCATATAAAACTGAAGACAAATGGAACAAAAAGGAATCATGTTGTTGAGCTGTTGAGCCATGAAGCAGGGAATACTATATCATAATGTTAGTTTGAAATGAGGCGCTCAGAGACAGTGTTGATGAACCAATTTCTTTTTACGATTATCTCCGTTGACAATAAATTGTGATATCCTACATTATTAACTAACTCACATGTTTCCCAGAGAACCAGCAGAAGTAATTGGCAGCAAATTTGCATTGAAACTGAGGCCTGACTTGGGGAAAAAAACAGCTTGCTCCTATCTTAACTGTTGTCCTGTGGGACTTGGTGAAAATAGTCAAGGATTTCATAATGTTCAAAGGATAACATAATGACCTTGCTAATTTGGTGAAGATCACAAGGGGACTGATAAACAAAATTACTGCAGTGATCTAGTCCTAGCTATCTTTAATTGTCTAATCATACATTTGTTAAAAGGTTAGGAATGGGAATATTTTCTGATGATTGCACAACACTGAATTCCATTCAGAATTCCTCTGATAATGAAGCAATCCATGCCTATATGCACCAAGATAATTAAAGCATCTGGGCTTGAGACAATGAATGATAGGTAACATTGATTCGTCACACAACTCAAAAACTTCAATGGCATTGTAATTGGCAAATCCCAAAGTCACCAACGTGCAGAAATGTAACATGCATAAGCATACATTAGATGCAGGTCTGAGGCAGTGGACTGTATGTTAGGTGCCTCAACTACTGACTTCTCTAAAATCTCCAAACCACTTGCAAAATATAAATCAACACACTTGCCTGTATGGATACATCTGAAACAGTCCTCCAGAAAGTCACTGCCATCGAAGACCAATCAATCTAAATGACTGGCACCTCATTTGCCAGCATAAATATTGAATTCCCTAACTAGTAGTCTACTACCATTGGACTGAATGTCATCATTGAGGTATAAGAAAGTGATCAAGGTTTTTACTCCAGCAATTCTGAAATGTGTGACTTCTACTAGCTAAAATGTCTGGTGAAAATACAGGGTAAACCATACTGATTTAATATAGCTAAAAAACATCAAAATTTAGGTTTGGTTATGCAGAATTGGTGAGAAAGTTCAGTTTCATCAGCTGACGCCCTTGGACATTCCTTTCTTAAGGTATGAATAGCATAGACTGACAAAATGAATAAATTAGAGATGGCATCTAAAATCCCATGTGTTGACATAGGCTTAGATTTTATAGGAGATTTCTTTCAATCCTCTGACTTGGGGCACACTAATAAAACATGTGGATATCAGATCATGTTTGGAGTAGAATTCCCAGTCAAATTAACTTTGAATAGGTTGGATATTATATGTACAAAAATCTTAGGAACATATTTATTGAAAATAGGATTAGTTATTAAATGTATTGCATAACTGTGTTGACTACTTCTAGGCATACTTTCTTATAAATATGCTTCGGTGTAACCTAAGTGTCCAGCTAGTAATCATGATATTAAAATTGCAATAGCAATCATGGTTTTCGAACATTTTAACATGGAGTAAGGTGCATTTTGAAATATGTGGCAATGTATCACCGAACAAAGAAGGCTGTGGGCTGAAGGGCTTGTACTGTGATGTACTGTTCCAAAATGAGAAGTAGTTACATAAGAACACAATCAGCTTGAGGGTTCTTTCCAAGTCACAAATCATTGGACATTTGTCAATACATTCAACTTTGCAGAATTACTTTCGTAAGAACTGTAAATACAAAATATGCAACACTCTATTCGAATACTCTGAGGTAAATATTTTATTTATCTTCCGCATTAGATTGCAAGTTCAACTGCCATAAGCGCTGTGCCCCTAAGGTGCCAAATAATTGCCTTGGTGAAGTGGCTGTCAACGGCGGTGAGTTGCAATGCCCATTTCCACATCTCAGAATGGCAATTTTATAAGGAACTTTGAAAACATCATTTCTTGGTGATCAAGAATAATTTTTGCTACAAAAACATTCTTGAGTATTCTATATCTTGCGTGATTATGTGTGAAATCTATTCACGTTAGCATATAACCACATACGGTGCATTCATAGTCTATGCATTCCCAAACATTTTTCTCTGTAATTAGAACTAATTCAAACATCCCAGATGGAATTTTTGATTGAGTTGTGTGTTTTGTTTGTTTAATAGATTTGCTTAGCCCTGGTGCAGAGGCAGATGTAGTGATGGAAGAAGGGAGTGATGACAATGACAGTGAAAGAAACAGTGCAATTATTGATGATATGGAAGAGTCCATGTCGCATGACTCTGAAATGTTAATCACAGTGACCCACGGTGACAGTGGTGACATGCAGGACCATGAGCATGATGATGCAAACCGTGCAATAAGGTTAGTCTAGACTCATTGAATCTGATATGAGGGGATTCCTGTTAAATAGATACATATAATTTGACTTACTTTGTTAAATGTTTCTCCTGCGTGGCATCTAATAGAATACTAAAGCTGCCAGGTGTGTTCCATAACACAGCGGTTCTGACAATGCCGGCTCAAGGAAAAGATTCGTAGAAGAAAGAATTGTTTTTTAAGATGACTGGTTCAGAATCACCTCATAACAATGACTACTTGCACTTATGGGCATCTTGAAGTGCTGCAGGCCACATCACAGGAAGAAAACTCATGGGAATAACAAAAAAGAAAGAAGTTTTAAGAAAGTTTTTGAAAACAGGGATAAAGTTATCATGGTAGAAGTGTTTCAAGAGGAATCCGGAAAATAAGATTAAAAGTTTCTGAAGGTTTTATGTTCAGATGCGATGGGACCATGTACATCATTAATCAGTATAGCAGAAGAAATAACCTGGAATTGTAGATGCTACAGAGAAAAACATATATTGTCATATTATTTTCAGTAATGGTATCACCTTATTGAGTAGGGATAAATTATGATGAACTTAGTGACTTGTGGAGGCTAATTAATTTAGGGTTGTGAAATCAAGCATGAAGGACTAAAAGCAAATTTTGAAATTCAAACAAACTGCAGATGCTGGAGTTCTGAAGTAAAAACAGAAATACACAGCATGTTAGGCCACTTCAGTGGGAAGAGAAACAGAGCTAATGATTCAGGTAGAAGACTCTTCGTCAGAAATGGAAAAGAAACACAAGAAAATTGTCTTCAGGATTTAACGAGTTTATGCATAGTAATTTGTTGGAAAAGCTGAGAAAAGGAAAAGGAATTTCCACACAAGGAAACACCCATTGAGGAGGTCCATGTCTGCTCTGCATCTACCCAAAGACAATATTCTGCAACACGTAAAACCTCAGATGAAGTGCTTAGTAGACAAGTTCTTGCACTTTCTTCCATGAGTTGTACAATTATGGAGAGACCATGTATTGATCAATAGTTTAGGGGGGAGAGGATCACACGAGGGTGCAGAGAAAGTGATAATTGAAGGATGAGGAGCTGATTATGGGCCAGTAGAGTGATAAGAAGAAAATCAGGGGTGGGGAGCGATGAAGAAAGTTTTTGGGATATATTTCACAAGGTTAGGGGTACGGAGGGGGAGGTGCTGCAATCATTGAAAATGAAGAGTTATAGAAGCATCACATTAAGAGAGAGTTTTGTCTTGCATCTCCATCAGGGGTCCATGTAGCCTGTGTCCTGTAATTTGTGCAAAAATTGGACTCAGCCCTTTACATAAGAGTTTTTTCAAAGCCCAAAACGTTTTTAGAGTTTTGAAAGTGTGAGAGAGTTGTGGAGAAGTAACATCAGTTGTGCATTGTGGTGGTGCTATGATCACTGTGCATGGTTTGAGTCACACGTGGGTAACCCAGACCACAGATCCATTAATATGTGAACTCACGGTGTGTAGTTATGATAGAATCCTTTCACATGTTGCATAAAAACATACTGCTATGTTAGAGAATTTCCAAGCTATTGCTACTTAAATTTCAGAGAAAATTTCAGATAAACAACCTTCTCCTTCAACTAGATGTATTGTAGGCCAAGTGACACATTTTATCATGTTCACAGCTGAAGATTACACACCTTCAGCATATGCTGGGATCTGTGATATTCCTACATCCACTCAATCAAAAGGGTTTTCAACACATTTTTAAACACTTTATACATTAATTTTAAATCATGGCAGATATAAAAATGATTTTATCTATTCAATGGAGCTCTAATGGATTAGTAAAAGTCATAAATAAAAGACTATTGATAAATTATTGATAAATAGCAGATATTGAAAATCATATTAGGAGAGAATGAAGAAATTAGCACATGAAATTTGTGACAAATTGGTCAATTTTTGCAAATAAAGATGTTACCTTTGTCGGAGCCAATGCTGAAATTAATGTTTTGATGCATTATATTAAATTACTACATACGCAACCTGATATTTATTCTGGTTTAGTTTTAAATGTCTAATGCACTTGTCTATACAGACTTTGAAGAAATGGAAATGTTCTGTTAATTTGCTTCATGTGAGGCATAGAATTTTCTGTTTCGAAGGCTTTGCTTTAATTTAATGTAGTTAATTAACCATGTTCAAGGAAGTTGTTTTTCTTTCTGCCTATAAACAAGGTTTCCCACATTTGGTACAACAAAGATATATATGATTTATTGTTTTTTTAAATCTTGAGCTGAATATTATTGCTAAAGTACTTGATTGGTTTCCACACACGATCAATGACAGCTAACATATTGAGGCCCCTGCCAACGTCAGAAGTTTGAAGTGGCTATTTCAAAGTCAAAACCATAGTTTTTTAAGATCTTCTTTATTCTTTTTTACCAAGCAGAGCACTTCTGTTTTCCAGACTGATAAACAGGGCACAGCTTGACTCTACTCTTGTCAGACACAAGTGTAAAACTGCTCCTTCCTTTGCAATCTGTTCTTGCCTAGTGTAGAAGGTTGGGAGGATGTATTTTTAAGTGTAATGTGGACAAGGCCTGCTAATTACTTTGGGAAGTTTGTCATTGTATTGTATCTCAGGGCCCACGATTTGCCTCATAGAACCCCTCGCTCTTTATCAGAATGAGATTGCTCTTGCATTTCAGTTACTTACAGTAACCATGGAGCATTGTTGCACTGTATAATGAGAAACCTTCTTAAAGCAGCAAAATGCAACATAATGTGAGATTATTTAGCAAGTGAAGTTTTATGTAATCTGCCCCGAGTTCCTCTCAGTTTGTAACAATTCTTAAATAAAGAAAAAGATAATTTGCTTGACCATTGGTTGGCGAACTACTCTATTTAATCTAATAGGTCATTATATTAGACATTTTTCTGCTTCCCAGGTTTGGTTTGATTATACGAAACAGCCAACCACGTATGTTTTCAATTGGCATTTCTTTGTTTATTGCTGTTTTTTCTTGAAGAGTACCTAATTGCTTTCAACATGGCTAAGAGACAGAGAAACGTTTAATGTACAACTGCACAAAATTAATAATATCACACTGATTGTGGCAGTGAGTTTATAGGGCAATACAAGCTCTTTGACAAAGTCAGCAGTCTTTTGGGATACCTTCGTACCAGGTTGTGTGTGGTAGTAGCTGAACTATGAGGAGTGGGCTTTCAACCAACCCTCAAGTTACCAATTGATAGAAGACCCAGATTTTTATCATCGCAAAACAGTGTGTTTTTCCTCTATGACATCCCTCTAAGACTAATGAGGTAGGCATTCAACAGTGATCATTTTCTCTGAACTTGTTGTAGATGCCAATAGACATTAACATTAACTTTAGAACTCCTACCCTATCTGCAACAATCCGTATAGAAGTTTGGCTGTGACTGGTAGGAATGTCTCACACATATCTCAGCTTTGTTCCTTATAATGATCTTTTACGAGGGAGTTTTTCACATCCCAGATTTTCTCAAGTTACAGAAAGCATCTGATTTTATTTTAATTTGCATTATCCAAGCCTTTATGCTTACTTTTTGAAAGTTGATCCCTGAACTAAACAGCAGCAAACAAACACTTTAAACCAATTTTAAATTAAAAGTTTCAACTACATTTTAATAATGTAGGGGAACATTTTGGGATTGAAATGGCATGACTTAAACATTTTTATCTGATTCTAGATGTGAAGTGATTCTATTGTAAAAAGCTTGGGATTTGAATCTTGTCAAGCTGTCTTTAAATGTTCTCCTGCACAACCCAGGAAGATTTTCCTTGAACTGATATATTTATATAGTGGTTATGCTTTTCTTGATTTGATTATACTAACTAACTGCTGTAAATTGAGGTGAATGCATTGAGCTTATTATGTGATATAAAGCAAACACCAGGGAAAGCAACGTTTTGTCATGTACCTTGCAAATGGAAATTATGTCAAAATTCACAATTTATTAATTTTTTATGGATTAAAATCTTTTAATTTTAAATATGACAAAGTTGATGGCAAATAGAGTTTCAAAATTAGAGTGCTATTATCAAAATTTATGCTTAAAAGTCCTGCTCTGATGGCATTGCAGAATTATTTATACATTGAGTTTACGTGCCACACATTTCATTGTACAGTTTTATCTTGGAAAGTAACATGGCTTCCAGCTATCATCATTTTAACAAAATGGAACTCAAAGTGCTATTTATTTTTGTTTAGATAGAGTGTATTCTGGTTAATTGGGACATATCAGGACCAGTACATTATGGCCCAATTAAGCGACTGCCCCAATTAGCTGAAGTTTTATCAAAATAGTTGAAAAGGGATTAAAAAAAAAGACAAACTACTGTTTAACTGCACGAAATTATGTATTTTAATGAAATACAGAGTAAGTTAGAACTCTACCAATGCTATTACAGTACTACAAAACCATGTATTACGTTCTAATAGTTATTAATAGAAGAGTTTATGCAGTGTACAGTGCTGTGTATGGAATAGCATCTTTGGTGGCTTGTCGTGTCCATTCTGTGGCACTCACTCACCTTTGGTCCCCACCGGACACTCAGTTCTCATCTGTGGCTCCAAGTAGTTGTTTGCACAGTTTGTACTGGGGTGTGTACAGCGGCCGCACCCCAGTACACTATTTTGACAGGCTGGTTAAAGCAGGTGAAGGTAGCCAGTGGACCTCATACCCTTGTGAAATAGGGACATGCCTGTCCTAGCATGTGAAATCAATTCTGGCAGACTGGGCAGGTGAGGTCAACAGTGAGATCTAATGGTTAAGAAAATGGTTCTGTAATGCTTTGTGGAGAGTAGGAGGGCACGATAAGGCACAGAAGTCATGGTTATCCACTGTAACCAAGGAAGACCCCAGTTTCTGACTTCTTCTTGTACCACTGCACCCAGACTTTTGAAGTGAAGAGAGTGGAACTGTCCCAGTGCAATGGCTCTTCCACTTTAAAAACTCTCACACAGGTTTCACCACCATTGTTGGATATGACTGACAATGAACATGCTGCCGTGTACTTTTGATCGACTGTAAACGAATAAATTTAGCGCAGACACCTAATGAACTGCCTTCATACAATGTTTTTGATGATTGCCTCCTCTGAATCTTCATTTTCATTATAACATTCAAGAAGATTGTCTATACTTCCAAATTCTTCATAGGTCTTAACTTGCTGAAGTAGTGAAATTATTTCATTTTCACCCTCGGCCATCTCTGGCATCTCCAAGCCTGAATGCTTGAAACTGCAGTGAGCAAAACAATGTTAATTTGTCTTACTGCTTATTTCTCACCAACTATCAGTGACAAAAATCACTGCTTTTTGAACACAAACACACATCTGATGCACTTAAAACCTGTTAACTCTAAGTACAGTCTAGTGTCTACCGCCACACAAGTTCACGTGACTGACACTAGTTAGAAATTGTTCGGCAACAATCTCCTGTCCCAATTAAGCGGCATAGTGTCCCAAATAAATGAAGGGAATCCCAGCTATTATTTTGATTAATTTTTATTCTTTAAAAATCATCCCAAATAACTGGCTGTCCCAATTAACCAATGGTCCAATTAACTAGAATCCACTGAATATCTATTTTAATTGCAAGAAAAATATGTCACATCTTGATTTACTTTACTCTCTAATGATATATTCTGTGATACTAACATTCAATTCAATAATAAATATTAATATTTTTGCAAAGGCAACATAGAATTTCTATTATTCTTATTCTATTGTGAATTTACTGCAACGTTTGTCACACCGATAATTCGGACCTAACAACCATAATTACAGTTCCTTGCTTTTTATCAGAAGCTGTCAATTTAGTGGAAGGATAAGTAAAGTACTGATATGTGTTTTCTCTGCAAGCTTTCTGTGAGCATTCTATCTCTTCAATTAAACTGGGAAGGTTGTATAACAGAAAGTGACATTATTTTTACAAAAAAGTTTAATTGAAGAAATGTTCTTGATTACATCAATGATGCAAAATTAAAAACATATTTCTACATTTAAAGCATGTAGTGTCCTGGAGTAATACAGCATCGGAACGGGCCCCTCAGCCCAGCTCATCCATGCTAGTCATGATAACCACCAAGCTGGTCCTATTGGTCTGCATTTGGTTGCTATCTCTCTAAATCCCTCCTGTCCATGTACTTATCAAAATGTCTTATAAATGTCTCCATATTACCTCCCTCAACCCCTTCCTCTGGCAGCTCATTCCATACATGCTCTATCTTCTACATGAAGAAGTTGCCCTTTGGGGCATTTGTAAATCTGCCACCTCTGACCTTGAACCTGTATCCTCTAGTTTTTAGTTCAGTTTCCCTGGGGCAATAAAAACAGTGTGCATTCACTCTTTCCATGCCCCCCTAAGGGCACCACATTGATCTTTATATCTCATATAAGATCACCCTGACAAATGAAATGCAGAAAGTAACAAAAATTTGCTCTTAGTGATCTTAGATACGATAACATCTAAGATATGTTTGTGTTTGTTGTTGAAACTGCAGCACACTTGTTGTTTCCAAACAGTGTGCCTAATTTTTACCACTGGACATGCAGTCCCCAACCATGGCAAAAAATCTGCAATTTTATTGCCAGATTCTTGATTCATCAGGGCATGAAAGGAAATGGTGGGTGGGGGTGGGGGGAGTGTGAGGAGAGGAGGGAGATTAGGGCTGAGAGGAAAAATGGATCAGCCATGATGAAATGGCAGAGCAGACTCGATGGGCCAAATGGCCTAATTCTGCTCCTATATCTTTTGGTCTTGTGGTCTTATGATAGCAAGATGACGGGATACCTGGGAATGGTATAGTGGAATCAGTTTGGGGTTGGACGAGTGCTGGTAATGAAGAAAGGACAGATAATCAAAGAGGAAATGTATAAATTGAAACAAAATAATAAGAAAAAATTCAAGTTATGAGAAGAATAAATCAATCTTGAGTACAAAATTAGTGAAAGATACTGGAGTCTGTTGGATCTTAATATATGAGAAAATAAATCGATAAATGGCTCATAAGAAATTTGTTCTGTTTGGCATTCACAGCGTATCAATGAGAAAGATGCCACCATTGGAAACTCACTTAGAATATATTATCCTTTACTCATTAATTGTGGTGGAAAAATAGAATCAAGTAATGACTGTGGAATTTTGAAAAGAAAATGAATGAAATGGTAGATTTTTCTCCTACCATATCAGATCAGGTTTGTCCCGCAATCTTTTAAAAATATAGAAACACAAAAATTGTTGATACGTCCTGTTCTCAGAAGAAAACTGAGAATTGAAAAGAACTAAATCAAGTTCAATGGTGACAGGAAAATGCGGTAGTGCAGAAGGAAAAAAACGAAAAGGAGAAATTAAATGGTCATAGAGTCATACTGTACAGAAACAGGCCCTTCGCCCTAACTGGTCTGTGCTGACTAAGATTCTGATCTAATCTAGTACCATTTGCTTGCATTTAGCACACATCCCACTAAACCTTTCTTATCCATATCCCTGTCCAAATACCTTTCAAATGTTGCTGATATAACTGCCTCTTGCATCTTGTCCATATACTGACCACTCTCTTTGTGAAAAAATTCTCCCTCAAGTTCCAATTAATCTCTCCCTGCTCACCTTAAACTTATGCCCTTTATTACTTGATTCCCCAACCCTGGGGAAAAGACTGTGCCTACTCACCCTAATCTATGTCCCTCATAGTTTAATACATCTCCAGAAGATCACTCCTTATTCTCCTGTGCTCCAACAGAAAAATCACAGCCTGTTCAACATCTCCCCAGAACTCAGTCCTTCAAGTTCCGCCAATACCCTCGTAAATCTTCTGTGTAGTCTTTCCAGCTTAATGTCATCTTTCCTTCAGCAGGGTGACCAAAACTGAACACAATATTCTAAATGCATTCTCACCTATGTATGTGTACACCCCAACTTCCATACACAGTGCCCTGAATGATGAAGGCCAGCATGTCAAAAGCCTTCTTCACTAACTTATCAACCTGGGATGCTGCTTAGAAGGAACCAAATACTGTACTCCTATATCCCTCTGGTCTACAACATTCCCCAGGCCCTATCATTGACTTGAATATCCTACCCCGATCTGTTTTCCCAAAATGCAACACCTCACACTCATCCAAATTAAACTCCATTTGGCATTCCTCAGCCCACCTACTAGCGGATGAAAATTCCTTTTTTTTAAATTCTGGTAAGCATCTTCACTCTCAATGACACCACCTATTTTACTGTTTTACGCTTACTAAGCAAGACTTACACATTCTTATTCAAAGCATTGATGTAGATTCCAGTAGTAATGGGTCTAGCAGCAACCCCTGGGGAGCACCACTAGTCACGGGACTGCAGTCCAAAAAACAACCTTCCGTTATCATCCTGTGGTTCCTACATTGTGTATGCAGAGCCCAGATGCAGGGTTTCCACCCACAGGACTGACAATTCCGTTCCCCCACAATCTTCACTCTAGCAGATAGTTTGTCAGCCCTGTATAAAGCTTGCTTAATTTGCGGAATTCACTGGAAGAAATGAAATTCACAAATCACATTAGCCATACACTTTTGAATCCACTATGGAAATGCATAGTTTATTTTCAATTCTAGAACAACCAACGCATAACTGACCATGGGAAACACACTGTGATTCATGATTAAGGGCAACAACTTTTGGTGATTGCCCTTGTTAATGTTCATATGTCAAACTAAGTGAACTAGGGATCTGAAATCCCTTCCATTGAAAAGGTAGATCAGATGGGTTAGCTGGTATCTGAGATGTGAAATATTTTATCAACAGCATTACTATTCATTAATGTCACCTTAGTTACGTGTGATGGTAATTTTTCAACTGATAATTCTATGCTCTTGTATAGTATTGGCAGATCCAAATTCCTGCAGAGCATGATCAGAGATCCTTCTTTTAGTTCAAGATTATATGATGGCACACGAGGTTGTGACAGACAGTCTAAAAATTAAACATGAGAAATTCTGCAGGTGCTGGAAATCCAAAGCAACACATACAAAATACTGGAGGAATTCAGCAAGTCAGGCAGCATCTATGGAAATGAATAAACAGTCAACGTTTCGGGCCAAGACCCTTCCTCGGGACTAGAAAGGATGAGGGAAGACACTAGAATAAAAAGTGGGGGAAGGGAAGGAGGCTGACTAGGAGGTGATAGATGAAGCCGGGTGGGTAGGAAAGATAAAGGGCTAGAGAAGAAAGAATCTGTTGGGAAGGAGAGTAGACCATAGGAGAAAGAGGAGGGGACCAGGAGGAGGTGAGAAGAGGTAAGAGGCCAGAGTGGGGAAGAAGAGGGGAGGGAAAAGGAAATATTTTTACTGGAAGGAGAAGTTGTACAGGTCGTCTGAAAAACATTGAAAGAAGATCTTTACTTTGTGGCCTGTGCTGCATCTTTTGTTTTTTTTGGTGCAGAAATTGCTCTTTTATGCAACCTTTGGTAATTCAAATAGTGTTGAATAACATTTGGAAAAAACGCTGGCATCAGAATGTGAAGTGATGTAACAATTTGGCCAAAATTATTCATCTACTCATTCTGTTGAGTATTCATGTTTATTTCCCCATTTCCAAATTAGGGCAAATTGAAGCAAAATCCTTTGCAAACAGATTCCTGTCAAATACACTGGCATACTGGTTCTTCCAACTGTAATCATTTAAAATTTTCCCAAATATAGAATGCTTTAATGCAGGTTCTAGTATCTCATGCATTTACTGGTAGTGTTTAACAAAAATCTTCAGCTAACACTAAAGTACCAGCTCCCATTAATTTATTACTGTGTCTAGGTTTTTGCAACATTCATTCTGACGTTTCAGTGGCTGCTTTCTGAGCCATTCTATTCCATCCATCCCAGACAATGAGTTTATAACCTTTAGAAGTTTTTTTTCAGTGCAGTTCAGTTCCCTGGCCAATGTTGTATGTTGGAATCTGCATATTGACCTCATTTAAAAGGAGTTTAAAAGCATAGTATGCAGTTTCCCCCCACATTAACAACACTGAAGCAATGCCTAATGATGTCAAGACCATAAGACACAGGAGCAGAATTAGGCCATTTGGCCCATCGAGTCTGCTTCTCAGTCAAGGCCATGCCAATCATCTTTTATCTTAAAACTCCAGCCAAACGTAAATGAGCAAAGGATGCCCCCATTTCACCAGAAGCAACAAAAGAATATTATTTGTTGCTCATTTTAATTAGTCTGTGTAATAGTATGTAAGGCATTTCTTTGGTATCTCACAAAGCTTAGTTCTTTCTCTTGCTTATATTCATCTAAATATTTGAAATTGGAATTAGTATCCCACAAGAACTCAGAGCACAAATTTTCCGTTTCGTTTGGTCATTTCGATAGACCAAAGGTACTTGGGTCAGTTTCATCAAATAATTAGTACTTCAAAGATAATTCTGATGAAATTTTCCTCAATTTTCAGTGGAGAAAATTTAAATCAGGCCATTGTGATGGGTATCATAAGGTTTAGAAAAAAAACAAATAGTTTAATGCACATCGTCGTGCTAAAATTTAACAGCTAAACATAACTTACATGTAGAATTTCTGTTTTCTAGTTTGTTTCATTACTGAACTATGTGTGGGACACACTCTCCATTCTATGAAACTCTGCAGTGACCTACTTATTTGGCCGCACAATGAAGAATTTAATATTGAATATAAACCTGGTATCAGTACAATAAACTCAAAAGTAAATGTCTGAAATTGACCTCAAAAATGGATCTGGAAAAAAAAATCTCATCAATTTTCAATGGTGACAATTGAAATTAAGCCCAATTTGGGCTATAGAGGATTTCACATCTGTATGCTAAACCTAACTTAATTCCAAAGTTATACGTCTCAAGACTGTTTTTAATTCCGAGCTATGTGCAGGAAACATGGACGATTTTTTTATTATACACTCAGTGGCCACTTTATTAGGTAACTCTTGTACTTAATAAAGTGACCAATGAGTGGATATCTTTGGATTAATTACATCACTGTTACAAAAGTGTCCAGACGTTGGAGAAGTAACAACGTAAAGGACACGACAAGTTCTAAATGCAATGCAAATAAGTTTCAATGAACACTTACAGAATTTAAAACACTGCAATCTAAACTGAACATTCTTGAAGGGGAAACTCATTGAAACATGAGCTTTAACCAAGAAAGCCAATGTTTAGTCTCTTGGCAGAGCCACATACTAGGCAGAGTTAAATCTATGAACGACTATTCAAACCAACTCATGGAAGGGTTTCCTTTCCAAGGAAATACTTGGATAATCTGTCAGAAAGAGCATTAAGGGAGAAATAATTTTTATAGATACACTGTAGAAAGCATTCTTCTAGGGTGCTTCACAACCTGGTATGGAAGTTGTCCTGTCCGAGACCGGAAGAAGCTGCAGAAGATCGTGAACACAGCCCAGCACATCACACAAACCAATCTTCCATCCGTGGACTCACTTTACACCGCACGCTCTCAGGGCAGTGCTGCCAGGATAATCAAGGACACGACCCACCCAGCCAACACACTTTTCACCCCTCTTCCCTTCGGGAGAAGGCTCAGGAGCTTGAAGACTTGTACGGCCAGATTTGGGAACAGCTTCTTTCCAACTGTGATAAGACTGCTGAACGGATCCTGACCCGGATCTGGGCCGTACCCTCCAAATATCCGGACCTGCCTCTCAGTTTTTTGCACTACCTTACTTTCACTTTTCTATTTTCTATTTATGATTTATAATTTAAATTTTTACTATTTATTATTGATTTGTATTCCAGGGAGCGCGAAGCGCAGAATCAAATATCGCTGTGATGATTGTACGCTCTAGTATGAATTGTTTGGCGACAATAAAGTAAAATAGAAATATTCATAATACAATAAAATATTGAGGGCACTGGGGGTGATCTCAGGCATCAGAAAATTTTTTTGTCTCATCCCAGGTGACATAGACTTGCTAGGTTAAACCACAAAAGCCAGTATCCGAACTTCGAAGTGGAAGTAAAATTATTATCAATGTATGTGTATGTAACATTATACTACCTTGAGATTCATTTTCTTACAGGAATTTACAAGATATTAAAGAAATAAATACAATAGAATTTATGGGAAAACTACATAAACAAAAACTGGCAAACAAGCAATGTACAAAAGAAAGCAAGTTGTGCAAATAATAAAAAAAAAGTAATACCGGGAACATGAGTTGTAGAGTCCTTGAAAGTGAGTTTATAGGTTGAGGAGTCAGGTCAGCATTAAGGTGAGTGAAGTTATCCACACCGGTTCAGGAGCCTGACGGCTGTGGGTAATAACTGTTCCTGAACCTGGTGGTGTGGGGCCTAAGGGTTCTGTACATCTTGCCCAATGGTAGTAGGTGAGAAGAGATCATGGTCTGGATGGTGATGGTCCTTGATGAAGGATGCTGCTTCATGATGATATGCACCAGAAGGAGTGGCAGAATTTATTACTGAGCCAACAGGGAACTCATTGGTTATGCCTTTCTTAAAATTGCACCCATGTTTATAAAACTATTAATTGAAAAGTGCTACAATAAAGTAAACAAAGTTCAAAGGAAGTTCAGTTAGAATTAACTTAAGAAATATATGACATCACCTCGAAAAAAATGTATTTCAAAATGATTTTGTTTTTCTTCTCTCTTCTTAAGCCCTTCCACAAGTAATAACATTCCTTTAATGAGAGTGGTACAATCTGTTAAACACACAAAGAGGAGGAGTAGCACTGTACTGAAGGAGGGCTGGATGGTTCACTTCACCAGCAAGGACAATCTGGTAAGAATATTATTGATGTAGACCAGCCAGATATTTGACATTTCATCTGTACACCTTTGTGAAGGTGCAAATGGATGGCAAGTTTAGTGTTGCTGCAAACTGATATCTATCTATCTCTCTCTCTCCCCCCTCCCCTCCCTCCCTCCCTCTCCCTTTCTCCCTATCTCCGTATCTCTATCTCTCTCTCCTGTCCATAATTCTGCTGGTGTTTACAGCAGCAGAGTAGGTCCTCCATCTGTAGCAGTGTTCAGGGTTCCTTTACCATATCAGTAGTTTGGTTTTCACTCCTGTCAATCATGAGGAGTGAAAACCAAACTACTGATATGGTAAAGGAACCCTGAAGTACCGGGTGGAGACTCAGGAATACTGTTGCACACAGATGTAAAAGGGTTCCCCGTTGCTGTTTCCATAACAATTTTGTATTACTAGTCAAGGTTGTTAGCCTGAACCTGGAGGACCGGTGGACCACTCTTAGTCTGGCTTCTACCCTTTGATCTATTTGGCATAGGTGATCGTACCAAGAGCCAAAACACAAAGCCATGATTCAGGCCAACATAGCTCTCTAAGTCAATGAGACACACAAACCTCCAAACCACAACAAGGTTAGGATCCTCTTGGTACTTACTGTATATTTTTCTAGGAAGTATTCAGCTTGAGAAGAGAAATATATACTTCCATGTAGAAGGTAATCCAAAGTCATTTGGGTTTTCCACTGTGTGGAATGCAATTCCTTTAATCCTAAAAGTAATTCCGCTGTCAGAGTTCTTTTGACAGTGCTACATACTGTCTCTGAGCTTCTAAGCTGATTTGATGGGGAAGAAATTCTACAGCTTGTCAAATATTAATATCAACTGGGTCTGCCTGGAACCAGAACGGAGACTGGAAATTATAGTCTGGAATCAATCTGTGTTCTTAGTTTTGGGATTGTTTGATGCCCATTTAATTAGCAAGCAAAGTAGGATTGGAAAAGCAAATTTAGTGATGGGACTGATACAAGAAGTAGAAGAATACACTCCTTATTCAGAAACTGTGTACCAAACAAAGACCAGGAATTGTGTTTGCAAATAGCTTTTAAAGCAACATGGTGAATGGACAGGTTGGAGCCTGCTGGAGATGTCACAGGCTTAATAAGCAAGCTCAGTGAATGTGGATTTTCAGAACTTGTTGATAAATTTATTCCTCCTGCTTTTCACTTTACATAATCGACATCCAGCCATGGAGACAAGAGACTGAAGATGGTGAAATCCAGAAAAAAATAAACTGCTGGAAGAAATCAGTGGGTCAAGCAGCTTCTGTGAAGGCAAAGGGCTGCATAACATTTCGGGTCAAGAGTCTGAATCAGGACCAGCCCTAATACAGGGTTTGGGCCCAGAACTTCAACTATTCCTTTGTTTCACCATCCAGCTATTAACTGTCCTGTTATTTTCAAAAATATTATTAAACCTGCACATTATTTAATCATTAAATTATAGTAATTGTTTAGCAATATCATAATTAGTACAATACCATTCAATTTCTCTGATCCAGGACAGAAGTGACTTGTGCCAGTCTCTCTTATCTTCAGATAGTTAGAAAAATTTCCAAGTGCCATGTTTCGGTATTTTTTCCATTTTCCTTTCTGATTTGTTTTTCCTGTCGCATTATTTGAGTCATCCTCTTCCTCTGTCATTTTCACATTTTCAATTCTGCCATGGGATTCAGACGGTGCTGCTAGGGAAACATTTAATGTCCATTCCTATAACTGTGTGACATTGTCAAAGGCCAGGTACTTTACTTACTTACTTGGACCCTTAGCTCCTAAGCGGAGCATGGGTCATCGATGACCTCCCATCTCCATAGTTCTCTGAAGTCAATGGTATGGTTGGAGTTCATCAATGTTTCTGTAATCGATTGCATCCACTCTACAGGGGATTGGCCTATACAGCTTCACCAGAGTCCCGTTAGCCGGCCTTACCTGTTTCCACCTCTCACGACTGGGACATAAAGTTGGACTTGGAAAGGCAAAGCCCAAATAAGAATGCCTTACTATGCTGGGTCCCAAATCACACATGAGTCAGATTTTCCCTGAAGGATACCATTGAACTAAAGGGGTTTCTATAATTCAAAATTATTTTGGTGACTGAATTTACATTCCCCTGCTTCTTAAGTAGACTTGAACTCCTATCTCTTGATCAAAAGTTCAGTTTAGCACCCTATTTCCCGTACTGGGTTTAGCACTTTACCTCTACCTGTATGGTTCTGCCTTTCATTCCTCAATCCTTAAATCCCTTTGGTTATTTATTTTATATTCATCCTGTTGTTCATTCGTGTACTATGCAAAAATTAAATCATACTTGTAGCAAGCTACTGCGCAAGATATCTTAAGCTACAAGATGAAGAAAAGTCTGCAGCAAACCCAGCCACCTACGGATAAATCTGACACAGTTCAGTTCCAAAACTGAATAATTATTCTGTGCATTGTATGTTGAAATGCATGTTGAATTGTTTTAAATTTCTCATGTTCCCAGTCAATGTATCCATTATATTATGGCTTTTCTCTTTCTACAATTTCAAGCATATGGTTAAGTTGCAAAGTGCAAATGTCTTCCATAGATAATGTAAATGAGTTGAATGCTTTTCTCTATAAGTTTACCCAGTTCAAACACGTCTCTTGCCACAGACAGTGTATTTTGTACATTCACCCAAAATGCAATCGATGTTTTTAAGCAGCAACAGAAAAACATTGTAGAATTCAAGGGAAAAACATTCAAACATTTAAACTTGATACAACTGTCAGAGACAGTGCATCTGCTATCCATTAGTCAGCAAGAAATTCGAGTATAAACTTCTGATCATTAGAAAGGTGCAGACACAGAGTGTGAGAGAGGCTTTCCTATTTTCACTGCATTAAAATCATTACAGTTCAAGTACACAGAAGGGATTTGGATCTCTGCCTCTTGTGCAGTTAATAGCAATGATTTGTTGTCAGATTTGACAGAATTTCCTACAACTTCTGTGGGAATAACCACACCAGTGATGAAATTCACCATCACCATTCCCCTTTGATGTTAGAGAGGATGTCACACTCTAATCAGTTATTACCTTGCATTTAATATTTCAAGCATATATATTTAAGTTTTTCACCTATGTGACTGTAGGAAAAGCCAGCAAATCTGTTTAAGTTTTATCATAGCTCCTGCTTTTGAAAGGTTGGGAACTAATAAGTCTAAATATTTTCAATATAAATGACATCGTCTCTGTTATTTTTTTCCTTCTGCATTTTTGACTTGCAAAGCTGATCAAAAAGTACATATGAGTATCTTGGCAAATAATTAGAACTACATATTGCACATTAAACTTGAACAATCTATTTTATACATTTGTAGTTCCAGAAGATGGTGCCTGCGAGCTACCCTGTGCCTGGTGTGCTATGTTCTTTATTAACACACATACTCTTTCTAAGCTTTCTCAGTTTAGATTCGAAAACATTTATGTGGTATATCCATGACAGCCTAGTTTCACTGCAGTCTGCAACATACTTTCATTGTACTGGTAACTAAGAAATGCACTTTATACAAATTCACTGCTCAGATTAAGAAAAGTACTAAAATAATTCTAAGCATGGGTAGTTATAAATTAGGCATTACTATTTTTTTAACCTTAGGTGATAATATCCTGGAAGTATAATTAGCATATGGAATATTGTTCATAAAACTTAATTGTTTTTTTTTCAAAATGCTAATTTTAAACCAACTATCTTGTCAACATGATTTCTTGACACTGTGACGTTAGTAATCTGTGTTCATAGTAACAAAAAGCTAAAGCCGAGAAATAGAATTAAAATAATGTAGAGAACAGAGGAAAGAGGGAAAATATTTGAAAGTATACATAAAATAGAACAGGATGTGTGTATAAAGAAGATTGTAAGTGAGCCAACTTTGGGAACAGAGAGGAAAGAGAAATACAATCTGTTTTAGGTTTTTTTATTATTATAATATGACTCTTCAGTGTGGTATTGTCCAATTTGCATCAGTCTCTTAGCATTATCCTGTCTCGAGAGATTTACCATAATATCGATAAAACCTTTTTGGGCACTTAGCATAAAAACCTCTGCAATACTGTATAAACACCTCCGCCTGTGGCACTGACATTTATTCAGCACAGAAGGCTTTTATTGCCTAATACCGGTACATAAATGATGCCACCATTTAAATGTGCTATTCACTGTTCTTTTAAGAATTTTCTAACATTGAAGTGTGTTTTATCCTATAGAGAAAAAGACACTATTGGAGACTAGACAGTAAATGTATCACCCTCTTTCAGAATGATACAGGAAGCAAATATTACAAGGTAAAGGTTTCGTTACTTGATTTTCTCAGTCAGACATTAACACTGAATAAATAATCTAAAATGATGCAAGCTAAATGTCAGTGAAAAGTTCCGGTTGAACTCTTGCTTTTATTCCAGTTTATTCCAGATGATCATTTAAAGCATCTTGGGGTAGTTTAATAAGGATTAAATTTTAAAATAGTTACAGAAGTAAGCAAATCAAATTAACTTTTTTTTACATAGAATATCTACATCTGTACATCTACATTTAAAACATGAGTAATATGTAGGTTCCATACTGATCCACTTTGACTACAAAGGCAAAAGAAGATGCTTGTGATTTTTTAATAGCACTAAGCTAAACACTGAAGAACAACAGAAATAAGTATTGCAACTTTATTGAGCTACTGTCTGAAATATTTTAAAATGTGTTTCAAGAATTCTGCATAGCAGAAAATAGTAGTGCCCCCAAATATTATTTGTGGTTAACAAAAAAGCTACAACACATTTAAAGCCTTATTTTTTGTAAACAGAGGTGCTCAGCCCCAATTTACACTGCTCTTGTTGTAGTCTGTCAGTCTCGGAGGGCAACATGCTGTGATTCATAATTTAAGTCACTTTGACATGTAGAGGAATTATGTCATCATGGCACATTTCTGCCTGTGATTGACAGGTGGCATTGTAGACCTTGTGCTAACAGACGGTAAGTATCAATTTGTTAAAGTTAAAGGTTAACCAGTTACAAGTTTAAAATTAGCTTCACAATTCCTTTTTGAAATGTAGTTCAAGCTACTGCGTTACTCATTTAAAAATATTGAGGCAGGCAGCTTTGGATTCCATTAAACGATGGAAACAACAATGTATCAATCAAGATATTCCTTTATACTAAACAGCATAATAATATTGCATGTATATGTTGATTTAAACCTGTGAAAAATATTTTGATGCATATGTTATATTCCAACATGTACACCTAATGTCATTCAAATGACAAAATAATGGGATATGACCAACTAATCTTAACACAGTGAGGGGAAAATTTGAAATGGGCTTCTATTAAGGTGGTTATCCTGTGAGATGTTTCTTTCTGGGGGGGGAATCCAAAGGATTATTTATTTTTCATACTGCAGTGAGCTGCATTGTAGGTATTACTTGGTGGCAGCAATTACAAGGTGCTAAACTGTGTTGGTTAGCCACAAATGGAAGGATGGTTACTTGAGCTGGAATGTCAAGAAGGTTGAAACAATTGGCCTCTGTATTACTGGGCTGACTGAAAAAAGGCTTCCCTAGTATAACCACTGATTAAAAACATGCATGCTCATTACAGTGGAAGGAGGAGAAACAATTCTTTTTATAAAATGCAACAATCTGATCTAGTTTTTATCTACACACAATCTTTGAATCTGAACATGAAACCAAGGTAACAGTTTACTTAATTTATTGTGCCGGCAATTAAAGGTCATTTATGAATGTACTTTAATTGCAGGAAATTCCACTATCTGAAATTTTATCTCTGGAACCTGGAAAGAACTTCGACTTAGTACCTGCTGGAGCCAATGCTCATTGCTTTGAAATTACTACTGCAAGTGTAGTCTATTTTGTTGGTGAAAATCTGACAAATGATTTGAGTACACAAAAAAACAACAGCCTGGTGTCAGGTGGCACAGGCTTGGATGTTGCCCAGTCATGGGAGCTAGCTATCCAACATGCCTTGATGCCTGTCATTCCGAAAGGTTCATCTGCGGGATCAGTGCACAGCCTACACAGTAAGTTAAATGCCTGAAATTATCAAATACTTTCTGAAGTGTACTCCTTACCTTTGTATATTTATATAAAATGCACTGTAAGTGTTAAGTTATTTAAGTAGATCACATGGGGAGCCAGGGAGAGCAAGCTAAGTGGATTAAAAAAATTGGTTCGATGGTAGGAAGCAGAGTGTGATAGTCGAAGGTTGTTTTTTGTTTTTCTCATTGACGGCCTGTGATCAGTGGTGAGCCACAGGGATTGGCACTCGTCCTTATTTCAAAACAATTTGAATAAGAATGTTTCGAGGCATGGTTAGTAAGTTTGCAGGTGACAATGAAAGTGGTATTCTAGGCAATAAGGAAGGTTATCAAAGTTTACAAAGGGATCTTGATTAGATAGGTAAGTGGGCTGAGAAATGGCATATGGCATGCAATCTAGACAAGTTTGAGGTGTTGCATTTTGGCAAGTCAGAACTGGGTAGGATTTTCACAGTGAACAATACTGCCATGTAAAGTGTTAAAGAACAGAGTGACTTAGAAATACAGGTACATAATTCCCTGAAAGTGGCATCACAGACGTTCAGGGTGGAGAGGAAGGCCTTTGCCATACTGGCTTTCATGAGTCAGGACATATAGGAGTTTGGATGTTGTGTTGCAGTTGTATAAGACACTGGTGAGATCACACTTGGAGTTTTGGTTACTCTGTTCGGAAAGATGCCATTAAGTTGGATACAGTGTAAAAAAGATTTATGGAAATATTGCTAGAACTTGAGGGCATTAATTGCAGGGAGAGGTTGGGTACACAAAGATTTTATTCTTTTAAGTGGAGGAGATTGAGGAGTGAAGATAGAATTAGAATATTTAAATCTTACAAACATCCCACAACATGAGGGAGTAAAAATCGTCGCATTATGACTCTGATGCAATGTACATACTGTTACGTACCCCGTAACTGGGTTGCCAAACCAGCAGAAATGGATCACTCATTTGGAGTCTGGATTACTAGAACTAAGAAAGTTTTATTAAAGAAACAAGCAACACAGTAATCGAAAGGATAATAAATGCAACAGTTCAGCAATGATAAACACACATGTGCACAGAATTAAGCTAACAGCATCAATCAAGCTCTATCGTTGTCTAGGGGTAAATGACCAAATTTCAAAGTGACACAAAAGTTCAGTCCAATTTAGTTCAGTTCGCAGTAATCGTTGCCATGGCGATGGACAACGTGGGGGGAGAGAGAGAGAGAACGGGAACGACTGATCATTCAGACACGGCTTCCACTCACAGACCGGTGATATGGCTCACAAACAGCTTCCGGGCAGGTCCTTGGTGATGTCACCTGAGGTCACCGACTGTGACCCCTCCTCCAGATGCGGTCGATCCTCTGCAGTGAACCCGGCACCCAAGCGAGGGTGGACACACACCGGGTTCCCGCTGATCGTACCTTTCCACCCTGTGCGTTTAAGGCTGATCCCCCGATCAGCCGTCCAAGAGCTTCTCACCGACTTGTGAGAGGCGCACCGCTTCCAGGGTCTCGTTACCTCGGGTGTCGTGTGTGTCCTGCCTTAGCGAACCTGTCCCTTTTTATCCCCCTACTGGGGTATCGCCTGTCCATCACTTGAAACAGTTCAGGGTTCAAAGGGGGAGCCGATCTTGGCAATACCCAGACTGATGGCTCCTTCATTAACATCTCCACATGCTGCTTCATTGTTCCTTATCTCTTCCTCCCCCTGAGGACAGGTGGCAGACCAACTGCTGATCACACAGGACAGCTAACATCTATGTGTATTCTCGTCACAATACATGTGAGTGTATAAGTCTAACTGCTTGTAGAAAGAAGCTGTCCCGTAACTTGTTGGTCCTGGGTTTAATGCTGTGGTAGCGTTTGCCAGACAGAAGCAGCTGAAACAGTTTATAGTTGGGGTGACTGGTATCCCCGGTGATCTTCCAGGCCTTCTTTCTGCACCTGCAGTTATAAATGTCTTCAATGGAGGGAAGTTCACATCCATAGAATCACTGGGCTGTCATACCAATCTCTGCAGTGCCCAATAATCAACATTGGTGCAGTTCCTGACCAGGCAGTGATACAGCCAGTCAGTATGCTTTCAATTGTGCCCCTGTAGAAGGTCTTGGGAATTTGGGGGCCCATGCTGAACCTCTTCAGTCGCCTGAGGTGGAAGAGATGCTTTCGTGCTTTTCTTGCCACAAAACCAGTGTGTGCAGTTACAGAGGTATATAAAATCATGAGGGGCACAGACAGGCTGGATGCACCAAGTTTTTTTTCCAGAAAAGGGAATCAAAACCTTGATGACCTAGGTTTAAGGTGGGAGGGGTAAGATTTAAGAGAGACCTGAGAGGCAACTTCTTCACACAAAGGACAGTTCACAAATGGAGGAGGAAGTGGTTGAGGCAGGTACAGTTGAGAGATATTTGGACAGGTACGTGGATAGGAAAGGTTTGGAGGATATGGGACAAACGCAGGAAAAGGAGACTAGCTTCAATGGGCATTTTGATTGCATGGACAAGATGGATCAGGAAGCCTGTTTCTGTGTTGTATTGCTTTATAACTCTGTAACTCTATATTGATGATTTGATTGGAAATAATTCTAAGATTTGTATGTTATCATTCCTGAGGCCACACAAAGCAGTTTCACCTAGACATCAAATAGACATTGGCTATGATAATAGAAAACTTGTATTCATCGTCATATTGTTCATTAGAAATATGGTCAAACTTTTCATTTCAAATCAGTATTTGAACAACAGTTTCAACATCTAGCCAAGAGAATGAAAATATAGTGTAAATCCAATGTTGGGGTGCAGTCTCCCCTATTGATTTAGCTTTTACCAATGCACTGGAGAGCTTTATTTGCATTTCATAACCACTATGTAGTTTGACATCTGATTTGGACTGTTTTTAAACCCTAAATCAAGTCACAGCAATATTAAATGAAGTTCAAATGAATGGGATTTGCAATCCAAATCTTCCTTGCTGGATGTAAATATTAAAAAAAACACTTTTTTTTCTTATAATCACCTTCATACCGATATTTACTCAAATCTTCAGGAGACCAAGTAAATTTTGTATCAGTATTGCTCAGGTTCTAGTGTGAACGTATGTTCAAACCTGTAAGATTAACTATAGATTAAAAAATTGAATATTTGGAACTCTTGGTTGGAGGTTCCTAGGATGTGACCAGCAGATCTGGTTTGGAGCAGTCATTTTTTGTGGTAGTATTTGCAAATAGAACTGAATGGCAGGTTTGTACCTCTGGCCAGGTAGTGTGAATGATGAGATGAAAGAAAATACTTACTCGGGGTACATGCTTTCATTGTATGAATTTCTTAATATAGTCAACCTGCAATAAAGTAACTATAACAGGTTGTGTTTAACTCATTGGAACAGATCTATTTTAAAAGTATTACGTTGCCAGCTTGCTTCTCCTTTTGTTACACAATTAAGTGGAAGAAGCTGACCCAATAGATAATAATAATACCTGTGCCCAAGAAGAACGTGGTAACCTGCCTCAGTGACTATTGTCTGGTTGCACTTACATCCATTGTGATGAAGAGCTTTGGGAAGTTGGTATTGAAGCATATCAACTCCTGCCTACTGTCACAACAGGTCGATGGCAGATGCCATTTCATTGGGTTCAACCGTGGAACATCTGGACAGTGAAAATGCATACAGCAGGATGCTCTCTGTTGACTACAGCTCTGCATTCATCACAACCATTCCCTCAAAAGCTCCAAGACCTAGGCCTCAATACCTCCTTGACCTAGGCCTCAATACATCCTTGTGCAAGTGGATTCTCAATTTCATCACCCACAGACCCGACTTATTTTGTATTAGCAACAATGTCTACTCGATAATCACCATCAGCACAGCTACACCACAGTGCTGTGCGCTTAGCCCCCGCTCTACTCAGTTTTTACTTATGACTGAGGCTAACCGCAGCTCCAGTGCTATATTTAAGATTGCTAATGACACGACTGTTGTTGGCTGAAGCAAGGGTGGTGACCAATCAACAGACTGAATCAGAGGGGATAGTTTCACTCACCCTAACAATGAACTGATTCCACAACCTATGGACTCTACAAGTCAGGTTCTCAATAATTATTATGTATTTATGTATTAATATTAAGTTCAAATTCAATTGTCATTCAACCACACACATGTATGCAGCTAAACCTGCGGAGCAGTTTCGATGGGCCAAATGAACTAATCCTGCTCCTATATCCTATGGTCTAAATGAAACAGCGTTCCTCTGAGGCCAAGGTGGAAAACACCATACCTACAGTCACACATGGCACATATAGATATGATAGCACTTAACAGTCATCAAGTATATTAGCACAAGTCCCTAAGTGGCATGGTCTGAGGATTGATGGTACATGGAATATTGTCCTGGAGCCACGCTTCTTCAAGGACAAGCACGCGACAGTTGCTCATCTCCTGCAGCGGCAGGCAAAGGCAATCCAGCTTGTCTTCCGGGAGCAAAAACTGAAGAGCAGCACTGATGGAAGAGGCCAGCCTCCAACCCAGCACGGATTTCAGCATGCCACCGTGTCTCTGTTCTCTCCAACCCAGCACGGATTACAGCATGCCACCGCGTCTCTGTTCCCTCCAAACCAGCACGGATTACACCGTGCCACCGCGTCTCTGTGCCCTCCAACCCAGCACGGATTACACCGTGCCACCGCGTCTCTGTGCCCTCCAACCCAGCACGGATTACAGCGTGCCACCGCGTCTCTGTTCCCTCCAAACCAGCACGGATTACACCGTGCCACCGCGTCTCTGTGCCCTCCAACCCAGCACGGATTACAGCGTGCCACCGCGTCTCTGTGCCCTCCAACCCAGCACAGATTACAGCGTGCCACCGCGTCTCTGTTCTCTCCAACCCAACACGGATTTCAGCGTGCCACCGTGTCTCTGTGCCCTGCAACCCAGCACGGATTACAGCGTGCCACCGCGTCTCTGTTCTCTCCAACCCAACACGGATTTCAGCGTGCCACTGCATCTCTGTTCCCTCCAACCCAGCGCAGATTACAGCATGTCACCGTGTCGCTGTTCTCTCCAACCCAGCGCGGATTACAGCGTGCCACCGCGTCGCTGTTCTCTCCCATACCTCCTCCGGGTGGCTGTAACAGGTGATGCCACAGCATGAGGGCTTGCTCCACACGACAACTGAGGCCACACAGCTCCCCCTCCGTCTCACCTGTGAACCGGACTCGCAGTATTTTATATTTCTGATCTCCAACAGGGTTTATTTATTTATTTTATTTCTTCTCCTTCTGTATTTGCACAATTTTTTTGTCATTTGCACAATGGTTGTTTAAGTGTTTTCGTTTCTGTGTAGTTTTCTGTTGATTCTGTTGGGTTTCTTTGTATTTATTGTGAATGTCCACAAGAAAATGAATCTCACGGTGACATATATGTACTTGGATAATAAATTTATGTTGAGCTTTAAACAATTGGAAATTATTATAGATGCCGGAAACCATACATAAAATATTTAAATCAGGCTTCACCTGTGGATAGAGAAACAGTTAATGTTGAATCATTGTTTGTCCTTGCACAGGTTTTGCGTAGCATGCTGAATACTTCCTTCATTTTTTCATTAAGTTATTATGAATACTACAGAAACAGTAAAATTATTTCATGACAGTAAACTCAGTTTTATTTTCTTTTGACAGGAGATGTGTCTATCAGTATCTCAGTGTCAAATAGTGAGATCCAGGAAAATGTGGTAAGTTGTGTTTGTAGAGAAAAAAAATTTACTCTTCACCACAGTAATAAATACTCATGGTTGCCCAACTGTGTCGCTGAAATAGTTTTGTTTATTTTAAAAGAAAATAATTCAGGAAGGACCATCAGTGACCTCTTGCAGAATATTGAAAATGGAAATGGATCATTGATAAAATTCATTAAATGATTATTGATGCTTCTTAACCTATAACAGCCTACAAACCTCCCCCCGCCCCATCCCATCGCATTTGCACTGAATGTTTAAAACCTGGGAGTAACGTCTTTTGAAAAACTGCAAGTTTAAATCATTCAGTACAGATGGGTTATTTCTCAGGTATGTCTCAGGAACTAGGAAGTAAATAAACCAAATAAGTCATGCAGATCCTTTCCAAAGTCTTGATATCCTTGCTAAAGTGTGGTCCCTAACAATGTGTGCAACACCCTAGCAGGGGTGGAGGCTTTTATATAGATTTAGTACCCTGACTTGCTTGCTTTATACATCTATAAACCTAAAATCTCATGTGGTTTATAAACTGCCTTTTAAAAAAGTTATCCAGTTATCTCCAACATGCCCTCTAATGTTTCTCTCCTCTTGAAACCAGTTATGTTGACCATTTTTACATCAAAATATATCACATTTTTCTGCCCTGAATTTCTTCTGTAACTTGTCCACTAATTACACTAGTATGTCAAAGCCTTCTTCAACAGTTACTATTTTATTCACTGTTCCACTCTATGTCTTTGTGTCGTATACAAATCTTGAAATTCTATCCCCAAGTCCAGGTCGTTAATAGTCATCGAGACAAAAGTGTTGTTGTTATTGAAACATAGTGGCCATCTCTCACAATGATAAATAGGTACTTCTCTATTATAGTATTTGTGAAATTTTGTCCCTAAATATTGTAATCTATGAAAGATATGAGTAAAATATGACAGCAGTATATAGGATATGAATACTTGGCATTTAAGGATTAAATGTAGAGTCTGTAATTTAGAAGTTGTTTTATTTTTGGTGAGCATTTGCAGTTTTGTATATCAAGACTGAATAATGTGACTCTCTCCCAACAGGATATCAGCACAGTATATCAAATATTTCCAGATGAAGTACTGGGTTCAGGACAATTTGGAATAGTATATGGAGGTACTTACCTTATAAAACATACAAATCTTCAATTTTTATAGAGTAGTCACTCTATAGAAATCTGTTAAATGTTTCTACTTTTACATTGGGTTGAAGCTTTGTATCCGATATTTAATTTTGCTCATGGATTAGTGGTCAGTAATTTTATGCATGTCTTGACCATATCAGTGCACTCAATTCTCAAGAGTCAATGACCACACCTTCATTTCAAATATCCAGACCTGTGATTATTTGGTAAGTGATGCAAATACTAATGAAGATGCAATGATACTTCTCCACCACATGCCGTCAGTTTTCTTGTGGTAGTAACTTGTTCTTTTTAAGCTATCAAGTATGGATGGTTCTTTGTCTCCCTTTTGATAAAAAGCACAGTTTTTTTTCACTGATGGAGGTAATCAGCATCAGGCCTTTTTAAAGACAAAGTTAAAAAATAATTCTATATGCAGAAGGAGGCAGAGTTTTAAAAATTGTCAATCTTATAGAGCAAAAGGATTAGGGAATGGCAGAGAAGGGTCAGATCTTCTTAATAAGTGAAATACTAAAAAAGCATCCAATTACACCAATTAATTAAAAAAGTTGTTGCAAGAATAGACAATATAAAAATAGGTTTTGATACAATTTTACAGGACAATGGTGAGACTGCGGCTGAAGCATCTATTTTTGTTGAGGTTTGAAGTTAGTATCTGTGAAATCTGTGGAATTCCCTACCTCAGACAGCTGTGGAGAGGCTTCATAAAAGGTGGAAATTGACAGTCATTTAAAATACAGAGGAGTCAAGGAGTATTAGAAGAGTGAGCAGGAAAGTGGTGTGAAGGACAAAACTGGATTATCTAAGTTAAATGGTGAAGCAGGTTTGAGTAGCCAACTGACCTACACTTATTCAATATGTTCTCGTTGTCATGTCAGATTTTAATAACATACATTTCATTGCAAGAATCTAAGTGATATGGGGAGATGTGGGGTTAGGTTTGCCATACTTTCATATAAAGATGGAACAAACTCGAGGGTCTTATTCTGTCCCTGTAATTATATATGTAGTTACACAGGAGCTGTTTTATATTACACTTAATTCAATCTTGTATAGATCAGTTACCCAGTTTATTAATAGTTATGTAAAGATTGGATTTTTACCTCAAGGAACAAAAGTTTACCATGATTATAACTTGCCATTATTTTTGACATTTAGTGATCTGCAGGCAGTCATCTTGTAAGGTGACTCATTCTCTTTTACAAAGAATTTCGGTCCAGCAAACGGAATAAAATAACTGGTAGTATTTTATAAATGATGGTTTATGGTCTCTATAAGTGGGGTGAAAGCAGAGCTGCAAAGAAGATATTTAGCCTGGGCAGTCACTTGCTCTGATGCATCAATTCTGTCTGTGTGAAGACTTTGACAGCTTTGCCAAATACTCCAAGAGATGTGGGAGAAAAGGCTTTTCTGTTGCCTGCAACATGTAAGTGAATGATTCCTCTATCAAACGATGGGCAGATGGCATTGCATAGATTACATGTAATGAAATTTTTACTGGAAGTATCAGTTATATTTAAGGTAAATTTATTTAAATACTATAATTAAACATTTACCTTCAGCAGAGCACTAAACCAGTACGCTCTTACGAGTTTCTGTTGCTGTGCTCTATCTGATTTTATCTGGCCAGATAATTGATAATACCTCCAGATTTTGATAGCCAGAGTTAATTTCATGTAATTTCTCATTTTAGATCTTGATTATTGAAATCAGAATGTCAGGAAGATCAGATAGATGTATACATATTTTATTTCAAAATACCAACTGCACCATACAAAATCTTCCATGTTTGTATCAGTAGATCACATTAGAAGCATCCCCATTTACAAAGTAATATCAATTGGTTGCACACATTACATTTACCACATAATTATTTTCTAAAGCAGCTCACCAGGAAATTATACTCTTATATTGATGATAAATTGTTTACTTTAAACTTTGTCACACAGGACAATTATTGATGAAGTTGCCTCGCATGAGTTCACTTCCTATTTTTCTAATTTCTGCGAGTTTCCCTTTTAAGAATATCCAGTCTCAGATCATGTGCCTCAAGACCTTAGTGGTCAGTTTTGCAGAAACTGACCTTCAGCTGATCAGTTCTAACACACCACGCAAACAGTTGCTTTGTAAGATGGTGCACTTGCCCTCTTCAACTATTGATTGCTCCCATCTCGATTGAAAGAGGGGCACCAGCCATCAGTGTATTACATTTACGTGCTGATTAGTGTGTTTCATTCTCTGTCATGCATCTGATATCATTTGCAAGCACTTGGCCAAGGCTCAGGGTGACTACCAAATGGTAACCGCAAAGATCTGGAGAGGACAGGAAATGCAATTCATTAATTTAAACCTCACTAGAAAATACTGGCAATTAGGTCAATCCATGTATAAAACATGAATCTTTTTTACTTGGTTGTTAGGTAAGCATCGCAAGACAGGCAGAGATGTTGCAATCAAAGTGATTGACAAACTACGATTCCCAACAAAACAAGAAAGTCAGCTTCGGAATGAAGTTGCAATTTTACAGGTAAATAGGTCATAAATTCTGACTATCAACTAAAAAGTCTACATAAATTAGCATTGGGTAGAGAGTCAAAAGTGGTTAAAATATTGTTTAACTTTTGAAATCCATGATAAGAATCTAGCCTTCTAGTGTTGAAAGCCACCTCTCAAATGGTTCTAAATGACTTAGTAGTCATTTCTAGTACCAACAGGTCAATGTAATAATGTGGGTAGTGTAGACGAGAGGAAGCATCACTCTGTCTGACTTTTGCTTGAGTTCACCATTGTAATTAACTGACTTACTCTTTAGTACTGAAATCATTATGGAAAATAAGTCTATAAATCTTGAAAGTATAAACTACGTATTTATGGGATGTAGATTGCTGAGTAAGTTTTGGTATTTAATAGCCATGTGGCATTAATTTCAGGATTCCTACACAAAGGTGTAGGTACCAAATTTGCCAGCAGCTCTCCGAGTATACACCACTGTTGGAGTTCACGCAGCATTCAGCAGCAAGGCAAGACCTGGCTGCATTTCTCCAGGGACTTAAAATAAAACAAAAGGAGAATTTAAATAATAGTTTTGATTGTTTCTAAGAATCAGCAACATTGAAATCTCTGGATGGGTTTGTCATCTAAAGCTGTGGCAGATTTTGTTCTAGCCAACACAACTGACAGCATTACCTTGTGCAGCTGCCAGGGCCTGGTCATTTAGGATTAAGCAGCTTTGTGCAGCTAGTCTAGAAATCTGGAAAAGGTAAATCTTACTTACCACAGTGAACAGCCCAAGCCAGATGTCTTGTTTTTTAATCGGAAAGTCCGCTGTAATTTAACTCTGACAATACTTCATAAAATGTTTAGAGATTTTATGCCTTATAAAACTTCCATTATATATGGGGAAGAACATCTTTTTATAGGTACAATTTCTTTGCTTAGAATCTGCATCACCCTGGTGTAGTGAATTTGGAATGCATGTTTGAGACTCCTGAAAGAGTGTTTGTTGTCATGGAAAAGCTCCATGGAGACATGCTGGAAATGATCCTGTCAAGTGAGAAAGGACGTCTGCCAGAACTTATAACAAAGTTTCTTATTACACAGGTATGTGGCAGTAACAAGTGACAGGTGATTAATAATAGAATCTTCAAAAGGTTAAATAGGGTCATCATCAGGAGTACTTCAGCATTGGCCCAACCAGCATGCAGCCTGCACCTGAAATGAACCATCTCAACCAACTTAACTCAAAAGGAAGTGTAAGGTTAATGCAATCCCCATAGCGACCATATATATTTATATTTTCTTGCCCATGATTGATATGTTGAAATGAAATTATACTTTCAGCATGACCTTTGAGCTCCGAGTCAGAATAGTGAAAAGTAGTGCTTAGATCATCAGTCAAGCACAAATTACCTTGCAGCATTGTCTACACATGTTCATCAAGTTGTTTCTGGTCTTCTGAGATTCTCTGCAGCTGGTGAAGACTTCCCTCTGCACTGCTGTTGTTTACTTCACATTTAAGTGGAGTCACAGCTTTGAAGTAATTTTTGTCTATTAATCAAAAATCTACATATTGACAATGAATTAAAAGAGCAATTAGTGCAAGATGAATGAGGGGATTTAAGTGAATGCAATGTGCATTGAATTTAAAGTTATTAAAGGAAGTTATGGGTGAGATGAGTTACAAATGATTTTTCCATTAAACTTTTACTAATAAAAATGTATTCCTCAGGACGTATTAAGAAATAGATGCCAAAATTGCCCTTTTTTTTAATGGAAACCAGCTTTAAACATTGGTTTGAAGTTGTAAAATATAAAAAACTCATTTCACATCATACATCTGTCAGTCATATGTGCACTGAGGTTTTTTTAATGAGTTCTTACATTGAGGAACTGAACAAACTTAAGAAATGTCTTCTCAGATATTCATTCTTACTCAGAACGGTTAAAAAGACAAAGTACAAAACTCCTTTGTGTTATCATCTCATAATACTGGCTGGTATTGTTTTAATGCACTTTCTTCCTTGATTTTGTGCTCTTGGATAGACAGTGGGTTCTGGTTAATTGGGCCATTGGTTAATTGGGGTAGCTGCTTATTTGGGACAACTCTTATTGAACAAAAAACAAGTTGAGAAAATACCCAGGATTCCCTTTGTGTATTTGGGACACCATGTCACGTAATTGAGACAGGAGATTTCCAAACATTTTCTAACTAGTGTCTGTCACGTGTACATCATGTGGCCTTTTGACACTTCACCATGCTTAGAGTGAACAGATTTTAAATAACATCATTTGTGTGTATTTGTCTTCAAAAAGCAGTGATGTTTGTCACTGATAGTTAACAAGCAATAAGCAGCAGGACAATTCAGAATTGTTTTACTCACTGTGCTATCAAGCATTCAGACTTAGAAATGCCAGAAACGGCCAGGAGGGAAAATAAAACAATTTCACTACTTCAACAAGTTAGGGACTATGAAGAACTTGACAAAAAATTTGAAGATATTGACAATTATCTTGAATGTTACCTTTGGTCCCTACTGGACATTCAACTGTCACCTGTAGCTCCAAGTAGCTGTTTGTGTGCGAAAGTGGGCACACCCTGGTAAACCGCATCAATAGACAGGTTAAACCAGGTGAGGGTAGCTGGCACTGTAAGATTGGGAGAGGCCTGTCCTAGCATGTGAAGTCAGCTCCAGCAGACTGGGCAGATGAGATCAACAGTGTGAACCCAACTGTCAGGAAGACCGTTCTACAATGCTATGTGGATAGCGAAGGGCATGACAAGGCACAGAAGTCATAGTCATCCACAGCAACCACGGGGTCCCCAGTTATGACATCAACTCGTCCCTATTGGACCAGGAATTACAAGGTCGAGAGAGTGGAATTGCCCCAGTACAACAGCTTTTCCATTTTAAAAACTCTTACACACAGGTTTTCTGTCATCATCAGATACAATGGACAATCACCAATAATATTGGTAGTGTTCTAGTTTGTTCAATATTTCATTTAAATACATAATTTGTTATTCAGTTAAATGTAGTTTGTCTTTTTTTATACCTTTTTAACTATTTCCATGAAACTTCATTTAATTGGGCCAGGATTTACTGGTCCCAATTAACCAGAATCCACTATATTCAGTAGGCGGAGTCTAGTTTTCCATATGTTCAATAAAGAGTAAGCAATCATTCTTGCATGATGCTGTTAGTAATTTGATTTTCTTTAAATCAGATACTTGTTGCTTTGCGACATCTCCATTTTAAGAACATAGTTCACTGTGACCTGAAACCTGAGAATGTCCTCCTAGCATCGGCTGATCCCTTGCCACAGGTTAGAATGATTATCTAATGTTAGTCTGCGAAGAGAGTTGCTGTTGATTTCATATATCAGTACATTTGTGACCAATCCTTTTCTTGCAAAATTTTAATACTCATCCTACTTGGTTCTTTTCCAAACATTAGGTTAAGCTTTGTGACTTTGGATTTGCACGTATAATTGGGGAAAAGTCTTTTAGGCGTTCTGTGGTGGGAACACCAGCATATTTGGCTCCAGAAGTGCTCCGCAACAAAGGATATAATCGATCGTTAGACATGTGGTCCGTAGGCGTTATCGTCTATGTCAGTCTTAGTGGCACCTTTCCATTCAACGAAGATGAAGATATTCATGATCAAATTCAGAATGCTGATTTCATGTATCCCCCTAATCCCTGGAAGGAGATCTCACTGGAAGGTAATGCGTTAATTAGACACACCAAACCAGAGAAATGTTAGAACCATTATTATGTTTCTTCAATCCATTCAAAAGGAGATGTTCCCTCTGAAGGAGAGCTATATAGAGGCCAATCTTCTTACTGTTTGCAGTGTAGGAAAAAATGTGTTCAGTGCCCTTGCTAGATACAAACATTCTGAACATTTAACTGTTTTATTGTGGCTTAATGTAACATTGTGTTACCTATATTTCTTCATATCAAATGGAAGAGGAGGCTCGAAAAGAAAAATAGTCCTATTTTCTATTTTCACAGAAGGAAAAGCTTTAACTGGTTTTGTCTAACTAATCTCCATCTTGGAGTATGTTAGTTGATCAAATCTGCATTAGTTAAAAAATGATCAATGTAATTATAAATGTAGTTGTGGTAAAATTGCACTGCATGCCACCATTTTTCCAGTGCTATGGCTACTGATTTGTTTCACATCTCCACTATGAATCACACATATGCACTTTTAGCTTTGCGTAGCAAACTGGGTAAGACGGAAATGTGTGCGTCAGTTGCATCACAAGTATATGCCAGAGATAGAGAAGGCAGGTGGCGGTGTCAAACCTGGTGCAATGTTGATTTGCTGTCACCTCTGCCAAATTGTCCTGTATCTATCCAACTAGTGTAGGTGTTAATCACACATAGAAAACCTGGTGTTTAGCAACAAGAAGCACAAGTCCCATCCACTATCCGCCCCCATCCAGTCTTAGTTTTGTAAAGAATCTTAAAGGACTTGCAGATTTGTTGGTGATTGAATTTGGAATTCAGTTTCTTCAAAGAAGTGCACATTGATTGAAGTGAGTTGATAATTACAGATCTTCAGCTGTCTTTTTGGTTGACACAAATAGGGCCAATGCTTGCGATACTCCTGGGGCTTTTGCGATATGAAAAAGCATGCAGCCCAAAGTGCATGGTGACTTACCAAAAGAGAAATAGGAGAAAATGTCTATGAAGGTTCTCAATCATCCAGTTCATTGTATATCAAGCAGTAGAGTGTCAAGGCTACAGGACTTGCTCTGTTGTCTAGAAGATATTTTGCCACTCATCCGAAAGACTTCTTCATTTCTGATCCATGGTGCGTAGTTTAACTGACTTATAAACTCTGTGAGTTGTTTAAAGGTAAAAGCAGCTTCAGAAGCTATCAAGACAGTAAGAAAACTGATATGTCAGGACAGTAGCCTAGACAATAGAACCACACTCAACTCGGATCAGGTATGTACTCTACCCGATGTCTCCTACGGGTAGAAACACGGTTTTACCATGGCTTCGCCTGTTTCTCCTATTGTAGCCAACTTACACATGGAAGAAGTGGAAAGGACAGCCTTGAACACCTTCCATGGAACATCACCCTGTTACTGGTTCAGGTGGATGACACCTGGGTCAAGATCAAAATCCATGAGGTGTGAGCCTTCACAGAACACATCAACTCGGTGAATAATATCAAATTTACATGAGAAGACATCGAGAACAATAGACTGGCCTTTTTAGACTGTGGAGTACTTATCAAAGAAAATGGACATCTAGATATTGAAGTTTACAGAAAACCAACTCACACAGATCAGTACCTATGGCTTGACTTTCATCACCCATTAGAACACAAGTTGGGGGTTATGAGAACACTGCATCACCATGCTGAGAATGTGCCTGCCAACATTACAGCTAAAGACAAGGAGCACAAGTACTTGAGAGAAGCCTTGAAAGCTTGAGGCTACCCTGACTGGGCCTTTCTCAAGACAGTAACAAAAACCAGTAGGGACACCAGCCTAACGGACAGAGGTAAGGAACAAAGCAGACAGAAAAACATAGTCATCTCCTATGTAGCTGGAGTTTCAGAGAAACTCAGAAGGATTTACAACAAACACCCAATCCCTTTGGTTTTCAAACCTACAAACACACTCAGACAGAAACTCGTCCACCGCAAGGATCCTACACCCAAACAGAAGCAGAGAAACTCTGTTAAAGAAGCCACCTTTGTCAAACTGGAAAACCCAGCCCTGAACAGAGGGGGTGGGGTACGACACCACCTATTAGCTACTTACAATGCAATCCTAACATCTTTTCCCCAACGTCTCCACAACAATTCATACCTCCATTCATGTAAAGATAAGGCTAATGACCCTCTCATTACCTCTATGACTCTTAATGAACTTCAGGTGATTGCTATACCTTCCGAACAACTCACAGAGTTTATAAACCGGAAAACTATGCACCATGGATTAGGCCTGAAGAAGCCTCCTGGATGAGTGGTGAAATGTCTTCTAGACAACACAGCAAGTCCAGTTGCCTTGACTCACTACTGCTTGATTAAAAAATAGGACAATGGCTGTGACTCAGATGGAAAATCCATTAAGATTCCAAAGGAATACATGACTATCTGCGTCTGACAAAGGAGCAATGCCTTTGGACACACTATGATTTCTACCTTGGTTTTTGTGTCTGTGGCAGTAAAAATCACATTGGTTTTTCACCCTTTCTATGTTGAAGCTAAAGATTTAGAAACCTCTGGATGTTGTAGCCTGAAGCAGCGCCAAACTCATCTCCTCCCTCTGGGACAGCAGTAAGGAGTCTGTATCTGAAGGTTCACAGATAGTTGGGGGGGAGGAGGGGAGGGGGGAGAAGGGATGGCAATTGAATGTCCTTGGCTTAAGTGTCTGTCTTAGAACACAGATGTGTACTACAACAGCAGTGCATTTCATTGGCTATATCGAAGGCCTGCAGGTAGCAGCAAGGCCTGTCTTCATTCAAGCAGGGTCTGATAGCACAAGTAATATTCACAGAATTCCTGTGTGAAGCAATTACTGCCTACCTAAGGAAGGATATATCTGCTGTTGAGGGAATAGAGTGAAGGTTCATTGCAATGATTAGTACCTGGCATATAATTCCTGGAGTTTCATTAGAGAGGTGATCACAGTAAAACATACAAGGTTCTTTTGAGGCATGACAGAGAGAGAAGTACAGTTGATGTTTTCCCAGTCTCAAATCCAGGTGTCGCCGTCTCAAAATAGAAGGTGGGTTTAGATCAAAGCTGGTGATCTGCATTTCTGGCCTCTGCACTATAGAAACAATGTGATTGTACTGGAGAAAATGCTGAGGAGACTGACCACCAGAATGGTGCCTTGGGAATTTGTTCCCACAACAGCGATATCTAAAACCAGAGTGTGTAGGTATAAGGAGAGAAGTAAGAGGGCTATATGGGAGTGAGGAAGAATATTCAAAAGGTAATTACAAAGTACAATACATTGCCTAAGAATTTAAGAAGTATCTGGGTGAGTAATTGAATCTCCAAGGTGTGGAATGATTAAAGTGTTGCTAAGTAGATTTGGTATAGATGGACGACTGATGATCAGCATAGCTGTCTTAGGCAGAAGGGCCTGTTTCCATGCTGTGACTATCTCTATCCTTTGTGTGATCCTATAGAAAAGCTGGACTTGTGGTTGGAAATAAGCAGAACAGAGAGGGGTGAACAAAGTTCAGGGCATCAGAAAGAATGAATGTTCTTAGGTGGTGGGGAGAAATAATGAAAGGCAAAAAGTCACTTTTACATGAAATTTCTTTTTTTCTGATCAACAAATGATGTGCTACAGGGATCAGTAGTGGAACCTCGACTTTTTGCAATTTCTGTAAGTGAATTGTATGAAGACATTTAAGCTATAATTACCAAATTTGCTGTTGGCATAAAGGTATGTCAAAAAGTAAGTTCTGAAGATGAGGAAAAGAGGCTAAAAAAGTTACACTTGCTTAGTTCCCAGTGGAGTATAGGCTATTGATGACCTCCCATCTCCATCACCTTCTCGTCAATGATAAGGTTGGAGTTCATCAATCCTTCTGCAATCCATTGTATCCACAGTACAAGCAATTGGCCTAACAGCTTCACCAGAGCCTTACCCATTTTCACCTCTCACAATGGGGATATAGATTTGGACTTAGAGAAGCCAAAAAAAAATACGGATTGGTTAAGTATGTGGGGCAAAGATCTGGCCAAGGTGAGAGGTGGTAGGGCTAAGAATTCCAAAGGGATCTGTGTGTCCTGATTCACAAATGGAAAATATTTAGCTGCAAGTAATTAGGAAAAATCAATATTGTTGTTTATTGCTCATATCGAACACAAATGTAGAGAGGCTATGCTCTCCTTACTGTAATCATTGTTAGTCTCCTTTATATTGATACATTAGAAGCAGTTCAGAGAAGGTTTATTAGATTAATACCAAAAATGAGAAAGTAGATGAAGAGAAAGGTGGATACACTGGGGCTTGCATCCACTGCCGTTTAGAAGACAGAGGGAACTGGATTAAAATGCAATGTTACATGGAGTTTTGATAGGATGGAATTAGAGAAAGTGTCTCCTCTTGAAGGAGGATCGAGAACTAGGGGTCATTACTTAAGACAAAAGGTTATCTGTTTAAGAAAAGTAAAATATTCTCTGACAGATGGTCATGGATCTTAGAACTAATTTCCTCAAAGGCGAGTAGAAGGAAAGACTTTATACGTTCTTAAGTCAGAGGTAGATAGAAAGTTGATAAAAATCCAAAGTTAGGGTAACAATCAGATTAACCATAATAGGACTCACTAATGGAGCGAGCTTGAGGGGATGAGTGGCCCCTTTCTCTTCCTGATCGGTATGTTTGCATCATCCAGTCTCCACTATCGATGTCTTGGGAAGATTTCATTGGCAAGAAATGTGCCTGGCCCAGCCACACAATAAAGTGAATAAAGTATATTCTGTGGCGAGATTACCTCTCTAAAAGTCTTTCCACAACTTTAAGCCTTAAAGCAGGAGTGTGAGAGAATGTGCTTAACTTTCACAAAGCTTGAATTCATCCAGGTAGCCTCTTGCTTGGTGTCAATCACCATCCCAAAGAGGAAGCAAAAATAAATTTAACATGCTAATAGGAACATTGAAACTTTTCAAAAAAGGATTGGAAAAGAGCTGCTCTCCTCATTCCACAGTGAATTGTAGGAGAATTAAACAATACAAAAGAAATAGATAGTGGTATCAATTTACCAGTGGTACAGGCATCAAAGCACAATCCTTGTGGAGCAAAGCTTCTGGCAGTCACAAATTGAACTGTAGCCTACTTTTCTCTTCCTTTTTCAATCATACTTTTAACATCAAATTATAATGTGCAAATTCATTCGAAGAAAGAAAATTAAACTTTTTTTTCTTTGTCTCTTGGCCTTACCCGAACACGTTTATTCTTTCACAAAAACTCATGCTGATTTAAGTTGTGAATTTTGCCAAGCATTTTCACAACTTGTACTTTCAGTCGAATCACTAGGTATTAAACAGCAATTTGGATTTTTGTAGAGCCTTTAATGGAGCAAACACCTCAAATGTTTAAAAAAAGGTTAACTGAGTTGTGCAAGGAAATAAGACCTTAAGCATCTCGAGGGGATGAGAGAGGTAGAGCAAGAGAATTCCAGAGCAGAGCACCTTGTTGATGTCTCCTTATGCAATAAATTTTTAAGTTGGTATAGCTAGACCTGGCTTGGAATGGAAGTTCCCCAACCCATTATTCCAAATTTTCAATAGAAATACTGAAATTAAAGATGCTGTGGGAAAAAATACTTCTTTTGGGTCACAAGTTGAAAAACAGTGTAGCTTTTGTGGAACTAGGTCTGGAATTCTAGCACAAGGTATTTCGCCACTTTGCTGAAGAATAAATTGTTAGATTTCAAGAAATATTTGGTAGTCACTATAATGTAATACACTTTCAGAATTGCAAAAACTGAAAATAAGTTAAAATTCAAATCAAACCTATGGACCTTGACAACTTTTGTTTATTTCAGAGCTGCTGCTTAACTTTCTGATTAGCATGCTTTTTGTTTTATAGTACTTCAGCGCAACTTGAGAACAAACTGCCGCATAAGTAGCAATCAAACAGTGAACAGAATTATTCATGTCTGCCAAAGCATTTGTAAAAGGCCTTTATAATTCATGTCAAACACGTATGCATTTTTTGTGATTGTTCATTCAGCCAAATTATGTTGATGGATGGCTTTTGAAATCTGTAGCCTTGACCTGTTAGATGAGCTTGATTTTTGTTTGCATGCATTTGCTGCTTCCATTGACACACCTAGATTTAAAGTCTAAATTACGCTAACAGTTTAGTGCACTAAAAAATGGGCAATTTTTTTATGTTACAGCTATTGATGTCATCAACAACCTTTTGCAAGTAAAAATGAGAAAGCGTTTTAGTGTGGATAAATCTCTAAGTCACCCTTGGTTGCAGGTAAGATTCCATAATTCTTTGTAATGCTCAGTTAAAATTTGGTGTTTCTTTACTAAATCATGGAAGATGTTTCAATAGTAACTCCAGGGTAGACTATGAGATGCAAAACAAAGATTCTTACAGAAACATGAGGAAATCTGCAGATGCTGGAATTTCAAGCAACACACATAAAAGTTGCTGGTGAACACAGCAGACCAGGCAGCATCTCTAGGAGGAGGTACAGTCGACGTTTCGGGCCGAGACCCTTCATCAGGACTAACTGAAATACTGACTCTCACAGCTATCTGGACTATTCCTCTTCTCACCCTGTCTCTTGCAAAAATGCCATCTCCTTCTCGCCATCTCCGCCGCATCTGCTCTCAGGATGAGGCTTTTCATTCCAGGACGAAAGAGGTGTCCTCCTATTTTAAAGAAAGGGGCTTCCCTTCCTCCACCATCAACTCTGCTCTCAAACGCATTTCCCCCATTTCACACACATCTGCTCTCACCCCATCCTCCTGCCACCCCACTAGGAATAGGGTTCCCCTTGTCCTCACCTACCACCCCACCAGCCTCCAGGTCCAACATATAATCCTCCGTAACTTCCACCACCTCCAACGGGATCCCACCACTAAGCACATCTTTCCTTTCCCCCCCCCCCCCACCTGCTTTCCGCAGGGATCGCTCCCTACGCGACTCCCTTGTCCATTCGTCCCCCCCATCCCTTCCCACCAATTTCCCTCCCGGCACTTATCCTTGTAAGCGGAAGAAGTGCTACACATGCCCTTACACTTCCTCCCTTACCACCATTCAGGGCCACAGACAGTCCTTCCAGGTGAGGCAACACTTCACCTGTGAGTCGGCTGGGGTGATTTACTGCGTCCGGTGCTCCCAATGCGGCCTTCTATATAATGGCGAGACACAATGCAGACTAGGAGATCGTTTTACTGAACACCTACGCTCTGTCCGCCAGAGAAAGCAGGAACTGCCAGTGGCCACACATTTTAATTCCACGTCCCATTCCCATTCTGATATGTCTATCCACGGCCTCCTCTACTGTAAAGATGAAGCCACACACAGGTTGGAGGAACAACACCTTATATTATGTCTGGGTAGCCTTCAACCTGATGGCATGGACGTTGACTTTCCAAACTTCCGCTAATGCCCCACCTCCCCCTCGTACCCCGTTACTTGTTTATTTATATACACACATTCTTTTTCTCTCTTTCCTTTTTTTCCCTCTGTCCCTCTCACTATACCCCTTGCCCATCCTCTGGGATTCTCCCCCTCCCCCTTTCTTTCTCCCTAGGCCTCCTGTCCCATGATCCTCTCATATCCCTTTTGCCAATCACCTGTCCAGCTCTTGGCTTCATCCCTCCCCCTCCTGTCTTCTCCTATCATTTTGGATCTACCCCTCCCCCTCCCACTTTCAAATCTCTTACTAGCTCTTCTTTCAGTTGGTCCTGACGAAGGGTCTCGGCCCGAAACGTCAACTGTTCCTCTTCCTAGAGATGCTGCCTGGCTTGCTGCGTTCACCAGCAACTTTTATGTGTGATTCTTACAGAAATATCTGCATGATGCTAAGCTAGGGTACATCATCGGTGATGCTACCCCGGGTCGTCGGGTGTTTCGAGTCTTTCAACATCGTACACCCTCGCCCAGGCAACCCGACCGAGGTTGATCCGACCCCGGCCTGTGCCCTAGCAGCAACCCATGGATCTGCCCTCTTTATCCAGAGCCATCTTGGCGCTTTCTCTGCTGCATCTGTGGTAGTAGAAATGGCTCTCCTTCTTCTCTCTCCTGTGATTCCAAGTGCAGTGTATACTTTGAAGAATCTAATAGTTTAACAACACCTTCTTTAAAAGTTGAATTGTCTGTTTAATTTTTGTTAAGTCAATGCATTTTGTGTGGCCTTTGTGTTTTCTCATTCTAGAAACTTTAAATCTGGTAGGATGACATTAACACCCAGCAACAATGGAATTGAGGGCAAGTCCATCAGTGTACCCAAAAATACAATGTTGGTCAGTCCAGTCATGTGTCTTTCCAAACCACTGTTTCCTAGTGATCACCCTTACAACTTAATTATTTGTGTTGTAAATGTTTATAATGCATTAATTGTTACACATTTGGATTTGGTATAGGATTTATTTTTGGTTCTCTCGTATCATAGAATATGCTGACATTTATGACGCTGACAAGCTTACCCCATTTTTCATCTAACACTCCCACTGCAATTTCCCATTTAGACCATAAGACATAGGAGCAGAATTAGGCCATCTGGCCCATCGAGTCTGCTCTGCCATTCAATCATGGCTGATCCTCTTTTTTTCTCCTCCTCAGCCCCAGTTCCTGCCTTCTCCCTGTAATCTTTGATGCCGTGTCCAATCAAGAACCTATCAATCACTGCCTTAAATACACCCAACGACCTGGCCTCCACAGCTGCATTTATTTGGGCCTCATACACTTAGCTTCATCTAAATCTAAGAATATTGGCAAGTTATTTTTTAAACTTTTCCTGTACATTCTACAACATTTTATTTATTAAAACATACAATGTAGTCAGCAAATTGAGAGAAGCACACTTTTACAGATGTGTTCTAATGGAAGGAAATCATGACTATAGCTTCCTCATGTTCTGTATGGTGCTCAGGAAGTCAACTAATGTACAATGAGACCTCTTAACATAGCTGCTGACCATCCATCTGCCTGAGAGATATGATGCATTGTCCAGTTGTTGCCAGTCAACAGTCCCAAACAGTGTTGTTCCTCCAACCTAAGTGTGGCCTCATCACCACAGTGGACTGTTTGGGTAGCCTCCAACCCGATGGCATGAACATCAATTTCTCAAACTTCCGGTAATACTTCCCTTGCCCTCCCCCTTCACCATTTCCCATCCCCTTATCCCTCCTTTACCTTATCTTCTTGCCTGCCTATCACCTCCCTCTGGTGCTCCTTCCCTTTTTTTCTTTCTTCCATGGCCTTCTGTCTCTTTCACCAATCAACTTCCCAGCTCTTTAATTCATCCCCTCCCCCTCTAGGTTTCACCTATCACCTGGTGTTTCTCTCTCCCCTCCCCCACCTTTTAAATCTACTCCTCAGCTTCTTTTCTCCAGTCTTGCCGAAGGGTTTTGGCCCAAAACGTCAACCGTACTTTTTCCATAGATGCTGCCTGGCCTGCTGAGTTCCTCCAGCATTTTGTGTGTGTTTCTCAGATTTTAAGCATTTACAGATTTTCCCAATCATTTTTATGACCTTTTAGTAGTCCACTGGACCAATCCAGTATGTTCCTGAATACATAATCTCTGCAGTGGCTGTAATTTTTTCATAATGCACCATTACATACAGGGCAGACAGCAAAATGTGGATTTTGCAAAGCTATCAGGAAGCAGCAGAACTCTGTGTGATTTCCAGATGTCTTCCTCTGAAAATACATGTGTCCTTTGCCTGACAGAGTAAACCCACCAGCACATAAAACGGCAAACACATTGGGCTCTGTGTTACTTTGCCAGCAAAACCTGATTCGACATTTTTAAAGAGGCAGAGAGCTCACAAGTGAGAGTTTCATTGTAGTCTTGCCAATAACACTTCACAGGGATTTTTTGATCTAGGACATGCAGTCATCTGGTGTTAGAAGATGGAGTTAAGGCTCTTTTGTATTGTGCCAGCAGAATAATTTACTTGAATGTTCAAATCAGAAACAGGCTACTTGGCCCAACCATATTCCACAGTTATACACCATACTGACAGTCGTTGCTGTTTGAAAGGATATTCACTGGGTTTAGTTTTCCTACCTGAATATGGAATCTAGGCAGCACCTTCATGACTCAAGTTACAATCTACCTCTCTAGAGAGAAAACTAAGTTTGTTCTACGGTCTGGAGCTTGAGTTTGTGGACTATGCTTGAACTCCTGCTGACTGATGAGCAACCTATTGAAAGTACATAATCCTTGATCAAGTTAAAGGGCTTTCTCTTGCTGCAGTGACCCTGAGTTCATCTACAACTTACCAGACTCCTAATAACTTGCATGGGAACACTCTGGAATTGTATCTTTATTTGCACCAACTCCCCTTGAAATTCCTCTGCACAATTTTTCTCAATTCATCCCTGGAGAAGTTCTAAGTTCTTATCATCTCCCAAATTCCCTATTAATTTCTTATATTGATTATGTCCAGTTTTAATTTTCAGTAGAAACGGAACCACTTATCTCTAACAAAAAAAATTATAGCGAAGTCTCTGTTTTTGTTCCATACTTTTCCTGTTTTCTATTATCCTTATAGGGTTCAGGGATCTTTGTTGTAAATCTGTTTGTGCACATTTTCCCGTGTGTTTTCTTTCTTTTTCAATCAGATGTTTGAACGACATGGTAGGTTGGTGATAGGTGCTGGACAGAATTGGAGAATAGCTTTTCCTACCAGTACAAATAATCTAAAAGGGTTGAGACATGAATGCTATAGAACAGGTTAAATTCATCCAGGGCTCACCCAACCCTGGATTTTAAAGTGTACATGAACCAGTTGCACTGCCAACTTTTTGCTGACCTGGAAATTGAATTAGCCTGTAACAGTCCTCTCAGCAAGACAGATAAAAGCCCACCCACAACATGATATTTTGCATGTTGCATTTGAAATACATTGTTAGCATCACTTTGTCTTATTGTGTTGCAACTAATTAACTTTAACAGTGTAAATTACCCACAAGGTGACTGCAATTTCTTTGACACTTTTGTGAACAGAAACAGTGAAACAGCAGTCCACCCAATATTCTGTTCTATCATTTTCAATAGAAAAGGAAATTAAGCTGGTGTATGCAGTATATGCCACTGCTGTTACGCATTTTGTGTAATGACTCAAGAAAAATTTCATGCTCTCACATCCTAATATTTATTTGGGCAGTGAGAGCATAGATTAATTTTCCTTGACATTTGTTTGAGGTATTTATTCTCCACATACTCCCACCAGTGCACCTCTAGTCAGTCAGTCAGTCAGTCGCTGAGTTATCAAATGTTTCAGGAGACAAGCCTAGAATGAATCATTGAGCTCTTTTCACATATATAAACTTTGGTTCTGATGGAATCCACTTTAACTCGGACCAAAGCAGTAGCATAGTAGTTAGCTCGATGCTATTACATTTCGGGTTGTCGGTGTTTGGAGTTCAGTTTTGATATTACCTGTAAGGAGTCTGAACATCCTTCCCATGAATGGGTAGCTTTTCTCTGGGTGCTCTGGTTTCCTCCCACAGTCCAAAGGCGTACCGGTTGTTAGGTTAATTGGTCATTGGAAATTGTCCTGTGACTTGGCTAGGGTTGAATGGGGTTGCTGGAGATGTGGCTTAAAGGGCTGGAATCTCTAAATAAAATATGCCTGTAGGGGGCAGCACAGTAGCATAGTGATTAGCACAACGTTTTACAGTACCAGCGACCCAGGTTCGATTCCCATCGCTTTCTCTAAGGAGTTTGTATGTTCTCCCTGTGGCCGTGTGGGTTTCCTCCATGCGCTCCGGTTCCTTCCCACAGTCCAAAGATGTACCAGTTGGTAGGTTAATAGGTTGTTGTTAATTGTCCCATGATTAGGCTAGGGTTAAGTCAGAGTTGCTGGGCGATGTGGCTCAAAGGGCTGGAAGTTCTGATTCTGCACTGTATCTGAATCAATCAATAAATAAATAGATGTTGCTGTGCTTCTCACATTGATGGTCAACTGGTTTGACGTAAGCAAAATAAATTGTTAAAGGATCCTGCCAGTAAATGTCTCTGTCCATATTTTAAACCCATTCATTTACAGAGCGAGAGGGAGAGGGAAAAGGTCTTTGTCTTATGTACTTAACAGTAAAAATTATTACATACCATTAATATAATGTGAGCATTATAAGGTCTGATTAAAAGCTTACAGTACACTGTATTTGTATTTTACCTTTTTTAGGCTTTATGTTAGGTATAAAAACAATCAGCATTGTAGACTTGTCCTGGTGTTAAAGATTTTCACCTGCGGCAATTTTTGCAAAGTCAGCACTGAAGTTCTCTGCTGCTTCATGATCAGTAGACACTTTATCTTTAAACTTCTTAAAATCTTTAGAAATTTAATGCTGTGCCTTTTCTTAAATTTCTGCAATGAGACTGCTGAATATTCACTATTCAATTTTCAATTTCAATAGATCTCTGCTTGTTTCATGATCAATATAACGTTAAGCAGGATATGTTCACTTTAACTGATGACTCCACTCTTTCAACATACAATAAAGATGTTAATCTTTTGCTTTATGCAGTGTTTTTTTCTATTTTTCACTAACTTCTGCTTATTATGTATGTGAGGTCACTTCTCAGACCTGTCTGTGGTGTGCAGAGACAAGCACATCACCTGGGAATCTTCCCAGCATCTTGTGCAGTTTTCCATTTGTGATGTCATGTCATAAAAATTTCAGATTTTGGAGATTTTTGGATTTTGGATTTTCGGATAAGGGGTATTTAACTTAACCATTTCAATTGTTTAAGTGCACGTACTAACGTTAAGTTGTGCCTTTTCTCCTAACCATTGTGGAATGATTCCTAAAAGTGATAGTTAATGGAAGTTAAAGGATTTCAGGATGTATATTGTATACATTTCCCTGACATTAAATGTACTTATTGAATCCTATTGAAGTTATTGCCCATTCCACAAAGAGTGTGTGTATAAAATGGTTTGCTAGAATTTGAATATGCAATCTATTCACTCTCATTTTGAAGGATTACCAAACGTGGCTGAATTTACGAGAGCTTGAGTGCAAATTTGGTGAACGTTATATCACTCACGAGAGTGACGATGCCCGTTGGGAAGAGTTTGCTGGACAGCATGGCCTGGAGTATCCAATGCATCTAGTCAACCATAAATCTGACTACTGTGAGAGTACTGTGGAGGAAGAGGCAGAAATGAAAGCTCTAAATGAGCGGGTCAGTATTCTCTGAAAGAACCTATGGTTTTAAGAATATTCATGAGCACAGAGGGGAAACAGAAAAGAATCTATCAAGTAACTGCAACTTCTATCCTCACCACATAAAAATGGAAGGAGAGTGTGATGCTTAGTCTCCACCAATAAAGGCAAGCTTAAAAATCAATTGCCATTCTAATCCTAAAGCTAGCACTCTAATTAATTGTTGTAGCTCGACACTTCCAGAATTGACAAGTTCACTTACTGCATCTCAAGCAGCAATGTGTATATATTATTGTGTGAGTGCAACTATGTTCTTGTACATCCTGTCTAATGCAAGCATTAAATATATAATTTGCAAGTTATTAGCTTGTATCTCTCACATTCCGTAAGATTCCGGTGTGCCTTTGCTGGTAAGATTTTCCGTGTATCTATAATGCACCCCTAGTTGGGTGAGAACTTTTGTAAATTTTGCTTTATATTTTTAACCTCTTTCAGTATTTAGCTGTATGGCGGCATCTCTTGGAAGAGTATAACATTATAGCTGTTCTGTGAACAATTTTTGGTCTGTTATAAAGAACAAAGGGATTTTTTAAAATATATATTAACTTTTTGGAATAACCATTCCAAAAAAAAGTATAACTTAATCTGCATCAAACTGCAACAAGGGAACAAAGCTCAAGATGTGCAGTAACAGAACACTTATGTACAAATGTAAGTTTCTCTTGTAAGCTTTAATGCCTTAGTTATGGCATTTATTACAGGATTGATCAGGTTGAGTTCACCTTTATGTCATAGCATTTTAACTAAAAATTGCTTGATACCATGTTGCTTCTGTCTAAAAAGTTTGAATAAAATTGAAGTTGATGTCAAAATATGCCTCTCAGGAAACTTCATTTCGACATGGCTTAGAATAAATTTAGTTACAACTTTAAGAATGAAAACAGTTTTGAAGTTTGTGATACAATGAGTATTTTTTCAGGCTTTCTCTGTAGGTAACTACAGAGGCATGAAAGAGGAGCTGGCTAAAGTTGATGGAAGGGGACAGTAGAGGGTTGACGGTAAAGCAGCAATAGCTGGAGTTTCTGCAAGTGATTTGGAAAATGCAGGATTGATTCATCCCAAAAAGAAGAAACACTCTAAAAGGAGGATGAGGAAACAATGGCTGACAAACGAACTCAAAGGGAGCATACAACATAGCAAAAATTAGTAGGAAGCTAGAGGATTGGAAAGCTTTTGAAAGCCAATAGAAGGCAACTAAAATACGCAATAAGAATGGAAAATATGAAATATGAAGGTAAGACAACCAGAAATATAAGAGAGGATACCAGAACTGTTTTAGACATATAAAGAGTGAAAAGGAAGCAATAATGGATATTGGACCACTGGGGGCAGGTAGTAATGGGGAACAAAGAAATGTGAATGAATTCAGGAAGTATTTTGCATCAGTCTTCACTATAGAAGACACCAGCAACATGCCAGAAATCTGAGAGTCAGGCAGAAGTGAGTGTAGTTGCTATTACTAAAAAGAAGGGAGCTGAAAGATCTTAAGTCACCCGGACCAGATGGACTGCCCCGCCCCACATCCCAGGGTTCTGAAAGTTCACTTGCAGGTTGAGTTGGTGGTAAGGAAGAAAAATACAATGTTAGCATTCATTTTGAAAGGACTGGAATATGAGAGCAAGGATGTAATACTGAGGCTTTATAAGGTATTGGTCAGACTACAACTGGAGTATTGTGAACAGTTTTGGGCCTCTTTAGAAAGATGTGCAGGCATCGGAGAGAGTCTAGAGGAGGTTCAGGAGAATGATTCTGGGAATGAAAGAGTTAACATATGAGGAGCGTTTGATGGCTCTGGTCCCACACTCACTGGAGTTTAGCAGAATGGGTGGGGATGGGGTGGGGGTAGGATCTCATTGAAACCTATCAAATATTGAAAAGCATGGATAGAATAAACATGGCGAGGCTGCTTCTAGTGGGGGAGAGTCTAGAACCAGAGGACATAGTCTTCAATAGAAGGCTGCCTCTTTAGAACAGAGATGAGGGGGAAATCCTTTCGCCAAATCTGTGGGATTAATTGCTACACAAGTCTGTGGAGACCGTGTCACTGGATATATTGAAGTGGAGGTTAATAGGTTCTTGATTAGTAAGAGCGTCAAAGGTTATGGGGAGAAGGCAGAAACATAGGTTTAAAAGGAAAATAATTCAGCTGTGATCAAGTGGTGGAGACGACTCAATGTGCCAAATAGCCTAATGCTGCTGCTATGTCTTATGGTTTTATGATCTTTTCATCTTTCTTACTATTTATTTATTTTTACTGTAACTTTTGGCTTGCACTATACTGAAAACAACAGATTTCATGACATATATCAGTGATAATAAACCTGATTCTGATGTTGTATTGTCCAGATAATATGTCCTCCTCTGAACCCACTATCCTCAATGCCCTTGTCCTTGATGAATACAGACCAGAACCATTTATTTAGGAGTTGCTCATGTGCCCCATCTTCACACAGAGCTTACCCCTTAGATCCCTAAGGGGACCCAGGCTTTCCCAAGCTACACTTTTGCTCTTAATTTACATGGAATAGCAGGATTCTCCTTAATCTCACCTGCCAAGAATAATTCTTGACTACTTGTTAGCCTCCTGATTTCCTTCAGTATTCTACTTCACACTCTATATTCTTCAAGGTATTTGTTTCATTGTACTTGCCCCTACCCATCAAGTACTCCCTTTTCTCCCCCCCCCCCCCACTCCCATCAAACATTCAATAACCTTGGTCATCCAGGTACCCTAATCTCACCCTTCAGGAACATGCTGATCCTGGACTCTCACTAATTCCCTTAAAATTTCAAAAGGTTTCAGACTCCTCTGAATTCTTGAGTCACTAATACTGTATAAACACAATTTTTTTCTGGGAAATTCAGAATGTTAATAGTATGTCTTTTTTTGATAAAGAGCTGAACTGATACATGCATGTCAATTTCTGATTGTTAATAAAGTAATTCCATTTCTCAGTGAACATGTTATATGCAGAGCTGTAAACCAATCTTGCTTGTCTTTCTTTTAAATAAAATTCAATTACTGAACATTCATGTTTACAATATAATGCTTGGCCAGAACATTTACTCTGTGATATCAACTGAATTTCTCAATGAATAGCATTCAGATATGTGGCATGTAAGGAATTAATCTGTACGATTTATCAACTTTGTGGAATATTCCCACCTTGCTACAAAAATATTCCTGGAGTAATAGATTGCATAAATTCCTCAACCTTTACCCAAGATTTATGAAATACTGAAATAATAAATATAGTCATATTCTTTTTATTGTGGGGTATGTTACTCAAGTTTATAAACTATGTTTTCTTATGCAATTAGCAAGATCTGATTGCTACTAAAGACAGATGCAGCATAACACATAAACATCCTTGCAAACCTAATGTGTTCGGTGCATCTTGAAGCTAGCATTGATAGAACTAGTTGGTCTGACCCATTTTTCTATCCAGTTAAGAGTTGCACTGACATCTTAGCGTCCAGTTAATTAAATTTCAAAACAAAATGTTCTGATATTTTAGGTTTTATTTGAATTGATGACTATGCCGCAACCTTTTGCAAAACACCTAAAGATTATAACAATTACAGGACATCTTATTTTCTGTTTTGTGGCCATTATTGGCTACATGGGCCAAAATGCAAGCAGTGGCATTTTCAACAACTTGACACGCATTAAAAAGTAAAGAAAGAACCTAGAGATGCAAGGAAGACGTTCCCTGACAACAGGCCTAGATGGATTCTCCCTCACAGAATAATTCACTTTATTTAAACTTAACGCTCCACGTTGTCTGACAAGTACTTTGTGTTTGAATTTAGTACTTTCCACAGCCAAAAGCAGAATTAAACACTTTCCAATCCAATGAGTCTGATGTGTTTATCCAAATGTTGACAGTCTATCAGTATGCTTACTGTTTACAGCCAATACTCAACAAGAGAGTGGAATTGTTATTCCTGGTATTTTTGAAAGCTAAAACTGGCTTTGGAACTCCAAATGGTATAGGCAATTTTTAAATATTCTTGCACAAATATATTTCTCTTAAATTTTCAAAATGGGTATGTTTTGCACAGTAAGAAGGAAACCTCATCGATGAGATTTAAAATGGTCAGGTTAATTACTGGCTGATTTAATTTACCTGTTCCCATGATATATGATACAGTGTAGCTTTCTACATTTGTTTCAGATTGAAAAATCAGTGGAAGATTCATGACAGTTGAGTAACACACAGACAAAATGATGAAGGAACTCAGCAGGTGAGGCAGCATTTATGGAAGGGAATAAAGATACAACTTTTCAGGCTGAGACCCTTTTCAGCATGAAATGTCAACTCTTTATTGATGAAGATCTCAGCCTAAAACATTAACTCTTTATTCCTTTCCATAGAAGCTGCCTGACTTGCTGAGCTCCTCCAGCATTTTGTATGTGTTACTCTGGATTCCTGCACCTGCAGAATCTCCTGTGTTTATGACAAGTGAGGAGTTTTTTTTTTTGCTAATGTCGGCATCTTTACAGAAATCAGTCGGTCTCAAGCAACAATCCACGAGTAGGAACTTTCGTTGCTCAGCTCCCAATTTGCAGAGAGCATACAAAGCTGGTTAAAGTTTTCTGTAAGGGGAAGAAGGGGAGTGGGAGGATAGCACGTGGCAGGAGGATAAATTTCTCTAGTGTGTTTAAGTTTTCCTGTTGGAATATCAGAAAGGAGTAAATGTGTGAGACCTCATGCTGAATAAAGGCATCTTCATTAAACTCTGCCATACAAGTGCAGAGCACGACAAGGCGTACACTGCGAGTGGTTGTCAGAGTGACCATGCAAACAACCTTTTATCTATCATTACTTGAAATGAAATAGAGGTAAGTCCAAGCTGCAGTGTCTGGAAAGGCCAAAGGAGGAGGAGCATTCTTATGACAAACATGGCTGATTAGTCAGAAGGGATATAGAAATGCAACTGAAAGGGTGTTGGGATGCAAGACAGGAGGAGATGCAAAGATACTGATATCCTAAGAGATTTTGGCCTCACCTATACTGTATCATGGAATAGTGGACAACATTACAATAACACATCACCCAGTTATAAACAGCATCCTCCAGTATGAAGTTGTATGTGAATGAGGGTGGAGCATATGAATTATATAAATAAGTGAACAGTATATTTGGTTTTCGAATGATGGGAGGATGTTGAATTATGTAGTAACTAATTTTGCAGAAGCTATTAGAAATATATGGCATTTAAAGATGCAGACATCTTGTCTACTCACTCAATTCTGAATTCCCTGCACTACTACATGTATACTCTGGTCATTCTGTTAACATCCATGTCAAGAAGTGGGCATGTTGCCATTTTCAAACTAAGTTCACTACAAACAAGACAGTTAGAATTTGTTTTTAATCTGAACATGGGAGTAAGTGTAGTGATAGTGCTCAGAATCTTAAATTCCTGCTTCTCTTACCCAAGGTCCATTAACAGGACTGTTCTGTTAGATCCATTGTTTTGACTTACTCTTGCCCTACTGAACTTCTCATACCTCGACTTGATCTGGTCTCTATCCTCACTTTACGCATCTACATACAGGACTCTTTGCATGCCCCCTACTATTTTGACAACTTCCAATGTTCTGCCACCACAAACTCATCTTCACTAAGGATATCAAGCCTTTATACATTTCCATTCCCCATAAGGAAGGTCTTAAAGTGCTCCACTTCCTCGTACAGCAAATATCCGACCAGTTTCCCTCCCTTAACAATCACATCCACCATGCAAAAGTCATTCTTACCCTGAACAGCTTTCGATTCTTCTCCCTCCTACAAATCAAAGGTATAGCCATGGACACTCATTTGAGCCCCAGATACACCCAACTATGTAGTACAGCCTCTGCTCCAAACTTCCTTTCACACCAGTCCACAACTCTTTCTCCATTACATCAACAACTGCATCGGTGCAGAATATTACTTTTACCGATTTTCACCATGCTCTCAACTCACTTGAATCATTTGGGACATTTCAAACTCAAGTTTATTGACATTCAAACATGTATACAGCTAAACGAACCATTGTTCCTCTGGGCAAGGTGCAAAACAAAGTACATATAGTCACACACAGTGCGTACACTTGGTTTTCACTTTATTAGGTACACCTGGTCCTTATTGGAAATTTATAATCAGCCAATCATGTGGCAGCAACTCAATGCATAAAAGCATGAAGGGGTTCAGTTGCTGTTCAGACCAAACATCAGAATGGGGAAGAAATGTGATCAAAGTGACTTTGACCATGGAGTGATTGTTGGTGCCAGATGGAGTGGTTTGTGTTTCTGGGGAACTGCTGAACTCCTGGGATCTTCACACACTACAGTCTCTAGAGTTCATAGAGAATGGAGCAAACACAAAAACCATCCAGTGAGCAGCAGTTTTGTTGGTGAAATAACTTGTTAATGGAGAGAGGTCAGAGGAGGAAGGCAGACTGGTCCCAGCTGACAAGGAGGTGACAGTAACTCCAAAAACCACATGTTACAACAGAGGTGTGCAGAAGTGCATCTCTGAATGCACAACATGTTGAACCTGTCCTCTCCAATCTATCTCCAATCCTGCTACATTTGTTCCCTTTATCATATTCTCTTCTAATCCTGTCCTCCCATCAGCCATTTTTGTCTCCTTCCAGTGGCAGGATCCATCCAGTACTCCCCATGCACTTCACCCACAATACCCCCTTCCCCATTTGCACATCTCCTCCGTTGAATGTTCCCATTATCAATCAGAACCCAGCAGATGTGGTCTTTGTGTCCCCACTCATCACCTCCAGCTCCCATTTCTACCTCCACTCAAGCCTGTCCCCCTTTCCAGGGTCTCTCTGTCCTCAGTTAATCCCATTGCCAGCTTCCAACTGACAGCACCAGCCTCTGCCCATCATCCTTTACATTTCCTCAGTCCACCACCCACGGGCGGGTGCCAATCTCAACCCATTTACGTCAGCCATTCTCCATTCCCAGTCCTGATATAGGATCCGACCTGAAAAACTCTGACCATTCTTTGTCTCCCATAAATGCTCCTCCAAATTTACTCCAGCATTTTGATTTTTGCTGGTTATTATCGCTGGATTTAGGACTGTGCAATTAAGCACTGACATTCTTTTTGTTTACAAAGGAAATGTTATATGCATTATATGCAATGGAGAAAAAAATATTCTCTTTTAGCTGTAGGTACTTTGGGATTGCATTATGAGCTGAGGGGGTGTGAACAAATTTAGAGAGGAATGGGGACTGTAGTAATTGAATGAGGGGCAGTTAGGTATGGTCCTTGCCCCGTGGAATTTGTAAAGTGCCAGGGAGATCATCGTTATTGACTTTCACTCTGGGTGATGCCAGAATTCAGCAGCAGACTGTGTGGAAGTGGGAGCCTGGGTGATGAAAAGGTTTCTTTTTCTTTTCCTTGATCTGCTTTAACCCTCACGTCAACTAAACCTCAGAGTGGATCGACAAGTATTTAGTGCTTCTTAAATTATATGAAATTACAGCAATTTTCCAAATAAACTGTATTTATAACATGTTTGTGGTGTGGAAACCATGGAAATATGGGACTAGATCATCACAGCAGTGTACTGCAAATCAAAATGCTGTTGGACTTTAAAGAATAGCACTGCATTTACAGTTACTGCGCAGCAAAAAGTAATAACCATAGTGTTTACTCTCCTACTGTATCAATCAATAGGTTTAAAATTTGTCCTAAATGTTTGGTTTTCACAGCATCTCACAGAGATATAAATCAATAATAGCTCCAAATCCACATCAGCTCTATCTTCATCTTAGGAGCAGAATCAATTCTAATGTTGCATTGCAGCAAGCCGAGTGAATGATAATGGCGCTAGTGTGATATGCAGAAAATATTAAAATATCTACAAAAGCAAGAGATGACTTGTTATGTTTAACCGTGACATTAACAAGTTTTTCCTACATCTTGGCCCAAAAATGTCATACCAGTGTAATACCCTGGTTAAAATTTTTACTGCTATGCTGTAGGTATTTCATTTGAGCAGTCTGTTCTGATTTTAGCATGTTTGGGTTTCTGCTATAGATAGGGACTATGTTGTTCAACTTAGAAATGTTATGTCAGCCAATCAGGATGGAGGAATTGGGAGAACGTTCTAGAGGATGCTGGGCACAAAGGTTTTTGTGACAGACACTGGTGTGGGTCGAGCTCTTTTTGGCGGGAGCTTGGAGAAGACAGGAGGGAAGGTGGCTGAGGATGCTGTTCCTGTTGCACAAGGTGCTTGATGCAGATGATTATCTACAAGGAGGAAGGACCAATGCTCCCATGGGGGAGCTTGTTTGTTCAAGGTAGATTTTGGACAACATTCAGAAGGAGGTGTGTGCTGTCACACAGACCATTGGTCCAGCATGTGAGTTAAAGACAACTTCAAGATGAGCTCCAACTTACGTGCACATTTGCTCTGGCTTAACTGTAATGGGCCCTTTTTATTTATTTCCTTTTCTTTTTCCTACTAACTGTTTGATAATGCTGACATTTGTAAATATACTTTCTTTATAATGATATGCAGTGTATGAGCTATTATTTCTTCTTCAATGGTTAGATGCATGGGGGCAGTATTTACACAGATCGGGGTTCGGGTGGTCGAGACATTCCAACTTCCTGGTTTTGGTTGGACCCAAGTCATACCGACCCCAGATGTACAGAGTTTTGGAAAGGTGACTTTCTCACTGCTGAGTCCAGTGGCTGTTAGCGAGGGGCTAACAAGTCGCATCTCTAGAGACGCCCGGTAAAAAGGGGTTTCGCCATTGCAACCCTGTGAGGACCCTGCAGTACAAAGCCAGATAGGGGTCCACAGTATTGTGCTCCAGTGTTGAAGTGACAGGTCCATGACCACCACCCCCTAGCCTCAGTATTATAAGAATCAGGCAGGACCAGCACTACCATACTGCAATGCTATATGATCCATAATCCATCATTACCATACCTGTGTTACCCAGACCGGTGCCCAGCTCCACTGTACCCCAATATTACACAAGCTTCACCCAGCACAACTGCACCCCAGTGTTAGTGACAGAACCATGCTGACCAGTTCTGTACCCCTGTACTTAAAACTGGATATGGTGTCGTATTTGGACTGGGGCTCAGAATATCATTCTGAATCCAGTGCAATCCCTGGACGTCTTTTCCCTAGATCCCCAATCCTAGTTTCAGTCTTCTGGGCAAGACAGAGCATGGTATGGGCTCCAAGATGGAAAAGAAAGCCCTGCCAGTCTGTAGCTGCAGCCCCCACAGCAGTTCTGCTGACTCCCTCATGCTTCTACCTGATTAAGTAAGGTTTAAGTGGAGTGTGAATGGACCAGTTAGAGTGGGGAGCTTAGGCTTTGGTGAGGAGAGCTGAAGGCTTTAGGTAGACATTTTTCATTTAATTTTTCTTTCTTCTTTCTTAAAACACAGTTAGAGCAGAGGGGGTGCCAGGCAGCATAGTTGAATGCTCCTTTTACAGGATATGGGAAGGCAAGGATACCTCCAGTGTCCCTGACAACAGCACCTGCAAGAAATACATCCAGCTGCAGCATCTAACGGACCGTTTTAAAGAGCTGGAGCTGGAACTGGGTAAACTCCGGATCATTCGGGAAGCTGGGAGGTGCATTGACAGGGAGGCCGATACACCCAAGGTGCAGGACACAGGAAACCGGTGACCATCAGGACGGGGTAAGAGGATAGGCAGCCAGTACCCCAGTGGTCATTCCCCTCAATAACAGGCATACCACTTTGGATACTGTTAGGGGGAATGATCTCACAGAGGAAAGCCACAGTGGTTAGGTCTCCGTCATCGAGTCTGGCTGTGTGGCTCAGAAAGGGAGGGGGAGAAGAGCAGTGCAGCAGTAATAAGCAATTCCATATTTAGAGGAGCAGACAGAAGATTCTGTGGACATTATGTTGCCTCCTAAGTGTCAGGGTCAGAGATGTTTCGATTCAGGTCCACAGCATTCTAAAACGGAGAGTGAGCAGGCGGAAGTTGTGGTACATATTGGAAAAGGAAGGAGGTTCTGAAAAGAGAATATCAGGAGTTAAACAACAAGCTAAAAAGCAGGACCTTCAAAGCGGTAATCTCTGGATTGCTGCCTGTGCCGCATGCCATTGAGGGTAAGAGTAGGATGGCTTGGCAGATGAAAGTGGGGCTGAGGAATTGGTGTGGGGGGCAGGTTTTCAGATTTCTAGACCATATGGAATTTCTTCTGGGGAAAGGTATGATTTGTACAAAAAGAACAGGTTACACCTGAACCTGAGGGGAGCCAATATCCTTGTGGACAGGTTTGCTAGACCGGCTGAGGAGTGTTTAAACTAACTAGAGTGATAGGGCTGAGGATGGGGCAGTGGGTATACAAGTAGATGCAGTGTGCAGTGAGACTGTGAGGAAGGACAGGCAGATGACAGGGCAAAATTGCAGTCAGTGAGATGAATTGAAGTGTAACATGGGAGCAAATTTGAAAAGAGTAATTAATACAGGATGAACGGTGTTATATTTGAATGCATGTAATACATGGAATAAGATAGATGATCTTGTAGGACAGTTAGAGATTGACAGAGATGATGTTGTGGGTTTCATTGATTTGTGGCGGAGAAACTATCACGGTTGGGAGCTTAATATCCAAGGATATACATTGTGTCAAAAGGACAGACAGGTGGGCAGATGGGGTGGGGTGGCTCTTTTAGTAAAAAAATGAAAACAGATCTTTAGAAGGAGGTGACTTAGGATCAGAAGATGTAGAATCCTTGTGGGTAGAGTTAAGAAACTGCAAAGGTAAAATGGCCCTCCTGGGAGTTATATACAGGCCTCTGAACAGTAGTCGGGATGTGGGGTACATATTGTATATGGGGTAAATGTGGGGTTAAATGTGGGTGATAGAAAAGGCATCTAAAAAGGGCAATGTTAAAATAGTCTCGGCAGATTTCAATATGCAGGCACATTGGGAAAATCAAGTTGATACTGGATCCCAAGAAATGGAATTTGTAGAATGCCTATGAGATGGATTTTTGGAGCAGTTTGTGGTTGAGTCTACGAGGGGAAAGGCAATTCTGAATTGGGTGTTGTGTAATGAACCGGATTTGATTAGGGAGCTTAAGGTAAAGGAACTCTTAGGAGGCAGTGATCATAATATGATAGGATTTACACTGTAGTTTGAGACGGAGAAGCTAAAGTCAGATGTATCAGTGTTACAATGGACGAAAGGAAATTACAGAAGCATGAGAGAGTTGATGGGAAGAGTGTGCGAGCAGGGATGACAGCAGAAAAGCATTTTGAGAATATCAGGGTGTAGAAGTGAGTGTAGTTGCTATCAATTAGGAGAAGGTGTTCAGGAAGCTAAAAGGTCTGAAGGTAGATAAGTCACCATAAACGGATGGACTACACCCATGGTTCTGAAAGAGGTTACTGAAGAGATTATGGAGCCTCTAGATTCTAGAATAAGTCTGGAGGACTGGAAAATTGCAAATGTTTCTCTGCAGTTTAAGAAAGGAGAGAGGAAGAAGAAAGGATATTGTAAGCCAATTAGCTGGACTTAGATGGTTGGAAAGATGTTGGACTCCATTATTATGGAGAAGCTTCAGGGTACTTAGAAACATGTGATAAAATAGGCTGAGGTTAGCATGGTTTCCTTAAGGGGAAGATCTTGCCTGACAAATCTGTTGGAATTCTTTGAGGACATAACAAGCAGGATAGACAAAGGAGAGTTAGTGGATGTTGTTTACTTGGTTTTTCAGAAGGTGATTGACAAAATACCACATATGAGGCTGTTTAACAAGATAAGAGCTTTTAGTATTACAGAAAAGATATTAGCATGGATAAAAGATTATTTGACTGGCAGGAGGCAAATAGTTGAAATAACGAGGGGCTTTTCAGATTGGCTGCTGTGGACTAGTGGTGTTCCACAGGGGTCAGTATTGGGATCCGTTCTTTTCGTGTTATATGTCAATGATTTGGATGATGGAATCAACAACTTTGTAGCCAGTTGTGGAGGATACAAAGATAGGAGATGTGGCAGGTAGTGTTGCAGCAGCAGGGACAGAGACAGATTGGGAGAATGGGCAATGAAGTGACAGATGGAATACAGTGTTGGGAAGGGTATAGCCATGCACTCTGGTAGAAGGAGTAAAGGTGTAGGCTATTTTCTAAATGGGGAGAAAATTCAAAAGTCTGAGGTGCAAAGGGACTTGGGAATCCTCATGCAGGATTCCCTAAAGTTTAACTTGCAGGTTGAATCGGTGGTAAGGATGGCAATTACAATGTTAGCATTCATTTTGAGAGGACTAGAATATAAAAGCAAAGGTGTAATGCTGAGGCTTTATAAAAGGCATTGATCAGACTGCACTTGAGTATTGTGAGAAATTTTGGACCCTTTATCAAAGAAAAAATGTGCTGGTATTGGAGAGGGTCCAGAGGAGTTTCACAAGAATGATTCTGGGAATGAAAGGGTTAACATATGAGCAGCGTTTGATGACTCTGAACCTGTACTTACTGAAGTTTAGAAGAATGAGGGAAGATCTCATTTAAACCTAATGAACATCGAAAGGCCTAGATAGAATGGATGTGGAGAGGATGTTTCCCATAGTGAGTTAGTCTAGGATCAAAGGGCACAGCATCAAAATAGAACATCCAGTTAGAACAGAGATGAGGAGGAACTTCTTTACGTTAAGGGTAGTGAATCTGTGGACTTCATTGCTACAGATGGCTGTGGAGACCATGTCATTGGGTATATTTAAGACAGAAGTTGATCGGTTCTTGATGAGTCAGGGTGTCAAAGGTTACGGGGAGAAGCCAGGAGAACAGGGATGACAGGGATAATAATCCAGCCATGATGGAATGGTGGAGTAGACTTGATGGATTGAATTACCTAACTATGCTCTAATGTCTTATGTTCTACGATCATATCACAAGCACTCAAGTGTCATGCTGTGTGCTGGCAACGACTGAACCAAGGTGCAGAGGAACAACAGACTCCCATGTAGAGATAGAAACAAGAGTTTATACGTAGGAATTCCAACAGAACATTGATGGCTTGACCGAGCAACACCACAAGACAAATCAGGAGTCCGCTTTAAATAAAAACCCATGCCAGTCGAAATAAACTAGAGAAAATTAAGCAGAAAGCACAGGACTGCAGTTAAGACAATAATTAACAAATACAGATGCTCCAGAAACCTGGGAGCCCAACGCTCTGCAGCTCACTGCACAGGACCACAGGGCTCATAAGACTCAACATTCATTTATCACGTGTGCTTTGAAATATACAATAAAATTTGCCATTCGTCCCCCCCATCCCTCCCCACTGATCTCCCTCCTGGCACTTATCCTTGTAAGCGGAACAAGTGCTACACATGCCCTTACACTTCCTCCCCTACCACCATTCAGGGCCCCAAACAGTCCTTCCAGGTGAGGCAACACGTCACCTGTGAGTCGGCTGGGGTGATATACTGCGTCCGGTGCTCCCGATGTGGCCTTTTATATATTGGCGAGACCCGACGCAGACTGGGAGACCGCTTTGCTGAACACCTACGCTCTGTCCGCCAGAGAAAGCAGGATCTCCCAGTGGCCACACATTTTAAATCCACATCCCATTCTCATTCTGACATGTCTATCCACGGCCTCCTCTACTGTAAAGATGAAGCCACACTCAGGTTGGAGGAACAACACCTTATATTCCGTCTGGGTAGCCTCCAACCTGATGGCATGAACATCGACTTCTCTAACTTCCGCTAATGCCCCACCTCCCCCTCGTACCCCATCTGTTACTTATTTTTATACACACATTCTTTCTCTCACTCTTCTTCTTCTCCCTCTGTCCCTCTGAATATACCCCTTGCCCATCCTACCCCCGCTCCGTCTTTCTTCCCGGACCTCCTGTCCCATGATCCTCTCGTATCCCTTTTGCCTATCACCTGTCCAGCTCTTGGCTCCATCCCTCCCCCTCCTGTCCTCTCCTATCATTTTGGATCTTCCCCTCCCCCTCTAACTTTCAAATCCCTTACTCACTCTTCCTTCAGATAGTCCTGACGAAGGGTCTCGGCCTGAAACGTCGACTGTACCTCTTCCTAGAGATGCTGCCTGGCCTGCTGCATTCACCAGCAACTTTGATGTGTGTTGAATGAAATGTGCCACTTGTGTTAACAACCAAAATACCTGCGGGTATGCTGGGAGCAGCCCACAAGTGTCATCACATATTTCAGCACCAGTATATCATGCCCACACTACTCGGCAGAACAATACAGAATACAACAAGCAACAAAACAACAACAGCAAATCAAGCCTTGTTCCTGCCTTCCACACATGTACATACACAATCCTCTAATCCCAGAATAGGCCGTCTTCCTTCCCCTCCTGCCTCCAGTAGACTTGGACGTGCAGACATTGGGTCTTAGACTACCCCAGCAGACTTGCAAGATTTGCAGACCTAGAGTGCCAGCCTCCCTAAAACCATCCTTACAAATACTAAAAAAACAACTAGAACTGAGCTGTGATCTAAATGGAGGACCTACTTTATGGAACTGAGGCTTCCTTTTGCCTTTTTTGGTTTAATGTCAAACAGGGCATTCAATTTCCCTTTGAGATGCTGAAATTGTTGTACCAGATAGGTCTGTTGAGAACTCTACAGCATGACAGTGGCCAGAAAGGAGAGAAGTGTGACCATGCGAATGGAAGCACAAGATCTATAAAATGTGCTTCCTGTCACTTGGCTGGATGGTTGTAATTTCAGGAGGTACAAACTGAAGTGAATTGGGAGTATGCTGTCCCTTCCCTCCACACCCCCCACTCCACTTTAGACACTGACCTGAAAACAAGTAGAATTAGGTGTTTCCACTTCAGCTTGTTCCCAAGATCCACTATCAAGGAGTTCAGCCTTCAGCCAATTTGATACAAACAACATGATATCAAGAAAAGGCTGAGATTACCGAAAACTTAAAGGCCATAGGATCACCGCAAATCTAAAACTGCAGGCTTGTGCTCCAGTATAATTTGCACCTCCTGTGCCAACCAAATGGTGGGAGTCCCTCATTGCCGCAAGCAGAGGTTCCCACCTGCTTCAAAAGGGTGACAATCATACCAGTGCCCAAGAAAAGCAGAGTGAGCTGCTTCATTGACATCTGCTGTGATGAAGTGCTCAGAGAGCTTGATCATGGTCAGAATCACCTCCTACCTACGCAAGGACCTGGACCCACTGCAATTTGCATATCACCACAATAGGTCTACAGTGGATACAATCTCACTGGCACTTCACTTGGTCTTGGATCAACTGGACATGAGTAATATCTACATCAGGCCGCAGTTTATTACTACACTCAGCGTTCAACACAATCGTATCCTCTGTTCTAGTCAACAAGCGCCAAAACTTGGGTCTCTGTACCTTCCACTGCAACAGGATCCTTGAGTTCCTCACCAGGAGACCACAGTTAGTGGGAATTGGAAATACCATCAACACTGGCGCATCTCAAGGATGCATGCTTAGCCCCCTCTCTCCATACCCACAGCTCAAACGGCATCTACAACCATAGTTATCAGAATTTCAAATGGTGATGAGGAGGTGTACAAGAGTGAGATAGATCAGCTGGTTGAGTGCTGTTGTAGCAACAATCGTGCACTCAGTATCAGTAAGACCAAGGAATTGATTGTGGGCTTCAGGAAGGGGGAGTTGATGGAACATACACTAGTCCTCATCAAAGGACCAGCGGTGGAAAGGGGGAGCAGTTTCAAGTTCCTGGGTGTCGACATCTCTGAGGATCTATCCTGGGCCCAACATATTGATGCAGTTACAAAGAAAGCTACATTTCATTAGGATTTTGAGGAGATTTGGTATGCCACTAAAGATGCTCGTGAATTTCTACAGCTGTAACATGGAGAGCTTTCTAACAGGTTACATCAAAGTCTAGTATGGAGAGGGTCACTGCACAGAATCAATAAAAGCTACAGAAGGTTGCAAACTCAGCCAGCTCCATCATGGGCACTAGCCTCCCCAGCATCCAGGACAACTTCAAAACGTGATGCCTCAAAAAGACAGCATCCATCATTAAGGACCTCCACCACCCAGGACATGTCTTCTTCTCACTGCTACATCAAAGAGGAGGTACAGGAGCATGAAAACACATGACCCATTGTTTTAGGAATGGCTTCTTCCCCTCCACCATCCGATTTCTGAATGGACAATAACCCCATGAACCCTGCCTCAGTACTTGTTCCCTCTCCTTTTGCACTACTTATTTAATTTAAGGTTCTTTTCTTCTTTCGACTTCTTATTGTAATTTATAGGTTTAATGATTATATATTGCAATGTTCTACTATCGCAAAATGATAAGTTTCAAGAGATATGCCAGCGGTATGAAACCAGATTCTGATTCATCTCTTGCCGAGCTACTCCAGTGTAGGCATCTACCCAGGAACGTGGCATATTGTCCAACCTGGTCTGAACATGGACCGCTTCACAGTGTCGGTGATCCAGATACAATTCTGACCTCAACAGCTGCATATGGAATTTGAACATTTTTTCTGTCACGACATATGTTTTGTATGGTATTCCTGTTCCTCCCACAATCATGCAGATTGGCGGAGTAATTGGCCACTGGATTAGTATAAATGGGCAGTTGAAGATGGGCATGGACTTAATGGGCCAAAAGACACGTTTCCATGCTTTAGCTCTCAATGAATTTACTTAACTCTTGGTCTCGAAGTTAGTGGTAGAATCCAATGGAGAATTAATGCAAATACGGGACAAATGAAACAAATGCGATACGTGTAAATGGTAGTTGAATGCTGCCATAAATGCAATGGGCTGAATAGCCCATTTCCCTTCTCTGTGATTCTCTGAGTTAAGATCTGGTCACAGACTGTAAAGTTGGATTAGTAGCAAAAACAGCTTGTAAATTAATACTCAGTTATCTAGACTTAGAGTTTCTGTACTTGGTAAAATGGGTAAGTTTGATAGGCAATATACTTGAAATGTTTTCAACCACTTATTAAACTTATGTTAAAATAAAAGTTGTATTCTAATAGTTTAAAATAATCCTTAATAAATTTAAGAGCAGTAATCTGGGTGAAAGTGTATTTTAATACAAATAAGAAAGCATTTTAAGTCACTCTGCTAGAGACTAACACACACTTATTGTGCTTAACAGTTCCCAAGAATGTGGATGTGGGAAGGCAGGAAGACCTTCAGGGTCCCTGGCGACTACACCTCAAGAAGTACATCTGGTTGCAGCTCCCAACAGATTATGTTACGGAGTTGGAACTGGAACTTGATGAACTGCAGATCATTTGGAAAGCATAAGGATTGATAGACAGGACATACAGGGAGGTAGTTACACCCAAGGTGCTAGACACGGGTAACTGGGTGACCATCAGGAGGGGGGAAGGAGCTAGGCAGCTTGTGCAGAGTATCCCTGAGCTATTCCCCTCAAAACCAGGTAGATACTGTTGGGGGAATGACCTAACAGAGGAAAGCCACAGCAGCTGCGTCTCTGGCACTGAGTCTGGCTCTGTGACTCAGAAGGGAAAGGTGGGGAGAAGAGGTTTGCTGTAGTGATAAGGGATTCATTGGTTATGGGAACAGAAAGATGTTCTGTGGATGAGAACAAGATAAGACCATAACACCATAAGAGATAGGAGCAGAATTAGGCCATTTGGCCCATCAAGTCTATTCTGCCATTTCATCATGCTGATCCCTCTCAGCTCCAATCTCCTGCCTTCTCCTGTATCCCGTCAAACTCTGACCAATCAAGAATCTATCAACCTCTGCCTTAAGTATACATACAGACTTGGTCTCCATAGCTGCCTGTGACAACGAATTCCACAGATTCACCACTCTCTGGCTAAAGATATTCCTCCTCATCTCTGTTCTAAAAGGACGTCCCTCTGTTCTGAGGCTGTGTCCTCTGTTTCCCATCGTAGGGAACATCCTTCCATGGCCACTCTATCAAGGCCTTTCACCATTTGATAGGTTTCAATTAGGTCACCCCTCATTCTTCTGAATTCCAGTGAACACAGGCCCAGAGCCATCAAACGCTCTTCATATGACAAGCTGTTCACACCTGGAGTCATTTTTGTGAACCTCCTTTGAACCCTCTCCAGTTTCAGCACATTCTTTCTAAGATAGGAGGCCCAAAATGGCGAACAATACTCCAGTGCTTTATAAAGTCTCAACATTATATCCTTGCTTATATATTCTAGTCCTCTTGAAATGAATGAAAACATTGTAGCGGTGTGCTACACATAGCGCTAGAATAACCACACGGAGTCGGTGAGTTAGAGTTGCGATGAAAGAGATTTATTCAAACTTCGCAGCCTGCTTTAAAGCCTTCCCGTTCCCGCCCTCCCTGGGGCGGGATTGCTGTGGGGAATGCATATTCCCAGACCCTTTCAGCACGCGGGATTTTCCCCCTGCTGGTGAAGATGGCCTGGCGCCCTTTTGGGGGCCGGCCCTCTGTCTACGCACGTTGTTGTGAGCCGGTTCGTGTGTGCCAGAAAGTGGGTCGCCACAACATCGTATTTACCTTCCTCACCACAGTCTCAACCTGCAAACTAACCTTTACGGAACCCTGCACAAGGACTCCCAAGACACTTTACACCACAGTTTTTTGTATTTTCTCTCCATTTAGAAAATAGTCAGCCCTGTCATTTCTTCTACCAAAGTGCATGACCATATACTTCCCCAACACTGTATTCCATCTGCAACCTCTTTGCCCATTCTCCTCATCTGCTTAAGTCCTTCTGTAGTCTCTCTACTTCCTCAAAACTGCCTGACCCTACAGCTATCTTCGTATCGTCTGCAACAAAGCCATCAATTTTCAGAATCAGAATCAGAATCAGAAAGGGCATTCCATCATCTAAAGCATTAACCTATAACGTAGAAAGAATCGGACCCCCGTGGAATACCACTAGTCACCAGCAGCCAACCAGAAAAGGCTCCCTTTATTCCCACTCTTCGCCTCCTGTCAATCATCCACTGCTTTATCCATGCTAGAGTCTTTCCTGCAATACCATGGGCTCATAGCTTGTTATGCAACCTCAAGTGTGGCATCTTCTCAAAGGCCTTCTGAAAATCCAAGTACACAACATCACTGATTCTCCTTTGTCTATCCTGCTTGTTATTTCTTCAAAGAATTCTAACAGATCTGTCAGGCAAGATTTTCCCCAAAGGAAACCATGCTGACTTCGACCTATTTTATCAGGTACCTCCAAGTAACCCGAATCCACATCCTTAACAATCGACTCCAACATCTTCCCAACCACTGAGGTCAGACTAACTGGCCTATAGCTTCATTTCTTCTGCCTCTCTCCCTTCTTGAAGAGTGGAATGACATTTGCAATTTTCCAGTGATTCTTGTAAGATCATTACTATTGACACCACAATCTCTTCAGTGACCTCTTTCAGAACCTTGGTGTGTACACCATCTGGTCCAGGGGTCCTATCTACCTTCAGACATTTTAGTTTCCCAAGAACCTTCTCTCTAGTAATGGTTGTTGTGTTCTTTACATGTACCGTTGGTTACCCATAAAGACATATATTCTGGAAGAACGTAACTAGAACTTTTATTTAACAGCAAACAGCAACCACATTTTAACATACAAGCTTCTTAATCATTCTGTCATTTCTGTGCATACTCATATTCCGTCCAATCACGTCCTGACATGTGACACATGATATCACCACATCTTCCTTTCCTTAAAAAGAAAACAATTAGCAACATTAATCAAAACAAATGCATATTTTAACATGTCTCTATCAATCTATCTGGGGGTTTACGAACACGAGTAGACCTTCTAAGTGGTTCACAGAGTCCTTGTGTTTCGTTGTTATTTTCATGTTTTGTCTGGTCTGCATCAGTTAATGGAAACTGAAGTTGGCTCTTTCTTGAGATCTTTGTGATTTCCTCTTAACCCTGCTCCTTCTCCTGTTTGGACCATGTACGATCTGGGTTGTACTTCTTCAAGTACTGTAGCTTCCTGTGTCCATGTGTCCATTTTGTCTTGTATCCTCATTTGATCTCCTTGTCCTTCAGACAAACGTCTCCTTAGATCAGTCAATTCACGTTCCACTGCTTCCTTATACTGTGCCCACTGTAAGTGTTCTTGCTGTAGATGGTGATGAAACTGAATCTCATATTCTCTGTGTCTCTTTCATTATTGCTTGCATTGAAGCAACCTCCTCCTGCCATTGCTTTTCACTTGTTTTATTTCCTTTCTACTTCTGCAACAGCGTGAAGAATGATTAATCTTACCACAGCTGTTGCAGAGTTCCCGATATACTGGACACATTTTAGGTCGGTGCTGCCGCCCACAGTGATCACAAAGTTTTTTCTTTCAAACGACGTCCTGCTTTCTGTCGGTTTCGTAGCCGTTTCATTATTTTTTCTAATAGGTTTGCGGTTATTCACAGCGTGTACGCTGCAGTTCTCAATAAAAAGCTCTTAAGCCTGCAACTTTACGGTTTCCAAAACTTTGCAGAGAATCAAAAATTTTTCCAAATTTATGTCTGGTTCTCTTGAGTCTTTCTCTCAGAGCATTATCCAGAATGCTGCAAACAATTCTGTCTTTAATGAGAGAGTCTGTCAGCTCTGCAAACTCGCATGTTTTACTGTGGTTTCTCAATTCCGTAACAAATTGATTAATTGTTTGACCAGCTCTCTGCTTGCATGTAAAGAATTTGTACTGTTCATACGTCACATTGTGCTTTGGTATACAAAAGGCTTCAAACTTGTCAATTATCGCTTTTAGATTCAAACTATCTCCATTCTCAAAAGTAAAATGGTTATATACCTCAAATGCATCATCCATGGAATAGAATTGCAGCTTTCGTTTTCTCTGTTTTATTATTTGCTCTGATCGCCGATAAATAAATTTCAAAACACTGTTTAAATCTTTTGCAGTTTTCACCTACATTTTCAATCAGCTGGAGCGTCGATGGGGGTTGCAAAACTTCCATTCTTGAAGCTGTTAGCAAACAACGAAAAAGTTTACGCTTTTTTTTCAATTATCTTTGCTTCTCCCGTGTTAGCGAAATGAATTACTCTTCCAGGCCAACTTCTGACACTATGTTGTGTTCTTTACATGTACCATGGATTACTCATAAAGACATATATTCTAGAAGAACATAACTAGAACTTTTATTTAACAGCAAACAGCAACCACGTTTTAACATACAAGCTTCTCAATCATTCTGTCATTTCTGCGCATGCTCATATTCCATCCAATCACGTTCTGACACGTGACACATGATATCACCACAGGTAACTTCACACACTTCATGACTCCTGACACCTGGAACTTCCACCATACTGCTAGTGTCTTCCACAGTGAAGACTGATGCAAAATACTTGTTCAGATCTCTTTCCATGCCCCCTGTTACTACTTCTCCAGCAAGGTTTTTCAGTGGTCTGATATCCACTCTCACCTCTCTTTTACACTTTGTATAGCTGAAGAAACTCTTGGTATCCTCTTTAATATTGTTGGCTAGCTTACTTTTGTACTCTATCTTTACTTTGTTAATGACTTTTTAGTTGCCTTCTGTTAGTTTTAAAAGCTTCCCAATCCTCTAACTTCCCACTATTTTTTGCTTTATTATATGCCCTCCATTTGGCCTTTAATATTTGCTTTGACTTCTCTTATTAGCCACAGTTGTATCAACTTGCCTTTAGAGTACTTCTTCCTCTTTGGGATGTATATTTCCTGTGCCTTCCGAGTTGCTCCCCAAGAGTTTATTTACCTTAGGCTCTCTAATCAACTCTGGTTCATTGCACAATACCCAAACCAGAACAGATCATCCCCTAGTGGGCTCAACCACGAGTTGCTCTAAAAAGCCATCTTGTAGGCATTCTAGAAACTCCTCCTCTTGGAATCCAGCACCAACCTGATTTTTCCAATGTACCTATCCATTGAAATCCTCCATGACTATTGTAACATTGCCCTTTTGGCATGCATTTTCTATTTTCCATTGTAATTTCTAGACTACATCTTTACTACTGTTTGGGGGTCTGTATATAACTCCCACCAGGGCCTTTTCACCCTTGCAGTTCCTTAGCTCCATCCACAATGATCAACACCTTCTGACCCTATGTCACCTCTTTCTACTGATTCAGTGATGCCAGCATCATCACATGTGCCAATCTGGAACTGTGCTACAAATTCACCTACCTTATTCCGCATACAGTGTGCATTCAAATATAACACCTTCAGTCCTGTATTCACCCTTTTCAAATTTGTCCACTTTTCATGTTGCAACTCATCCTGTTGTCTGGAAAAGGTATTGGAAGGTATTCTAAGGGACTGGATTTATAAGTATTGGGATAGACAGGGATGGATTAGGCACAGTCAACATGGCTTTGTGTGTGGTAGGTTGTGTCTAATCAATCTTATAGAGTTTTTCAAGGACATTACTAGGAAAGTTGATGAAGGCCAGGCAGTGGATAGGTCATGGGTTAAGGGTGAAAGGTGAAATGTTTGAGTGGAACATGAGGTGGAACTTCTTCACTCAGAAGATGGTGAGAGTGGAATGACCTGCCAGTGGAAGTGGTGGATGTGGTTCAATTTCAACATTTAAGAGAAATTTGGATAGGTGCGTGAATGGGAGGGGTATAGAGGGATTGGGTCTGGGTGCATGTTGATAGGACTAGGCAAATTAATGGTTTGGCACAGACTAGATGGGCCAAAAGGCCTGTGTCTGTGCTGTAGTGGTGTATGGCTCTGACTATGACGCACAAAATGCTGGAGGAACTCAGCAAGTCAGGTGGCGTCAATGGAAATGAATCGATGTTTTGGTCCGAGACCCTTCATCAGGAGTGGAAAGAAAGGGGGAAGATGCAAGAATAAGAAGCTGGGGGAGGAGAAGGAGGGCAAGCTAAAAGATGATAGGTGAAGCTAGGTGCGTAGGGGAGGGTTGATGAAATACGAATCTGGAAGATGATAAGCGGAAAAGACAAAGTGCTGGAGAAGAAGGAATCTTATAGGAGAAGAGGGGATTATGGGAGAAAGGAAAGGAGGAAGGGCATCAGGGTGAGGTGATAGGTGAAAAAAAGTCAGTGTAAGGAAATAATGAAGAGGGAAGGGGGAGGGGATAAAATCACTCAAGTTGGAGAAATTGATGTTTATGCCATCAGATTGGAGGCTATCCAAAGGGAATAGGAAATGTTGCACCTCCAACCTAAAAGTGGCCTCGTCATAGCAGAAGAGGAGGCCATAGACGGAAATGGGAAAAGGAATTGAAATGTTTGGCCACCAGGAAATTCCGCATTTTGTAGGTGGAGCTGAGGTGCTCGACAAAGCAGTCCCCCAATCTATGTTGGGTCTCACCTGGAAGGACTGTTTGGGGCCCTGAATGAAGGTGATAGAGGACGTGAATGGGCAGGTGTAGCATGTCTGCCACTTGCAGGGGTGAGCTCCAGGAGGGAGATTAGTGAGGAGGGATGAACGGACAAAAGAACTATGTAGGGAGCAATCACTGCGGAAAGTGAGGAGTGGGGGGAGGGGAGGTAAATGTGAGTTTGGTGGTAGGGTCCCAATGAAGATGATGGAAGTTGCAGCAAATGATGAGCTGGATGCGGAGCTCATGGGGTGGTAGGTGAGGACAACAGGAAGTCTATCCTGTTAAGGTGCCTTGAAAATGTGGTGAGGGTAGATGTCCAGGAAACAGGGAGATAGCCAGCCTGTTGGCAAGACCTCTTCCAGGGCTTGTGGCAGTTGAAACTCCCAGACTCAGGCAGCTCCTTCACAGGCACAACCCTATTTACCATCGAGGACATTGGTGCATCAAGAAGTTGGCATCCATCATAAAAGACCCTCATCATCAAGGACCCTCATCATCTGGGACATGCCCTCTTCTCATTGCTACCATCAGGGAGATCATACAGGAGCTGCTATACCATCAGATTACTGAGTGGTCCACGAACACCACCTTGTTCCTTTTTTTGGCACTATTTATCAAGTAACATAGTACTTTTTTTTGTCTTGCACTGTACTGTTGCTGCAAAACAACAAATTTTATGTGATATGTCTGTGATAATAAACCTGATTCTGAAAACTGCACCCGATTCCTCTTAAGAACATAAAAAAATAGGCGCAGGAGAAGGCCATTTTGCCAATCGAGACTTCTCCACCATTCTGTTAGATCAAGGTTGATCTGTTACCAAAAGTGGGCCACTGGGCTCTAACATTCCACTCCTGGCTCCATGCCAGTGAGCTAGGCTTCTCACCCACTTAAAGTTTGTGTGTTTTAGATTTTCTATTCATGATAGTTAATACAGTGGTTAATTGTTTGCCTCTTTGAAAATGTTACTGTGATATAAGGTTTGCACAGATATTTTTTTGTATTTCATTTCACATATTAAACACTACAATATAAATCCTTCATAAATCTCAAAGATTTTAAGTGGATACATAACTCAGCCCCAAATAATTCTGAGATGAGATTGGTCCTTCACCAATGATTGACTAATAAGTCCTACATGTATCAGGGTACATTGAGGTACCTTTTGTCAAATAATAATTGAATGATATCATTATTTGGATTATATATACATTCACTATTTAAACATCAGGTAGCTACCTGTAAAGTGTATCGCATGGACTAAAGTATTATTGCAATTAATAGTTCTCTGCAATTAATAAAAAAATGCTTCATCATCATCATCTAAATATCTGATATTTAAACTGGGGGATATTATTCTACTAAAGGAGCGTAACAGGTTGAAGAGGTTAAACCCAATCCAACTTGGATCTGGAGAACCTGTTGATGTAGTGTGATTGGATTTTCACAATACTTTTGACAGGGAGCCATATTTAAGTCTGGTACACAAATAATGGTGCTTGGAGAAGTGTGTCAGCATGGATTCAGGCTTTTGACCCTGTTGCTATTACAAATAGAACCATTTTGAATTTGGAAATATGAATGTTGTACGATTGACAAAAATATACTCAGCTACAATCCCTTATCCGAAATCCTTGGGGCCAGTTGCATTTTGGAATTCAGAATATTTTGGATTTCAGACCCCCACCCCCCGATACCAAAAAACATGTATGCTCAAGTCCCTTATGTAACCTCAGTGCAGTGGACTTTAGGATCCGGCGGCGCACCAAACCTACGCACATCCTCCCGTATACTTTATATCATCTCTAGATTACTTACAACACCTAATACAATGTAACTGCTATGTAAATAGTTGTTATACTGTATTGTTTAGGGAATAATGACAAGAAAAATTTTTATTACCAATAAAAATATTCAATAAAACATAAAAATATACAGCTTCAAACGAACCGAATCAAACACATGGTAAATGACTTACTGGAATAAATGTAGAACGTCACTGTCACTGTCACTATAAAACTTCAGTAACTTGTCTTTCTGTTTATTTAAATCATATACAGTGGTAGTTCTGACACTATTTTCTTCAGTAAGACGCCACACAGACACACCACGATCAAGCTTCTGCAATAACTCCACTTTCTGCGTTATTGATAATGATGGATGCTTCCTTCTCTTTTTCTCATCGTTACCCATAGGGGTATCTGCAGCTCTTTTTGACATTTTCACAGTGAAATTAATCACAAAGTCAACAGTGAACACAAAATATCAGCGAACAGCAAATACACGTGTAACCAGTACGGGCGCTGAGCCACATCTGACGTCTGGCGGCCTCTGCTAGTGCTGCCACGTCACACCTGAATGACGTCAGCTGTTGGCGAAAAAAACTTCGGTTTTCGGAGCTTTTTGGATTCCAGAACTTCAGATAAAGGAATGTGCAGCTGTATTACAAACTATGAAAAAAGTGTTGCCTCAAAAACATTGCAGCAATACTACGATTTAAAATTTGTTGTTTCTTAGAAAGTTAAGACTGGTTCAATTAAGATGTTCACTGATATGTTGAACTACGTGCTTAGAAATTAAGAATTTGAAGAACTGCCAATTCTTGTTGACATCGTTGGAACATTTCAAGCTTCTAATGCTGACTGCGAATGTAGATTCAATCTGATGAATTCAATTAAATGTGAATCCAGAAACAGACTAGAAGTGGAACAGTTGGATGATCTAATGAGGGTTAAGATGTACCTTTCATCTGGATGTGAACTTAATCTGGATAGTGTTTAAAGGCAACAGATTTCTAATAAAGCAGACATGAAAACGTTTATGAAACTTGAAGGATTGTCTTTGTGGTACTGTGTGTCATTATACCCTTTAATTAATAAATAAAATCAAAAGTATGTGATTTTTCAATTTTCATTCTAAATATTTATAGTCTGCTTATTACCAAAAAAAAAAATTAATGATCTACACAATTTTCAGGCTGTGTAAAAATATCCTGCTCAGAGCAATGGTTGGTCAATGCAGCTTTAAAAAATAGAGGGAACATTGGTTGGAATAAATGGTCTTTTTTCTATCTGGAAGGATGTAACTAATAGAGCTCTCCATGGATTGGTCCTTCGTCCTCATGATTTATTGTAATGACCTGGAGAAGGGGGCAGATGGTGAGGTATTGACTGTTAGCCGATCACTGAAAAATAGGTGTGAAGAGATGTTGCAATGAAAATAAAATCGCTACTTGACTAGAAATATGCAAGATGACTGGTGCAAAACCCTGGCAACTGGGAATTTGAGGTCACGCATTTAATAAGAGGAATCTAAAGGCAGATAGTTACCTAAATGGGGAAATATCATGGATGAGTGAAATACTGGGCTCTAAAGTACAAATCACAAAATGTTACCTGGCAGTTACAGCAAGTAGCTAGGAAGGCGAAGTTCAAAGTAATTTTATTATGAAAGTACATACATGTCACCATATACAACCCTGAAATTCATTTTCTTGTGGGCATTCACAGTATACACTAAAAATATAATAGAATCAATGAAAGACTGCACACAAGGCAGACAATCAGAATCAGAATCAGGTTTATTATCGTGAAATTTGTGTTGTGAAATTTGTTGACTTAGCAGCAGCAGTTCAATGCAATGCATAATATAGAAAAAGAAGAAAAATAAAATAAATATAATAATAATAATAATAAGAAGTAAATCAAATAACCAATATGTCAAAAACAACAAACTGAAAATACAAAAAGAAATAAATGAACAAGCACAATAATATCATAAACAAATAAGCAATAACCATTGAGAACATGAGATGAGGATTCATTGAAAGTGAGTCCATTGTTTGTGGGAACAGTTCAGTGTCATTTGAGTGAAGTTGAGTAAAGTTATCCCCTTTAGTTTAAGATCCTGATGGTTGAGGGGAAATAACTGTTCCTGAATCTGGTAGTGTGGGACCTATGACTCCTGGACTTCCTTCCTGAGGGCAGCAGCAACAAGAAAGCATGACCTAGATAGCGGGGTTCTTGATGATAGATGCTGCTTTCCTGTAACTTTGCTGCTTGTGCACGTGACATTGGCGGGCAGTTCTTTACCTGTGATGGGCTGGGCTGAACCCACTAACTTTTCCACTCAAGGCCATTGGTGTTTCCATACCAGACCATGATGCAACCAGTCAGTATACACTCCACCACACATATTTAGAAGTTTGTCAAAGTTTTAGATGACATGCCGAATCTTTACAGACTTCTTTCTTTACAATGGTACTTATATGCCAGACTCAGGACATATCCTCTGAAACAATAATGCAAAGAAAATTAACGTTGCCGACTCTCTCTACTGACAATCCCCTATGAGAAGTGACTCATGGACCTGCGGTTTCCTCCCCTTGAATCAATAATCAGCTTTTAGGTTTTGCTGACATTGAGTGAGAGGTTGTTGTGACATCAGTCAAGCAGATTTCCTTTATGCTAATTTGTCTCCACTTTTGATTCAGCCAATGACAGTGGTGTCATCAGCGAACTTAAATATGGCATTTGGGCTGTACTCAGCCTCACAGTTATAAATACAGAGTGGGGGCTAAATACACAACCTTGTGGTGCACCTGCACTGGTGGAGATTGTGGAGGAGATGTTGTTGCCAATCCGAACTGACTGGTTTCTACAATTGAGGAAATCAAGGATCCAATTGCACAAGGAGGTATTGCGGCCAAGGTCTTGAGGCTTATTGATTAGTTTTGAGGGGATGATAATATTGAATGCAGAGTTGTAGCCAATGACTAGCATTCTGATGTAAGCATGCATCTTTGCTATCCAGATGTCCTAGGGTTGAATGAAAAGCCAATGAAATGGCATCTGCTGTTGACCTGTTGTGACAATAGGCAAATTGGAGCGGATCCAAGTCACCTTTCATGCAGGAGTTGATATGGTTCATCTCCAAGCTCAAAAAGCCCTTCACCACAGTGGATGTAAGTGCTTCTGGATGATAGTCATTGAACGAGGTTACAAAGTTCTTCTTGGACACTTGGATGATTGAAGCCTGCTTGAAGCAGACTACCAAAGCTAGAGATTAAAGATATCAGTGAATACTCCAGCCAGTTGATCAGCACAGTTATTTAGTACTTGGTCTGGTACCCCATCTAGGCTAGATGCATTCCATGGGTTCACCCTCCTGAAAGATGCTCTCACAACAGCCTCAGAGACTGAAAGCACAGTGTTGTCAGGGGCTGCGGGAGTTTGTGAAGGTGCCTCCATGTTTTGTCATTCAAAGCAAACTTAAAAGGCATTGAGCTGATCTGGGAGAAAAACCTTTTTGTCACGTATTTCACTGGGTTTTACTTTGTAAGAGGAGGTAGCATTCAAGCCCTGCCACAATTACTGAGCGTTGTTCTGTGCTTCTGGAATTAACATGTAGCATGTGAGTTGGCCTTCCAAAGGTCATGCCCGGATCTCCTGTATTTTAGTTAGTCACTGGACCTGAACACCACTATTCTGGCCTTCAGCAGATTACAGATCTCTTGGTTCGTCCAGGCCTTCTGGTTGGGGAGGACTCTAAATGATTTTGTGGGGGCACACTCATCCATGACTGACCTTATAAAGTCTGTGACAACCATGGCGTAGTCGTTCAGATGAGTCCTTGAACATGGCCCAGTCTACTGACTTAAAGCTGTTGTGTAGTCGCTCCTCTGCCTCCTGTGACCACCTCTTCATTGCCTTTACTTCTGGAGCCTTGCATTTTAGCCTTTTCCTGTACGCGAGTAGGAGGAGGACAGCCAATCTGTAGCCCAGCGATGGAAAAGTAGACATTCCATATAATAGTATAGCAGCAGTTGATTGTGTTGGGATCTCTAGTGCTGCAGGTGATATGTTGTTGATAATTGGGCAGAGAAGTCTTCAAGCAAGTTTGTTCAAAGTCCCAGGCAGTGATTTGAAAGGCGTTGGGGTGTTCTGTTTCTTGTTTGCTGATTGTGACACTCAATACATCGAATGCTTGTTTAACATTGGTCTTTGGAAGTGCGTAAACTGTGGTCAGGACCATGGAAGAGAAATCTCTTGGTAAGTAGAATGGATGACATTTAAACATTGAATGTTTCAGATCGGGGAAATAAGAGTGTGACAAGGCCGCTGTGTCCGAGCACCACGAAGCCCTTATCATGAAACACAGGCCCCCTCCTTTTGCCTTCTTTGAATCAGCAGTCCAGTCCATCTGGTGGATCAAGAAGCCCTTGAGCCTGACTGTCATATAGAAGACGGCATTTTGGCTTTAATGGCAAGATGATTGGAGTTTAGAAATAGGAAAGTATCATTACAACTGTACGGGATGTTGGTGAGGCTACTCTTGGATAAATGAGCTCAGGTTTGGTCTCTTTGTAGAAAAATATATACTGCTATTGCAGGCAGTCCAGAAGTCATTCACTAGACAAGTTCCCAGGATGAGTGTTGTTCTACCATGACCATTGATAGAAATTAGATTTATTCTCCATGGAGTTTAGAGGAATGGGGTGATCTTATTGAAACATATACAATCTTGTGGGGAGGTGCCAGGGTAGGTGCTATGATGCTACGGTGACAAGATCAGGAAATGGGTTGGAACTCTCACAGAGAATGGTGAATCTCCTGAATTCTCTGTCCCCGGAGAGTTTCGGAGACCAAATCATTGGTGGTGTGTAAAGTGGGAAGATCAGGGCATTGAGGGAGAACTGGCAGAAAAGAAATGAGAGCTGAGGCAGTTTAGGTATGGTCACACTGTAGGGTTTATTGGCCTGCTCCTGCTTCGGTTTTCTTATGTTCAAAGTTTTAAAATGGTACTTTTCTTCAAAAATATCATAATATCCAAATGGACCTTTCTTTGAAAAATTGCAGAAATTTTTGGTCAGTTACTATACCGTTGTTTCCATATTTCCAAACCTATTACATTTGAAGCAGATCATTGAATGGATGGCTAAAGCAAGAAGAGATAGTGGGGGAATGAGCCAGTCATGACTGACTATACACTGAAGCCGGGCAGTCTCACGATACTTAAATTGCCAATTTCCTGTTTCCAAGAACATTCTCAGTAAAACTGTTCTGTGTTTTAGACGCCTACCTGATTCCAACTCATCCATTTTGCTGCGTTCAAATGCAGAACGCCTTTTCAGCTTTTAAGCTGCACGACTGTTGCTGAAAGACCTCCAGATCTGTTGCGTGCAGTGGGCCGGATGTTGCTGGCTCCTGCAGGCAGTACCAGTGGGAACAGTCACCAATCACCCATTCTTACTGCGCTCGTCACTGGACTGCCACACTCATTGCTGAATGAATAATCTACTGACCTGAGATAGCTGGCAAGGAGATTGAGAAAGGTATGTCTAAATTTAATCTGCCTCTCTCCCTGTGGAATTCAGTGGCACAGCCCACTTTAGTGAGATTCCACAGCGCAGGCTTTGTTGGCCTGTGCCAAATTAGATTCTCAGCAGGATCTGAGACTCCACCAATTGCAACAGAGATTATAAGACAAATATTTAATAGGCAAATCCTCTTTTCTATATTATTTTGTTTTGTTTAATTTAATTGTTTATTTGTGTACTTTTGGATGCTCTCAGTTATTTTTAAAAGCTACTTAATGTTTTTACTTATTTATTTAAATTTTAATTGATTTAAAGGAATGTGAATCAATTACAGATTTTACAGCAGGCAAATCCTGACTACTTTGCCAGCTGTTTGAAATGCTTTATGGTCCCATCACCAAAAGACAATGGCCTTGGATTCGAAGATGAGATGCCCAGCAAAGCTGAGCCTCCCATTCAGATGTGGTGAGTGGGCCCTTGAGGAGATGAGAACAGTGGTTCTGCGCCAATATCTTACCTCCACTCACTGAAAAGCCTGCACTCTATTAAGCTCAATTAGCTACAGCGGCACAGAAATCAATTATTCCGTTTTTCGCAAAGCTTGCAATATTTAAACTACCTACACTTAGACTATAAGACATAGGTTGTTGATTAGTAAAGGTATCAAAGTTTATAAGGAGAATTGGGTTGAGAGATAACGAGAACATAGAACATAGAAATCTACAGCACATTACAGGCCCTTTGGCCCACAATGTTGTGCCAATCATGTAGCCTACTCTAGAAACTGTCTAGAATTTCCCTAGTGCATAGCTCCCTATTTTTCTAAGCTCCATGTACCTATCTAATTAATAAGCCATGATGGAATGGCAGAGCAGACTTGATGTGCAGAATGGCCTATTTCTACTCCTATGGCTTATGGTCGTATAAGAGCGGAATTAAACTATTTAGTCCATCAAGTCTGTTCTGCCATTTGATTATGGCTGAGCTATTTTTCCTCTCAACCCCATCCTCTCAGATTATTATTGGTTGTAGGTCTATTGTTGCTATGAATTGGTGCTGAGCTATGTATATGTTACATCTTCCATTAAAATGACCATCCTCCTTCAAGTTCAACATGTATTTGCAAACAGCACAAGGGCAGGTACCCCAAACTGCTGCTGAAGAGGACCACATTTCTTACAGTGTGTGGCGAAAAAGTAACTTTTTCTTGTTGCTATTAATGCACCCCACCCCCACCCACACGTCACTGTTGACAGCACTTTCAAAACAGTTGTCCATGAAGCTGCAAAAATGAATTCTGCAACCTTGTGAAAATTACTTCTGAGCACAGCAATGGAGACAAGTTTTTGAATAATACTCTCGAAATCTAAGGTAAAAATTAAACTCAGGAAACTACATTTGGGTCAGCATTTATACTTTTTAAATACTTTGTCAGCTCAGACCACAAAGGAATTTGCACAGTTACTTCTTTTTTCCCTCTCTCTTCTAAAAAATTTGGAAGTTGAGAGTCTGTTTTGCTTTTTTTTTAACTTTTCAGTGTCAACAGAAAATATGATCAATCGTGATTAAAAATAAACAGCCCAAAGCCAGAACAAATGTGGGTGTTTCAGCATTACAAGATCACTTTAATGTTTACTGTTAGCCTGAAGAAAAACAAACAGCAATATTATTATATACACACACTTTTATTTTATTTTCTGCTGATTTCATTCAAATATTCCTGCTGGCAGTGCATTTGGGTGTGATTTCAGTGTAACTGTGTGCATGCGTGTGTTATATGTGACAGCCAATAAAGGAAGCGGAAGAGAGTGTCTCCAACATTTACTGCACCTCACTGAGTTCTCAGGCAAAATTAATGAAAATAAACATATGTTTTATTTTCTCCTCCCCTTATGCAACACCATCTGACTGCCAGAAATGTGTTTGAAATCCAAACTAAAGATTTTATTTCTGGAAGGTCAAGTAAATTGATTTTTAAACAAAAAGTACTTGAATTAAAATATCTCTCCCCATCTCTCTATCACCCCTCCCCTAATTCACACGCACTTCCCTAACACTCCCCAGCTCTAACTCCGAATTCTTCTGCTGTATGCAGATTCTGTTGGTGTTAAGGAGCCAGTAGGGACAATATGGTTCACCACAAGAGATCTTGGATGCATTTGTAGGACAATTACACTTGGTGAGAGAGGCAATGTGGGCAGAACTATTACACTGCCAGTTTTCTTCCTACCGAAGAACATCTCTTAGCCTAGACTACTTAAGTCAAAATAACAAAATGTATGCCAGAAATTAGTCTCCAAAAGGTTAGTTATGCAAATTGAATGTCTCAGGAAATCTTGCACTGAGACAGGAAACTTGTTTTAAACATTTACAAAAGATGGGAAATATATTTCTGCACCAAACATCACCAGCGTAGGTGTCAGATACTATACGGAAAATATACACTACCATTCTGGAGCATAACTCAAATCTTGAATAAGTGATTACTCCTCTCATTTCTATTAGTCATGTATATCTAAATATCTTTCTGAGTTTGAAAATATCTAAAGGTGGTTCACAGACACTCAATTAGATAAAATTGCCAGTTAAGGAGGCATGCAAAAATGTCATTTAATGTTAAACAAGAAGTTTTACACTGTGCTTCCCATGTCTGGGCCTTTCTTTACTCTCTCACTGACATCTGAAAATGGATACAAATATTCAGGCACTGAGCACGAACAGGCCTTGGTACCATAGATATACTATATTTCAGCTAGGCTTATCCTACCTGTGCAGAAATATTTCCAGTACAGGTTACAGATGGCCGATGGATAACGTTGCATTTCTATCTAATGTACAATGGGACCACTCACCCGAGACCAAACAAAAGTCATTAACAGAACACCTTTCTTGCTTATCTATTCCTACACAAATATTTTACATCATATGAGTATGATAGTCCTTCCATAAAAGTTGCATTCATTTTAATCTTACTAATTGTAACTATGAGCAATAATTGAAACTGCAGAACCTTGCCTGTGCAATGGGTACAGGAGCCAATAAATGAAAGTAATCAAGTAGAGATGGCAGGGAAAAACAGTTCAATCAGTTACTGTCGGTGCCAAGATTCTTGCAATACTGCTTTGACTATCTCACAGTGCCAAGTCAATAATAATACCATTTACATCTACATTAATGCATAGTTGCACAGGAATGGGGAAGCATTGCTAGGGAGAAGACAGTGTCAAGCACTGCAGAGAAAAATAAAGGTTTCATTTTGTGGTAAGGAAAGAAGTATCCTTTGTTAATGCACAGCTGATGATGTATTTGCTAACTTCCTGCAACAAAAACACAAGAAACTGATCATTGAATCCTTTGGGTAACTATGCCAAGGGAAGTCGAGGCCACACCCACTGCTCTTTGAGTGGACGTAGCAGGAAGCAGCAGTGAATGCTAGATGGCTCAGTGCTGAACTGTATGGTTCCCTGATTCCCTCATCTAAAGGTACCACCGTCTGCTGGTGGGCTTCAGAGACCCACGGTTCAAACATTTTATCAGTTCATTCCCTTTCTCCTCTTGGACTTCAGTCTTCATCCGATCTACACTGGTAAAAGTCCCTCTTTTTGCAGCGTACACTAAATCGTTCCAAAATGATTTGGGTCAGATTACTTTAGATTCAAGCAGGCAGTAATAGACAAAATATAATTTCATAATTTTACCTGTACTTTGGAAGGAAAAATTGAAAATACATTCTGCAACATGAATCTATATTTTTTTGATACAGAAGCAAGACATACCTTTGCAATCTTTACTTCGCTGAAATCTTTATTTTGGATTCAACTGTTGAATACTTGACCTCAAATTGCTTCATCTGATTGCAGGGAGCTGATGTGGGGAAAGTGTTCAATTTCCAAACATAATATTCCACGCTGTAATGAGCCAAAAACAGAAAAAATATTTTCTTCTCAACATAGCATACAGTGCTGTTGATGGGTATTTGCAAGGTAGATAGCTCAAATGATCCCAGTGAAAATTTTGTGAAAGGTTTTACTTCAAAGTCAAATAAAATTGACTGCTTCAGCAAGCTGGTAAGGCACTGTAATCGCAAAAGGTGGCTTGAAGTACAGTGCAGATACATTACTGGAAAATCTAGCAGGCAAGTCGCCACTTAATACTGCTGAATGCAAATTCAGCTTTCAATATATCATAAACACCAGGCTTTTTGCTTACTCTGATCATAACCCTGGTGCTATATGCATCATTGCAGAAACAAGTCAAGCTATTTGAACAATTGCGCCAGCATTATCACAAGTTTAATGGATAGCATCATTTTCAGGGGTCACATGACAGCAAAATCTCATTTCCTACTAGAATGCGGTGTTCTATGCACAATTCTTCTGTCCTTCTACAACATATCTGTTCTAGAGTAAGCACTAAAATGCTCTCTGCACAGCAGATTCACACTCACGATGAAAAAAGAGACATTGTTTTTGACTCAGTTAAGACCCCAACTACCAGAAAAAATGAGCAATACCTGGAATATTTGCCTTTTTTCAAATCTGTATGCCAGTCCAGGCACTGAATTCTGCCACTAAAAAGGACGCTAATAAAAAGGTATTACATTTTATTTTCAGAATATATAGTTTGTGTGCCAACTAAAATAAATCCATCCAACTTAATTTTCAATAATGCAAATGATGTGAAAAGCCACACCTTACTGAACAACTGCCAGAAACATCTGTCAAGACAAGTATCTTCTGCCACCTTGTGGCAATTTTATTAACTACATATTTTGGAAGATTTTCTGAGTATGAAATTGCTTTTTCAGTTGCAGGATGGAATAAACAAAATAATTCAATCTGAAATTATTTAATCCCCATCTCAACAGGCAAACTGAGAGACACAAAATCATGCAGATGCTGGGATCTGGACTGAGAAAACAAGCTGGCAGAGAAATGTCAACTTTTCGGGTTGAGACCCTGCATCAGGACTGAGTGTGGAAAGAGAAGATCGGTAGTATGAAGAGGAGAGGAGTAGGACTGAGGCAGGAGAAGGATGGAGATAGTCACTTTCTCCCTCACTTGGCTCTATCTGCCTACCAATCTTACCTCTCCCGGATCCCCTCTCCATCACTTCATAATACAGGCTCCTTCCCCTTTACACACATGTCCTGATGCACAGTATTAAGCCAAAGTGTCAATCATCACTCTGCCTGCACAGGTGCAGCCTGGCCTGACAAGTTGTTCCAGCAGCTCAGTTTTGTTTAGTGTGACGGACAGTCTAAGTTGGACTGTGTGTATGTAATAAAAACACAATTGGAGAGCTGGTTATCATCCATCATTGTATTCCAAATGGAGAAACTCTGAAAACATCCAATTTCCACCCCACAGCATCAGTACCAATAAGAATTACAACATTTTTATTTTGGTGTTGCATCGAGTTTATTTGTTTTAAGTACATGGAGGTAAGATACTAAACCTGATATTTTGGACCTCACAATGGAAGATGACCAAAATATGAATGGACTTTGGTACAGGTCAGAATGTTTTTAAAAAGCAGTATTTTTAATTATTTAGTGACAGTATTTGCAGTAAATTTCTCTGATACACCAATTGCTGTGATGAATAGCAGGGATGAGAAATCAGTGAGGCAATGTCACCACTGTCAGTTTTCTTGTGTCAAATGGATATGAAATGAAGGTAATTATTCTGTGTGGTGTACAAAGCACTGCTGGGGCTAATTACGTACAAACAGCAAATCCTCACTTCTTGTCAATAAAGGCAGAATCACAACAAGAACTAACAGCCCAAGTTCAATGAGTGCATAGTCTTTGCTTCCTATAAAAGTGTGGACACTGATCAGACCATAATGCAGAAAGTGCTAACTCACAAATGAAGGCAAAGTAAAGAGACAGACAGATTCTGATGCCATGAAGAAACACAATGGGATATCTGTTATTTCTCCAAAATAATTTTAATCAGTAAGCAGGTCGAGAGGTTTGGAAACTGGTTCCCTAAAGCCATCTCAGGAAATAAGGGTTAGTGATGCATGAAGATAAATCCATTGAGTTGATGGCATTTTCGCCTAAAGCTCCCAGAGCCACAGCGGAGGGACAGCCTGAGGAACTGGCACCACAGAGGAGAGATCATTTGTTGCATGTTCCTTGGAACACCACATAGTAATTGCAGGTCATGATACAAGACCATAAGACAAAGGAGCAGAATTAGGCCATCCAGTCCATCGACATGTGCGCTTCTTGCAGAGGAATAAATTGATAAACTGAGACAAAGAGGTCAGGTAAGTGATATACAATACAAAGTGCCTAAAATTTCAATCATATCATATATTTTTCATGCAACTGATTTTATTGTTACCTCAAACCTCAGATCAATCCCATTTTGTGAAGTTGAACCTTGGTCTCCAATGCAACTGATTGTGAAGGTCTCTGAGTGTGCTCAGATTATGTAATGTAAAATACATCTGACCACAGGCAGGGATTGTGCATGGTCTGTGCACAGATATTACTGAGCAAACATTTTCACTGCCAAGGAAAGAAGAGCCAATAGTGAGATCCCTCCCCTCAGAGAAATCCTGAATTCTATAAGCAAAAGATAAGATAATTTGCTAATCCCATGCATGGACCAGAAGCCAATAACCACTCTCATTAACAGCTAGGATAGTGCAATGCTGTAATTAATTCAATATCATTGAGCAAAGAAATTAGCCAGAACTCCTGGACTACTGTTTTTTTTCCCTCTTAGGTGAGCACAGGAAGGTATAAATTGAGAATAAACGAAACGTCAATGGAAATAGTGATACTACTTCCTGTCCTGTAGAATATTAGCCAATGATAATAGCCATTGGAGAAGGCAACACAAATCATTTCCTCTTCACCTTCATCAAACTAAATGAAGGAAACTAGCTGGAACAATAAAAAAAAATTTCAAACTAGCAAACTAGTTTGAATCATCCGGACGACTAATTGACAACCCTGTCAAATCCTACACAATTGCACAGGAGAGCTAATGTAGAGTAAGCATCTCTGGTTTAGTGCTGCATGGTGGGGTTTTTACTAGGGTTGCAAGGGAATAAGAACCAGAGTGCTAGAACAGTTAGTGGAGAGGTCATGGAGGTGGATGTTGGGAACACCTCAGATAAATTCAGGAATCAAAAGGTTGAGCTGCTGATATTTCAGTGCAAGAAGTATTGTAGGAAAGGCAGATGATAGTCCTGAAGGTGAGGTAGCTGGTTTACAAACATAGGCAATGCATAGTGAAGAGAGGCTGTTGATCAGGCAAAATTGCAGTCAACAGGATGAGTTGTAATGTAAAAGACAGACAAAATCAAAAAGGGTGAATACAGGACTGAAGGTGTTATATTTGAATGTGCGCAGTCTACAGAAAAAGGTAGATGAAGATTGGCAGGTATGACGTTGTGGGCATCATTGAATTGTGGCTGAAAGAAGGTTATAGCTGGGAACTTAACGTCCAGGGATACACATTGTATTAAAAGGACAGGCAGGATAGCAGAGGGGGCAGTGTTGCTCTGTTAAGTACAAAATGAAATCAAATCATTAGAAAGAGGTGTCATAGGGTTGAAAGTTGTTGAATCATTGTGGACAGAGCTAAGGAATTGCAAGGTTAAAAAATGATGGGATTTGTATACAGGCTCCCAAACAATAGTAAGGATGTGATCTACAAATTACTTTGGTAGATAGAAAATGCATGCCAAAAGGGCGATGTTACAAGGGTCTTAGGGGATTTCAATATGCAGGTGGATTGGGAAAATCAGGTTGGTGCTGTATTCCAAGAGGGGGATTTTCTAGAATACCTACAAAATGTTTTTTCAGAGCAACTTGTGGTTGAACCCACTAGGGGATCAGCTATTCTGGACTGGGTGCTGTGCAATGAATCGGAATTGATTAGAGAGCTTAAGGTAAAATAATTCATAGGAGCAAGGGATCATAATATGATTGAATTCACCCTGAAATTTGAGAAGGAGAAGCAAAAGTCAGATGTATCAGTATTACAGTATTAAAGGGACTTGCACAGGCATGAGAAAGAAGTTGGCCAGAATTGATTGGAAAAGAACACTGGCAGGGAGGATGGCAGAGCAGCAATGGTTGGAATTTCTGGAAGCAGTTCAGAAGGCACAGGAAATATACATCCCAAAGACGAAGAAGTATTCTAAAGCCAAGTTGACACAACTGTGGCTAATAAGAGAAGTCAAAGCCAACATTAAAGGCCAAATGGAGGGCATATAGTAATGCAAAAATTAGTGGGAATTTCGAGGATTGGGAAGCTTTCAAAACTAACAGAAGGCAACCAAGATGTCATTAACAAGGTAAAAATGGAGAACAAAATTAAGCTAGCCAACAATATTAAAGAGGATACCAAAAGTTTCTTCAGATATATAAAGTGTAAAAGAGAGACGAGAGTGCACAGCAGACTGCAGAAAAACTTTGCTGGAGAGGTAGTAACAGGTGGCATGGAAATAGATCTGAACAAGTATTTTGCATCAATCTTCACTGTGGAAGATACGAGCAGTACGGTGGAAGTTCCCGGTGTCAGGAGTCATGAAGTGTGTGAAGTTATCATTACTAGAGAGAAGGTTCTTGAGAAACTGAAATGTCTGAAGGTAGATAGGTCACCTGGACCAGATGATGTACACACCAGAGTTCTGAAAGAGATCACTGAAGAGATTGTGGAGGCATTAGTAATGATCTTTCAAGAATCACTGGATTCTGAAATGGTTTCAGAAAACTGGAAAATTGCAAATATCACTCCACTCTTCAAGAAGGGAGAGAGGCAGAAGAAAGGAAGCTATAGGCCAGTTAGTCTGATCTCAGTGGTCGGGAAGATGTTGAAGTCGATTGTTAAGTATGTAGATTCGGGTTACTTGGAGGTACCTGATAAAATAGGTTGGTCAGCATGGTTTCCTTTGGGGAAAATCTTGCCTGACAAATCTGTTGGAATTCTTTGAAGAAATAACAAGCAGGATAGACAAAGAAAAATTGCTTGATGTTGTGTACTTGGATTTTCAGAAGGCCTTTGACAAGGTGCCACACATGAGACTGCTTAACAAGCTACGAACCAGTGGTAGTGCAGGAAATATTCTAGCATGGATGAAGCAGTGGCTGATTGGCAGGCGGCAAAGAGTGGGAATAAAGGGAGCCTTTTCTAGTTGGCTGCCGGTGACTAGTGGTGTTTCACAGGTATCTGGGACCGATTCTTGTTACTTTACATGTCACTGATTTGGATGATGGAATTGATGGCTTTGTTGCAGAGTTTGCACACATATGAAGATAGGTGAGGGGCAGGTAGTTTTGTGGAAGTAGAGAGGCTTTTGAAGGACTAACAGATTAGGAGAATGAGCAAAGAAGTGGTAGATGTAATACAGTGTCGGGAAGTGTGTGGTCATGTGCTTTGGTAGAACAAATGAAAGGGTTGACTATTTTCTAAATGGAGAGAAAATATACAAAAACTGAGTTGTAAAGGGACTTGAAAGTCCTAAAGATTAATTTGCCAGTTGAGACTGTGGTGAGAAAGGTAAATGCGATGTTAGCGTTAATTTCAAGAGTACTAGAATATAAAAGCAAGGATGTAATGTTGAAACTTTATAAAGCGCTGGTGAGGCTTCAGTTGGAGTATTGTGAACAGTCTTGGGCCCCTTATCTAAGAAATTGCTGAAATTGGAGAGGGTTCAAAGGAGGTTCACAAAAATAATTCCAGGACGGAATGGATTGTCATATGAAGAGTGTTTGATGGCTCTGGGCCCGCATTCATGAGAGTTCAGAAGAATGAGGGTGACCTCATTGAAACCTATCGAATGGTGAAAGGCCTTGATAGAGTGGATCTGGAGGGGATCTTTCCTATGCTGGGAGAGTCTAAGACCAGAGGACACAGCCTCATAAAGAGGGGCATCCTTTCAGAATGAAGTTGAAGGGGAATTTCTTTAGCTAGAGAGTGGTGAATGTGTGGAATTCTATGCCACAAGTATCTGTGGAGGCTAAGTCTTTATGTATATTTAAGGCAAAGGTTGATGGATTCTTGATTGGTCGGGGCAGGAAGAGAAATACTTTATACTTTATTGTCGCCAAACAATTGATACTAGAACGTACAATCATCACAGCGATATTTGATTCTGCTCTTCGTGCTCCCTGGAGTACAAATCGATAGCAAATATTAAAAATTTAAATTATAAATCATAAATAGAAAATAGAAAAGAGAAAGTAAGGTAGTGCAAAAAAGCCAAGAGGCAGGTCTGGATATTTGGAGGGTACGGCCCAGATACGGGTCAGGATCCGTTCAGCAGTCTTATCACAGTTGGAAAGAAGCTGTTCCCAAATCTGGCCATACAAGTCTTCAAGCTCCTAAGCCTTCTCCCAGAGGGAAGAGAGACGAAAAGTATGTTGGCTGGGTGAGTCATGTCCTTGATTATCCTGACAGCACTGTTCCAACAGCGCGCAGTGTAAAGTGAGAATATGTGGAGAATGCAGGAGTTTGGGGCTGAGAGGAAAATTGGATCAGTGATGATGAAATGGCAGAGCAGACTCAATGAGCTAAATGACCTAATTCTGCTCCAGTGTCTTATGGTCTAAATACAATCTACAGGTATTTCACCGCAGCAGTATTTTTGAGGGGGCTATATTAACAACGCAACAACTTGCATTTATGGCATTTTTAACAACAAACAGCAGAAAGATTCATTTATTATTCTTGGCTCACAAAGTCAGTGAGTTGCCATTGTTCATACATTAACAATGACGAGCACATAACTAAAGCCCCAAAGACACTCTGCAAAACAAGTACTAAAAACACAATATACAGTAGATATCACTGAACGTACAATAAATACTTCTTGTGTAATCACTTAAGTCTTGTTTCCGCAGTCTTGTACGAACTCACATTTCAAGTCACCTAATTAAGCAGGGTGAGCACAAACAATACGCAGCTGAAGATCCTTGATTGATTTGTCTGTGGTTCCATTCCTCAATGAGTTAACCCCATAACATGTAGTTCCCTTCATCTTGAACACTGTGCATCACAAATAAAGAAATGGTCACCTTAAATTTGGTGCCCACTATTCAAGTTCCTGAACAATGAGAAGTCAGAATATATTGCAGTTAGATGAGACTACAGCAGGGGGGAGTCAGTTTACCACCTTTCACCATGTCCAAGCCAAAATGTGTCTCAGTCCTACAAAGAAATGCATTCCCCTTTTGTCAAATTGTATCAATGCCTGCTGAAAGCGATTCCATCTGTAGCTGAGGAAATGCATGTTTCAACAGTATCTATCTTCAGCACAATCTGCTCGACATAATGTATAGATTTACCATACCAGCGCAGGGCCCTCTGGGTTACAAATGACCTGTCTTACAGAAATCTGACTTTAAGCAAATTCTGTCAAATATTTTAAATAATTTTTCAAACTAGGGACAATGATAATATTCTTTAATGAATGGATACAATATATTCCATTAGTTTATTATGGGTAGGGTTGGAGTGATTATTCAATGAAATAAAAGAGTTACAGAAAGTATTTGTAGATTGATATAGCATGGGTTTCTATAGAAAACTTTGTAGGATTGCAATCATTAAGTAACCGAGAGACTGCTATAATTACATCCTGCTACCAGGAAGAATCTAATGCATAAAAATAATCTCACTAATTAATTTCACTCTGATTGGCTATCTTGTCACAAGTCAACATGGACATTTAGATACTTCAACACATATTTCAAGGTGATAATTCAGCATCGACAATTAGAATACGTGATTTACAATGGATATTTTTCTATCATTCTCCACTTCTCACCTTATCATGACAACACCTTGCTGTACTATCACCACATTTCTGTGGCATGAAGCACGGTATGGATTTCCAGCCTGTGAATTCCTCAGTTGCTACTGCATCTGTTACTTCTCTTCTAACCTCACCTTTTTACTTACTGGTCCTGTTAGCAGTCATGTTTGAGTTGCACTCCCAAGGAAGGGAACCCTGAGTGGAAGTTACAGGAAGCCACTTTGAAAACACTGGCATTGAGAATAGCGTCATGCGAGAGAAATAGAAACTGGGAATGTGAGAATGGAGTTCCTACAGGAGATGGGAATGGAGATGACGTACTGAGTGTGGCTGTGGGAGTGTATGGCTTAATGGAGATTGACAGAGGAGACAACGTCCATCCACCTGTAAAGCTGAATGCTGCATGGATGCCCAGCCAAGGTTACGAATGATCACTGCCTGGAGCACCCATTACATACTCACATTGTGAGAAGCAATTGTCTGAAGCAGTTTGAAGAAGTTCCACAAGAGCAACCAGAACATCTCGAGTCAAGCTTCTAAATCACCAAGAGTCTTGACAAAATTTTGTCATGGTCCAGTCCGTGAAGTCCGCTTTGTGGTTCACAGTCCGGTTCGTGGACCCCGGACTCTGGGTCTTCCGGCTGTCCTTTGTTTCAATTGGGCTTAATCATAGGCACCTGATGCTTGTCTTGGGGCTGGGAATATAAGTGGCCTTGGGTTCGAGTGTGGGTGCTGGTTTGTTTTGTCAGTATCCTGTCCTTGCCTTTGTGGGGTAAGTCAGGCTGTCTTTGCTGTTACCCTGTGGTTGGATCTGTCCCTTCATGTCCTTGCCTCTGTTGGTAAGCCAGGCTATCTTTGCTGTTACCCTGAGGCTGGATTGTTCCCTTCCCTTCCCCTTCCTTCTGAAGCCTTTGCCTGCAACCTGTGTCTGGAGCCTTTGCCTGCAACCTTGTCAAGTTCTACCACCGGAATGAGACTGGAGCCTTGCTGTGTCAAGGTAAGGAACTGTCTTTCGTTGAGTCAGGACTGTCTCTATGTCCATGCCTTTGCTAGGTAGGTCTGGCTGTTTGCTGCTACCTAGTGTTGGGAACTGTCTCGTCATGTTCAGCATTCTGTGTAGAGCCTCGGCCCCAAGTCCTGTTCCCAAGGAGGGGTCCTGGCTCTGTGTTCCATGTCCCTGTGTTCCTGTCTCTCAAGTCCAAGGCTCTGTGTTCCTGTCCTCCCCAAGACCAAGGCTCTGTGTTCTGCGTTCCTGTCGCCCCAAGTCCAAGGTTCCTGTCGTCCCAAGTCCAAGGCTCGGCTGTTCCTGAGTACTAAGTCAAGGCTTCATGTTCTCGTCCTGTGCTGGAGCTCCCGCGCCCAGTCCCGACTCCCAAGACCACGACATGTCTTCGCCTAGTTCCGGCGGCCGAGCCCGAGTCAAGACTCAGGTTCTGGGTCCTTGCCCAGTCTCTGGCTTGGAGTCCAAACCCAAGCCTCGTCATGTCCTCACCTCAAAGAACCCAAGCCTCGTCCAGTCCTGTAGCCACGTCATGTCCTCACCTAGTTCCAGGGTCCAAGCCCAAGTCAAGACCCAGGTTCTGGGTCCTTGTCCAGTCTCCGGCTCGGAGTCCAAGCCAAGGCTCCTAGTTCCCAGTTCCTTGTCCTGGTCCTGCTTGCCTAGCCCATGTCCTAGCCCAAGTCTGTGTTCTTGTCCCAGCTCTCTAGTCAAGTCATGTTCCTAGTACTTCAGTGTCTGTGTCTTGCACTTGGGTCGGCCACCAGCGCCCCCATTATGACAGATTTGTATTTTATTCATCCCTTACTCTGTTAAAAGTGTAGTAGTTAGCGCAATCACTTTACAGCACCAGCCATCACCAATCAGATTCGATTCCCACTATTGTCTGTAAGGGCTTCTCCTCATGAACGCTTGGGTTTCCGCTGGATGCTCCCACATTCCGAAGCCATACTGCTAGTGGTTAAGGTCATGCTTACGTGAAAGGGTGGCATCATTTGCAGGCTGCCCCCAGCACAGTCCATGCTGGTTTGATTTGTTGCAAATGATGCACTTTTCTGTATGTTTCAATGTACATTTGATAAATAAAATGATTTTTATGCATTTTACTGCCTCATTTCAAACAACTTCTCATGTGTTTGAGTAACAGTTCATCTGAACTGAACACAACCAAACATTTCATGTAATGTGGTTGTGTTCACTGTTTTTTGCGCCAAGTTTTTCCTATTCCGTCCTATTGTTCCTTGGTAGAAGAAGGTATAAAGCAATTGATCTCTAGCTATGGAGGTGATTGGTATTTACTTGCCATGAATCAGGAGGAGGTGTTATTACTGCAGTTATGGTTACACTAGTCTGCACAGTATTTGGCAATTTGAAATTGAGTGCTTGAGGGCAATGAATGGGCCATCTTCTCACATGAGGTTTTATCATCGGTTTACTGCTACTGTTTCCTCAGCCATTCCAGTTTTATTTACTAGCAAAAACCAAAGATTTAGAATGGTTGTGGAGCCAGCAATATCTCATAGCAACAGGGTAAACCAAGGCAAGAAAGATGTGTGATCCAGAGCCAAGATCCAGGAACATTAGTCATGTCATTCATTATTTATGGTGCCAACCTTGCTTCCTCTAGCTTCTGAGTCTGAAGCTTCTGAATTCATATCTCAGTCCAGAGACTTAACATAAAGTCTCACTTGACACTGTTGGAGATGGCGCTTTTTGTAGGTAATGATCTCTGATGCCTCTTCCACAAAGGAATTCAGTTAAGTTCCTATCATCTTCAGATGCTAATGTGTCCACATTATAAATATATAGTCCTGGAAACTACAGTATGTAGTTATGTGGAATTCAATATTAACATACTTCATCTAACTGCCCTAACCTCAAGCCAACATATGCAGGTAGCTCCTGTGGCATGCACAGCATGCTCACAGCTGGTATTTGCCTCACAGTGGGTAGAGTGCAAACATCCCAGCACAAAATCATTACCATTATGTGCAGGTTAAATGCCACATTTCCTACATTATAATGGTGACCATATTTCTAAAGTAACTCATTGGCTATGAAGTGTTTTTGGGACCTTCTGTTTGGTCATGATGGTGCAGGTCTTTCCTTTTTCCCCCCACTTTTCACTCACATTGAAGGAAGCCCTGCAAAATGATGCTGCATGCTGCCACTTGTGGAAGACATACAAAACAGTTTGTGAGTGTTGTGCATCACCCCCCCTGTAATGTAGCAACAAGCTTACAGTCAAGTGCTGTAAAGACAGAGTGCGAAACAACATCTGCAAGAGGGGTAGCACTTATCCTGGTTTCCTTCCTGTGACAAGTATGTTTCTCCTTGACCTACACCCAACCCAAAGGTGCTTTTACCCTCTCTGCTTCAAACATCCCTGAGCCATAATAATGGCCTTTTCTAGAAGGTGGCACACAGAAATAACCAGTTCCCTTGCAGTATTTCCAGTTACAAAGCCATTTTATTAAATTGAGCTGTTAGGACTGCTTGTCTTCCCCAAAGTCATTTCTAGTGTTCAGTGACAGAAAAGGTTTGACAGTGAGCACCATTACCCGTAAATCTGCTGTGTGGAATTCTCCTCCCTTCGATCCTTGAGGAGTTGTGCCATGATTTTGGCGCTAACATTTCAATAAGCCACCTATCGGGAGGATGAACTGTGGCCGTCAACTGCTCAGAGCTTTCAGATTCAGAATTAGAATCAAACTTACTATCACTTACTACGCCATGAGATTTGTTTTGCGCCAGTAGTACATAAAGATTGCTATAAAATTATAATACCTATAAAAAATAGTGCAAGAAGAGCAGAATAGTGAGGTAGTGTTCATGGACGGTTCAGAAATCTGATGGCAGAGGGGAAGGAGCTGTTCCTAAATTGTTAAGTATGCAGCTTCAGGCTCCTATACCTCCTCTAACTGTAATAATGAGAAGAGGGCATGTCCTGGTTGATGAAGGTCTTTCCTGATGGATGCCACCTTCCTGAGGCATCATCTTTTGAAGATGTCCCTGTTGGTGGGGAGGCAAGTCCCCATGATGGAACTGGCTGGGTTTAAAAACCTCTGCAGCTTTCTCCAATCCCGAGCATTGCTGCCCCCATACCAGATGGTGATGTGACCAATCAGAATGCTCTCCATGATATGTATACTTGTAAAAATTTGACAGTCTTTGGTGACATACCAGATCTCTTTAATTCCATCTTCAGGGGAAGGTTGAGATTTGACGTTGTTTATGAATCTTTGCTGTGAACAATTTCGAATGCCAGGATGCGTATGCTGCTCCAGAAAGGCACACAGTGTGGAAGGTTGTGAGGATAGTAAGGTGCCACACTTTGTAATCGTTTCTCAACTATTCTGGCATTGCACAAACTTCCCATACTTTTGTAAAAAATCCTCGAGTCATCATGGAAACAGGCCCTCCAGCTCAACTAGTCTATACTGACCAGGATGTTTACCTAAGCTCTTCCCATTGTGTTTTAGCCCACATCGCTTCAGACCTTGCCTCTCCGAATGTCTTATTGAATGGTGAAATTATATCCCATGGCAGCTTGTTCCATATACCCACAACCCTTTGTGTAGAATGCCTACCCTCAGATCCCCTTCAGATCTTTCCCCTGTCACCTTAGAACTCTGCCCTTTGGTTTTAGACTCCCCTATCCTGAGAAGAAGACGGATTATCTATTCTACCAATTAATTTTCTAAACATTAAGTTACAGCTCAGCCTCCTTTGCTCCATGGAAAAACCATATCCCTTTTACAATATGCAGACTGAACTGCACAGATTACTCCATATGGTAGAACCAATGTTTTGCATAACTGAGACATGACGTCCCTACTCTTGTATTCAAGTACTACAGCTAATGAAGGCAATCATGCCATCCCATTCTCTTTACCTGTTTGCTACTTTCAGGGAATTATATACTTGTATACAAAGGTTTAATCTGCATAGGTTAATGAAGAGAAGGGAGAGATTTATTGCAGGGGTCTCCAGCCAGGCCAACCTGAAAATGACTCTCATGAAGAGCCAGTCACCCTAACCCTAACCTTCAGCAGAGGAGCCAGCACATTCAATCACTGGTACATCACCATCAGGAATGCGTACCATGCCATCTCCGCCCTCACTTTGGCAAGTCTGATCTGGTGGCTGTACTTCTCTCCTGGCATATAGACAGAGACTGAAGACCACCGCACCAATGGAGAGGACATGAAGGTATGGTCAAGAAAAGTGGCGGACCGACTGTTGAAGGATATCTTTTATCTCTCCTTGCTGCGTTTGGAGGTTCCCTCATGCTTCAGAAGAGCATCAATCATTCAGCTGCCCATGATTGCACGGTGAGCTGCCTCAGTGACTGTCGGCTGGCCGCGTTCACCAACATAATGAAGTGCTTTGAGAGGTTGGTCATGGCCAGAATCAACTCCTGCCTGAGCAAGAGCCCAGACCCACTGCAATTTGCCTACCACCATACAATCTCACTGACTTTCCACTCAGCTTTAGAGCAGTGAGACAACAGCAATATATACTGTATACCAGGCTGCTATTTATTGATTACAGCTCAGTGATCAAAGCCCTCATTCTCTCAGTACTAATCCAAAAGCTTCAAAATCTGGGCCTCTTTACCTCCCCCAGCCACTGGATTCTTGACTTCCACATTGGGAGACTACAGTCAGTGTAGATCCATAAAAAATATCTCCTCCTCAATGACAATCAAGACAGGGGGTGTGTGCTTAGCCCACTGCTCTACCCTCTCTACATTTATGACTGTGTGGCTAGGCACAGCTCAAACATCATCTATAAATTCACTGACAGCACCACTGTTGGCAGAATCTCAAACAGCAACAAGGAGACGTCCAAAAGTGAGATAGATTGGCTGGTTGAGCAGGGTTGCAATAACAACCTTTGCACTCAGTGGCAGCAAGGAATTGTACTCCATTAGGAGCTTGAGGAGGTTTGGCATGGCACTAAAGTTGACAGCAAATTTCTACAAATGTACAGTAGAAAGCATTCTGACAAGTTGTATCACAGCTTGGTATAGTGCTTCCACTGTGCATGATTGAAAGAAGCTTCAGAGCAAGCCAGCACAACACTACCCACCACTGTGGACACTGTCAAAAGGCATTGCATCAAGAAGGTGGCATCCGTTGTCTCAAAGAGGAGCCCATCATCTGAGAAATGTTCTCTTCCTATTACCACCACCAGCAAGGAGGTACAGGAGCCTGAAGACACACGTTCAACAGTTCAGGAATAATTACTTCCAATTCGCTATCTGCTTTCTGAATGGTCCATAAATAAATCCATGAACCGTTAATCCGTCATTAATGATCTTTTGCACCATTCATCTGCATTTGTAACTTCTAGTAATTTCTACGTCTTTTACTGTTGCTGCCAAATAAACAACAAATCCCATGACACATGTTAATGATGAAAACCCTGATCCTTGCTTAACAGGACATCAGGTGCAACCTTTTCCACCCTGAGGTTGGTTCATAATACAATGAGCTGATAGTGGAAGTGACTGAGGTAGATAGATTAACAACATTTAAATGACACTTCAACTTGTAAATGGATAGGGATTAGAGGGGTATGGACCAAAAGTGAGCACGTGGGACTAGTTGATATGGACCTCTTGTGCCCAAGGATCTGTTTCTCTGCAGTGTGACTCTTTGCCTAGGTCTCTCTTATCAACAGCAGTGCCCAGAACACTGTCATTCACCCTGTATGCCCTGACGTAGTAAAGCTTCCCAAAGTCTTTCACTTTGCACTTGACCAAGTTAAAGTTCATCTATCATTCCTTTACCCACTTTCCCAGTGATCAGTATCCTGTGGTAACATTAAATAATATCTTTTTGCCTTCCTGATGTCCCTCTTTAAGAAATCTAATTATCGTATTCTCCTCAAGGGATTGCTTGATCTCAGTTGCCTATACAAGGTATAAGCCTCCTTCTTCCTGACCAGGGTCTCAATATCTCTCCACAATCAAGGTTCCCTTACTTTGATAGGCTTGCTCTTCACTCTTATGTTGGCCTTGAACTCTTCCTATCTCACTTTCAAAAGCAACCCACTTGCCTGCTGTTCCTTTGCCTGATAGTAGCCTTTCCCAATTACCCTTTGCAAATTCTTATCTAATGCTACTAAAAATTAGCCGTACCCAACCTTAGGGCTTTAACTTGAGGGCCAGCGCTCAGTTCTTCCTGGTAGAATTATGGCCACTGATCACTCTTGAGTAAATTCAGAATAATTTCCTATAAACACTATGCTGAAATAAGACCCGACCACCTGTGATTAAAACTGTGAAGGAATGCTTATAAATCAGTGCAAATCAGTAAATGGAGTTAGCATCTCTTTCAACTTATCAATCACTCAATTAACATTTTTTGAAGTGTCAAGTGACATGAAGCAAAAAAACAAATCTGTTTGACAAACACTGTCATACATTAGAGCTCAGAATCTTTCAAAGGTATAAGACTCTAGAGCAAAGCTCTTGTACGATAAAGATGAACTCTTGATCGATCAATCTACATTGCAATGGCTCGTGCATCTTATCTGTCGTCCGCACTGCACTTTCCCTGTAGCTATAATGCCTCATTCTGCATTCTGTTATTGCTTCTCCTTTTATACTACCTCAGTATACTTATGTATGGCATGATCTGTCTGGATGGCATGCAAAACATGTACTGCAACTCAATACATGTGACAATATTAAACCAATTACTCAAATGCACAAACGTCAGGTTTAGGTTTAACACTGTAAAACTGCTGGAGGTCAAACAGCCTCTGGGGAGACAGAAGGTTGACAAATATTTCGGGTCAAGACCATGCATCAGGACTGAAAGTGTGGAGGGCATGGGGGTGACGAGGAGCAGGCAGGTTATAGGTGGAGCCAGGTGGGGGAAGGGGGAGAGGTGGAGTTGGGAAATGTTTTGCCATTATCACTGTAAAACATTGAGCTATGGTACTAGTGGGGACAAGCCTGTTACTGGGGTATAGTACTATTGTACTGAGTGAGGTACCACACTGTATAACACCTACACACAGTGCTTGAGGGCCCAGACCTTTTGCTCTATATTAGCCTGCACAGTGTGTTCAATTTCAAAAATATGAGTTCTGAGACATTCGGGCCTTTGAACGTGGAAAAGAGGTGCCTTAGGGGTAATCTTGTGCAGGAATCCAAAATAACACATTAAGGATACACAGAACATAACATTGTGAGAACAGTCAAAAAGAACTTAAATTCACATTAGTGAAGACAATGTGAGAACAGCTGTTGGCAATCCATCAAATATCTTTGCTCTTTGTTATAATATTTGGGATCTTTTTGCCTCTGTCCAGTCAAAGTTATTCAGAACTTTCACGTCTTCCCATCCATGTACTTTGGCTTGCATCTCCCAACCCTGTATCCGCATCCTGCAATATGCAATATACTGTACATGTCACAATATGATGAGCCCTCATTTTATTTATTTGCCTCTCTCAATGATTTTCAAAGGGTCATTGAGATATATTTCATTGCATCACGAGCAGTAATCACAACCAATCATTGCTGCTCTCTCAATGAGCATCATCCAATGCACCCACTGGAACTAATCCTCCATGTTCCTCCCCATCCCACTCACCCCACCACCAGCTCTCAGAACTTACGGCTAAATACTTAATTTATTAAGCTTTTCATGTAACCCTCTGGAATGCTCATTGTGAAAAAGACCTTTGTCTTTCACGATTTTAATGTGGATGATTCCATTGGCATTGCTGCCCTTATGTGATCTTCTCTCAAGATGGCTGACTTTTTCCCTGATTGACATCCACTTGTCTGGCATTGCTTGTACAATATTGTCATCCAAACCAGCATAACTAAATATCAACATGGTCTCTCACTATGATCATCTTTTACTACGATCTGTTGCTTTGAGGATCTCATCTTATTAAATCCTTCCTTCTTCTTAATCCTATTGCTATCCACTTCTTTAATTCTTATCAGGATTTACCAGGGTGCTGCCTCGATTAAAGAGCATGTCTGAAGAGGAAAGGTTGATATGATTTTAAGGTAATTAGCCCATAAGACATAGGAGCAGAATTAGGCCATTCAGCCCATTGAGCATGCTCCACCATTCCATCATGGTTGATCCCGGATCCCACTCAACTTCATACACCTGCCTTCCTGCCATATCCTTTGATGCCCTGACCAATTAGGAAACTATCAACTTCCACCTTAAATATACCCACAGACTTGGCCTCCATTGCAGTCTGTGGCAGACCATTCCACAGATCCACTACTCTCTGGCTAAAAAAAATTTCTCCTTAACTTTGTTCTAAAAGGTCACCTCTCAAGTTTGAGGCCGTGCCCTCTATTTCTGGATACCCCCATCATAGGAAATATCTTTGCTACACTCACCCTATCTAGTCCCTTCAACATTCTATAGGTTTCAATGAGATCTCCCCACATTCTTCTAAATTCCAATGAATACAGGCCCAAAGCTGCCAAACACTCCTCATATGTGAACTCCTTCATTCCTGGAATCATCCTTGTGAACCTCCTCTTGACTCTCTCCAATGATAACACATCCTTTCTGAGATATGATTGGAAAGCTGAGCCTACTGGGCCTGAACACCTCCCTCTGCAACTGGATCCTAGACTTCCTGACTGGGAGACCTCAGTCAATCCGGATTGGAAGCAGCATCTCCAACACCATCACACTGAGCACGGGGGCCCCCAGGGCTGTGTGCTCAGTCCACTGCTGTTCACTCTGCTGACCCATGACTGTGCTGCAACACACAGCTCGAACCACATCATCAAGTTCACTGATGACACAACCGTGGTGGGTCTCATCAGCAAGAATGATGAGTCAGCGTACAGAGAGGAGGTGCAGCAGCTAATGGACTGGTGCAGAGCCAACAACATGTCTCTGAATGTGAACAAAACAAAAGAGATGGTTGTTGACTTCAGGAGGACACGGAGCAACCACTCTCCACTGAACATCGACGACTCCTCTGTAGAGATCATTAACAGCACCAAATTTCTTGGTGTTCACCTGGCAGAGAATCTCACCTGGTCCCTCAACACCAGCTCCATAGGGAAGAAAGCCCAGCAGCATCTCTACTTTTCTGCGAAGGCTGAGAAAAGTCCACCTCCCACCCCCCATCCTCAACAGATTCTACAGAGGTTGTATTGAGAGCATCCTGAGCAGCTGCATCAATGCCTGGTTCGGAAATTGTACCATTTTGGATCGCAAGACTCAGCAGCGGATAGTGAGGTCAGCTGAGAAGATCATCGGGGTCTCTCTTCCCGCCATTACAGACATTTACACCACACACTGCATTCGTAAAGCAAACAGCATTATGAAGGACCTCACGCACCCCTCATACAAACTCTTCTCCCTCCTGCCATTTGGCAAAAGGCACCGAAGCATTCGGGCTCTCATGACCAGACTATGTAACAGTTTCTTCCCCCAAGCCATCAGACTCCTCAATACCCAGAGCCTGGACTCACACCAACCCACTGCCCTCTACTGTGCCTATTGCCTTGTTTATTATTTATTGTAATGCCTGCACTGTTTTGTGCACTTTATGTGGTCCTGGGTACGTCTGTAGTTCAGTGTAGTTTTTGTATTGTTTCATGTAGCACAATGGTCCTGAAAAACATTGTCTCATTTTTACTGTGTACTGTACCTGCAATTATGGTCGAAATGACAATAAAAAGTGACTTGACTTGACTTGGGGTCCAAAACTGTTGACAATACTTCAAGTGCAGCCTGACTAGTGTCTTATAAAGCTTCAGCATTATCTCTTTGCTTTTATATTCTATTCCCCTTGAAATAAATGCCAACATTGCATTTGCTTTCTTTCTCAAGGACTCAACCTGTAAATTAACCTTCTGAGAATCTTGCACAAGGACTCCTAAATCTCCCTGCATATCTGATGTTTGAATTTTCTCCCCATTTAGATAATAGTCTGCACTATTGTTCCTTTTATCAAAATGTGTTATCATATATTTCCCAACACTGTATTCCACCTGCCACTTTTTTGCCATTTTTCCAATTTGACTAAGTCCTGTTGCAATCGCATTGCTTCCTCAGCACTACCTACCCCTCAGCCTATCTTTGTATCATCCACAAATTTTGCCACAAAGCCATCAATTCCATTATCTAAATCAATGGCAAACAATGTGAAAAGTAGTGGTCCCAATACTGACCCTTGAGGAACACCACTAGTCACTGCAGCCAACCATAACTGGAGAAAAGTACAATGGGGGTGTCAGAGACAGGTTTATTTTTAACAGAGAGAATTGTGGGTGCATGGAGTGTCATGTGGGAGGGTAGTATTAGATTGATCTTGGAGTAGGTTACATTTTGGCACAACATCATGGGTCAAAGGGCCTGTGCTGTACTGTACTCTTCTATGTTGTATGTTATCACTTCCTCCTCTTTCCAACCCCATTTCCTTCTATAACTCACTCAGGGAAGCTGTCTGTGTGTCACAGGCTATGGCACTCTCGGATTCTTAACTGTTCTCTTTGGACCCTTATTTACTGTAATTGATATTCAGCTCAAGCTCTTCCTCTTACACAAGTCATTGATACCTTCGGTCTTAGTAAAACCTTTATCTGCGTTCTTCCAGTCATTCTGTAATATTGGCCATTCGTTTGCCTGCATCAGTCTATCTGCTGCTGAAAGGTCCATATAGTGCCTGAGTGCACTTTGCTTTTACCTATGGACATGCTTATTTCAGTGACCACCTGTTCACTCTTTCACCTTCCATCAGTTTAAAATGAACCCATGCAAACTAGTGCTAGGCAGACCTCAACCTGCCACTTCTCTAGCCAACTGTCACCTTTATGCTGTCACATCAGTTCAGATGTCTACAACCATGGCCTGCTCTACAAACCCCATCAATCTTTGTCCCTTCTCCATACCTGCAACTCACCAAGATGTTTCTACTGCTCAAGTCTCTTGCATATCCACATTTCTCCACCTGACCACTGCCAGCATTGCCTCCAGCTGCCCAGGTCTAAACTCAGGAGCCTAAATCTGTCTTCCCTCCTCCGAACTCTCTGATCAAGTTTTCAATCATTTAGCTGAATAACACAAAGCACAAAGAAGTGTTGACATGCTGAAAGTCTGGAAATCAGGAATAAGAATAGAAACATAGAAACATAGAAAATAGGTGCAGGAGTAGGCCATTCGGCCCTTCGAGCCTGCATCGCCATTTATTATGATCATGGCTGATCATCCAACTCAGAACCCTGTACCAGCCTTCCCTCCATACCCACTGATCCCCATAGCCACAAGGGCCATATCTAACTCCCTCTTAAATATAGCCAATGAACTGGCCTCAACTGTTTCCTGTGGCAGAGAATTCCACAGATTCACCACTCTCTGTGTGAAGAAGTTTTTCCTAATCTCGGTCCTAAAAGGCTTCCCCTTTATCCTCAAACTGTGACCCCTCGTTCTGGACTTCCCCAACATCGGGAACAATCTTCCTGCATCTAGCCTGTCCAATCCCTTTAGGATTTTATACGTTTCAATCAGATCCCCCCTCAATCTTCTAAATTCCAACGAGTACAAGCCCAGTTCATCCAGTCTTTCTTCATATGAAAGTCTTGCCATCCCAGGAATCAATCTGGTGAACCTTCTTTGTACTCCCTCTATGGCAAGGATGTCTTTCCTCAGATTAGGGGACCAAAACTGCACACAATACTCCAGGTGTGGTCTCACCAAGGCCTTGTACAACTGCAGTAGTACCTCCCTGCTCCTGTACTCGAATCCTCTCGCTATAAATGCCAGCATACCATTCGCCTTTTTCACTGCCTGCTGTACCTGCATGCCCACTTTCAATGACTGGTGTATAATGACACCGAGGTCTCGTTGCACCTCCCCTTTTCCTAATCGACCACCATTCAGATAATAATCTGTTTTCCTATTTTTGCCACCAAAGTGGATAACTTCACATTTATCCACATTAAATTGCATCTGCCATGAATTTGCCCACTCACCCAACCTATCCAAGTCACTCTGCATCCTCTTAGCATCCTCCTCACAGCTAACACTGCCGCCCAGCTTCGTGTCATCGATAGGAAATACTGCAAATCCTTGACACGTCAATCAGCACCCATTGGAAAAGAAACAAGATCAATACACTTCAGCTGGAATATAGTTTATCCCTGGATATACTTCCATGAAGCAACCTGGCATACTATTTATCCACAAAAATCCAAGTCATTACTGTTAGGCCATCAAGGGAGCATTTCATGCTAAAAGTTTAATAAAACGTTATCTTAAACTAGTGAAATAGTGCAAAGCGATTTTCACAAGTGTAATAGGATTTTGAAATGAATTGAATTTCACTGAAAAATTCCAACATCGTTTTCTTTGCCTCTGAGTTTAGTGCAGCCACTGAAGAAAATTATCTCAAATGTCAAAATTACAGAAACATGGGATGACAGGAATATAAATTGTTGAAGAAGGTAAACACACTGATTTTATAATGAAGCCTAATTCTAATCTGCAATCAGAAATGTATTCACATCAGAAAAAAAAATCACCATTGTTTTCCCCAGCCATGATTTTCATATTGTTAACTTTTTATTATTGTGCCAGTATTGTTGTCAGCCAGATTGGATGTTTAGTAATTATCACAGGTTGTTGTGTAACTGAAATGTGGACACATACAGTGATGTATTATATGGCAGCTTACTGCACTATGCAACCAATCCAATCCACATACACTGTGACATGGCACTGTGTATGAAACCCATGGAAACTTGTTAGAGAACAGTAGAAATCAGTTAATTTGCCATAAACTTGTCCAATTAAAGTTGTCACAGTTGGCTTAAATTTTGTAATTTGGAACCTTGACAAAAACATTACAGATAGATGCAGCATTAAAACACTCATGTAATACATAACAAATTAGCATGCAAGACAGATATATCCTGCTTGTAGTTTAAGGGCACTCGGATCAGTTAAACATTCCATCTCATGAGATCACAGATGACAGACGGTGTCTTTGGGAATTTAAAATCATTATGTCCGAAAAGCAATTATTTCTGCATTAACTAAATAAATCAGCAAGCTTAGTTAAAAGACATCATCATCTGATGTTATACATGCAGGCAAACTAAGCTGCTGTTTTGATTTCTGCTAGTTTTAATGAGACATAATTAGATGCTATTTTACTGCAGTTCTCATTTGTGTGAGCCAAAATATAGATCATTTAATGAATGTGGAAGTGTTTTGCCGTGGCTATCAGTTTTGCTTTACAGTACCTATCGTAGATGCATATTAATTGCATGCTAAAAATGTATTTATTTCATTTTGTATGCTTAGCAAGGCTGACAGATTACATGCTCAACACTAACAATTCACAGCATCCACAGTAATACCAAATACCGGAATAGTGCCAAGCATTGTAGGCTTAGATGTGCCGTGGATCAGCAGCTTTGCTTTAAATTTCAACCATCATCTACCTTGACTTAGAGCAAGGAAGGATATCCAGGAATTGAAATAAACATTTCTGTGTTTGCTAGGCAGCACCACAGCACTGACAACATACAAGTAATTGCACCTACACTCAACTCTGTTGCTGATAATTATAAAGTTCAATGTTGTTCATTAAAAATGCAACCAATGCTCCTTGTTAGTGCCTTTGCTAAACTAACAGCTGTGTTCATAGAGCTCTCTCACTTTACTGTACATTTCAAATGTTGATTCACAGGAAATGCAAGTTTAGAGGAAGATTTTTTTTTCTGAGAGTTACTGAAAAGCACAAACAGATTACATATGAGTTAACAAAACTGATGGACAAGTAATATCTTAATTCTGTTCTTCCTGTTACTTAGAAATATAATTTAAATCTTGGTAATAGAAGACAGAATAGAATAGTACAGCACAGTACAGGCCCTTATAATAGCCAGTGATTTCATGTAACATGTGAACAAAAGGAATTGCGCCTGAACAATTTTCCGCAGTTACATTTTGTCAGGTTAATTTCTTTGTCTCTTCCTATGTTATCTTCTCACTGAATGTATTTTACAATAAAGCTGGCACCTTTGGAAAATTGGTACAAATGTACATTTACACTTTGGAAATCATTTGAAAACAAAGGCAAAAATCATTAGTTCACTGACATAATGAAGCTAATGAATTTGCCTGTCAGAATAATTGTCTCTCTCATTATGAGGCAGATGAGAGATTTTCTTTTGTAAGGAAATGCATATTCTCTGTAGGCTTACTTTCGGTTCCTCTTTAATTGATAAGTACTTCATTTAGTGGCATCCACAAAGAGACAATGTTGCACATTAAAACATGTACAAATAATGACTCTCACACAAAGTGCTAAACAGATCAACTGTCTGTTTTCCTTCGCTTTTGAATAATGAAATCCGGCATTTTGACATTATCTTTGAATCAAGTGATGGAGGTGCAGATAGTGAGTTCTTCTTAATAAAAAGTCAAAGGATGTTGCAAAGTTCAGTTTAATTCCTTAAAAAAGTGTTAAACATACTGACGCACAATGATCATTAACTGTAATGTATAAGGACAATAAAATGTCAGAGATACTGTGCCATCCTGCAGGGAGAGTGAGAAGAAATGACAATACTGGCAACAGCATAAGCTGTTACTATAGCACCCACATTGGCTCAATATAATCACAAATGGTGACAGAAATGTCAATTCACCATATGTATGATGAAGATGATTTTCGAGTAGATTTCAAAACTGCAAGTTTCTTACAAAAGCCTTTCTTTAAAACTATCTTAATGAAAAGTGATACTCCTGATTTTAATCTTTTCACTGAACCAGAACATACAGAGCTGCCAATTGCCCTTCGGTGTGTCTAGATTACATTACTTATATTAAAAGCCAGTCTCTGTCATTGCTGGGATGGAGGTGAATGTTAAAGGAGCCATTGGTAAACACTTAGAGTACAATTTGTCATCTTAGAAAAAGAAAGAAATTGAATTTAACAAAGACAAAGCTAGCTAGTGAAACTTCTTTAAGCAGCTTATGGTAACTGAAAAGCAAGTGCTTCCAGCTGATGGGAATGTCATCGTGTCAGAGTAAGGAGACCACGCAACCTGAAACAGCAAATTTAAGCTTCTGTTCATAATATAGCTGCAGGGATTGGCTTTTGTTTGGGAAGCTGAGAACCAACTTTGGAAAGGAAGAGGGGTCATAGGGCAGTAATTAAACAAAATGTTAATTAAGGTTTCTCATACCTGCTAAATGCCTCAGGTTTAAATGAACACCTGTAGTAGCTGACACATTATCTATTCATTTAAGACCTGCAGCTAAGATGCAGGAGCACTGCCAGTACAGGGAGAAAGATGATAGTTAGGCCAATATAACAATTCCTTGAATTTATCTCTTCAACCCATCTAACATTGCTTACAAAATATGAATATTAATGTATCTTTATATGATAGATTATGTTTATGTTTGTGGTTTTAATAAGATATCATTACAGGTTTAAACCTCATCAGGGAAAAATTTTAAAAAATAAATTTTGAGTTCTTCAAAATATTGTGTTTACATTTGAAATCTAAAAAATAGATCTAAGGGCAGATATGTTATTCTTGAATAACATCACAACCACAACACATTCATCCCATCACAAACTTGATATTGTATTGCCATAAAAAACATTCAATCACCATTATACAGATTCAACTGACACTTAAGAGATGTAGCAGTGGCAGATATTAAATAATTTTGAAGCTGATAATGGAGCAATTTCAAACTGCAGAACTGAACAATGACTAGGAAGTCTACCAATTTTGTTTAAAAGCCAGCTCCACATTTCTTAGTCCAAAATGGATGTGGTAATTACCACAGCAGTGATATAATGCCATTATTTACTGCATCTGCATTTTGGAAGGAACTGTGGATCATTTCCACCTTCTGGTGAACGTTTATGCAGTTTTGAATCATGCTTCAGTCTCAGACTTGCTAGTTTTCAGTAAAACACTGACAACCAAACAATCTGCAGTGCTCATAACCTACGCTGATGTATTCAGGAGATTATCATACTCCTGAGCTAAACTCGCCTGAAAACATCCCAATGCTATTTTGAAATATTCAGCTAGATGTTTTTTAGACAGTCTCCCCAATTCCAATAATCTCAACTAAAAATATAATTTAGCATAAAGCGTCATTGAGTGGATGGAATAGATGGTCTGTAGTCTCATTTGAGAAGAAGACCTCCTAACCTACTCAAAACTAATACTGACTTCCTCTCTGCAGGTATTTTGACCTTGTAACAGCCAGGTCAATTTATAGAGCACCGACTGAATAGTGGATTAAATTCAAATCGGAGCAAGAAAATCACATCATGCCAGTAGACACAAAGATATCTGAAGGTTCTAAACCTCATTAGGGAGCAAAGTTTAGTAAATACAGTAATTAGCATATCAGAGGTTATTGCTCATGTGCACAGGCAATGGTTGTCTTGGGTTGTTGTTTGGGAAGGAGCACCTGTCAAAACAAGTGCTGAATTTCACACCTCCCAATTCTAAGCCTCAGGTAGGAAACTCTGTGTACTGCATCGGCAAAGAGGGAGAGCTGCAATATGAACTGACTATACCAAGAGTAAAGTAAATGAGATCCTCCTGGGTACCAATAGCCCTTTGTTTAACATGATTAAATCCTCTTTGTTTCATTACGTAGACCAATGCAAAAACAAACAGAGACACCAAGATAAAGACTGGCAATACTTATCTGTTTCTCTTCCTTATCACACTTGCGATCTTCTGGCAGACAAACTGAAAGGAAACTACTTTGCTCAAATGAAATTGATGAGGTGACCGAGCAGGTGTACATGGAAGCTGTTGGTTAAAAAAGGTGTGAACCACTCATGTCAAAAAAGTGATAAAATGATAAGGAAATGAGCTCTCTTGGTTGTCCAATTTCTTTCTCCAGGGCAACATACTATATTAAGCTTTTGTAGGCAGCTTCTTAAATTCACAATGGCCAATTTAACTCCAAACAGTGGGATGTCCTAAACTGCAATCATAAATCTAATCAAGTTGAGTACAAAGTTATGTTACAAAGGAAAACTTGTTGAAATAAAACTGATTCAAGGTTAAAATGCCTTGAAGAATGTGGAATTAAACATGCAGCATTTTTGCTAATCCCGTTGTCACATTACAGTAATGAATTCCTCCAGTTTAAGATCACAGCAGATCCCACTGGATTAACATTTAAACAAAGTGCTGAGAACCTGTATTAACAAATTTACCAAAAATGTTTTTGCCCAAAGCCAGACAAAGAGTTAACCCTGGCAACGGATTAGAACTTGTTTTTTTAATGTCTGCAAATTATCCCTCTTATTCCTCAATCAATACACAAATCTGAATTGCTATCCTTTGGTACTTTTTTATTTCTAAATAGATTTAAGAGCTACATCATGGAGATTAACTATGCGGATTCAGTTCGAGGACTTTAGTACAGTTTCTACACCCAAAGAAAAGTGAACACAGCAATGCTTTTCAGACAAAGGGCCTTCTCACTGGAACATTTCAGATAGATTTAGATCATTGTAAAAGCCAGCTTTCTGGTTATGTTGCCTATGTTTTCAACCAGAAAAACCATACTCTAATAAACATATTTTGGCCTCGGCATTTTTTGCAATTTCACCCCACTTTATAGTGGAAGACGTGACTTAAATAATACAATTACTATGGATTTTTGAAAATCTCATAAACCTAATCCTGAAATTTTCTGTAGTTTACATTGGGTGGGACTACAACCAGAGGTCATGGGTTATGGGTGAAAGGTGAGAAGTTTAAGGGGAACATGAGGGGAAACTTCTTTGCTCAGAGTGTTGTGAGAGTGTGAAATGTGCTGGCAGTACAAGTGGTGTATGCAAGCTTAATTTCAAGATTTGGATAGGTATTTGGATAGTAAGGGGTATGGAGGGCTATGGTCCCAGTTCAGGTTGATGGGAGTAGGTAGCTTAAATGGTTTCAGCATGGACTAGAAGGGCTGAAGAGCCTGTTTCTGTACTATAACTTCACTATAACTCTGTCTCTGTTTCTAATGTAATAGCATCAAACTGCAGATGAATAATTAATTAAAGATCCAACATTGATATATTAATCCATAGCTTATGCTTGGTATTTATGTTGACTGTGTGTATTATTTATGCACCTTGTTGTTAAGCTACTCGAATAATAAAAATTTGCACAGAATGTCTAAAAGCCGTACAGTTTATAAACAGTTGTGATTCAGGACACAAGTGATGCTGCAATATGAGATTTTCAGTTGTTACATTGGAGCCCTTTCTGTTTCTTTTTAAGTAGGAACTTTACTGTGATGGTTATTGGAATCTTGAGATGATAACAAATACTGTGGATTATATTACATTTTTGACACTAAAGTGTTTGTGTGTGGTATTGTGAAACAGTTTTCTTTGTTTCAGAAATACTTTTATATCACTAAGATATTAAGCTGCCAAGTTTGGTGTGATCTTCATGAAATAAGAATAAGAATACTCTATTAGCTTGTGGATTCCAATAGATGTACCATAACAGAATGAAAATGAGAGGTATGAAAATGTCCTGCTTCATAGAAAGTTGCAGGGCAGCAGTATCTACTTTCAGGAGCCCCCATCACCCAGGTCATGCTCCCTTCTCACTGCTCCTCAGGACTCACCACCAGATTGAGCAGATTCAGTTAGTACCCTTTAACTATCAGGCTCTTGAACCAGTGTGATAATTTTACTCATCTTCACTTGCCCCATCATTGAAGTGTTCCCACAACCTATGGACTCCCTTTCAAAGACTCTTCAGCTCATGCACTCAATATTTATTGTTTATTATTATTGTTTCTTTTTTTCTTCTGTATTCACACAGTTTGTTGTCTTTTGTACTTCGGTGGTTTGTCCACCCTGTTGGGTGTGGTCATTCACTGAGTCTATTATGGTTCATTACTGAGTATGCCCGCAAATAAAACAAATCTCAGGGTTGTATATGGTGACATATACGTACTTTGATAAGAAATTTACTTTGAGCACAACATCCAATCAACTTGATGAAGTTGCGTTAACTGCAAACCAGATGGCAAATAATTATAATTTTAAATTTTTAACGGTTGTATAAGAATTATAATAAAAACGAATACCTTGACAAAGTTTTGTGCAGTGCATGTCATACCTTACAAACGTAATTGTTTTTTTTTGAGGAGATAGCAAATGATAAGGGTAAGGCAGTGAACATTATCTACATGGACTTCAGTAAGGCATTTGATAAGGTACCCACTAGTAGGTTGATTCAGATGATAAAGATGTAAGGGAGCCAGGGTGAATTGCAAGTTTGAATTCAAAACTGGTTTATGCATAGAAAACAGAAGGGGTAGAAGAGTGTTATCTTTGGCAGGAAGTCTGTGATTAGTGGTGTTCTGCAAGGGTCTGTGCTGGGACCTATATTATTTGTGATATATAATCTGGCTTTTGGATGAAAATATAGATGGGTGGAACATCAAATCTGTGGTTGACAGAAAGATTGGTGAAGTTGTGGATAGCATAAAGTGCTATCAAGGAATACAGCAGGATATAGATCAGTTACAGATAGGGCAGAGAAGTGGCAGAGGGTTTTAATCCGGGCAGGTCTGCAGCTTGGCACTTTGGGAGGTCAAATAAAAGGAGAAAGAATGCAGTTAATAATAAACACCTTAATAGCATTGGGTCCAGGTTCACAGTTCAATAAAAGTGGTTATGAAAGTGGATAAGATGGTAAAGAAGAGCAAATGGCATGCCTGCCTTCATTGGTAGGGTTGTTGACTATAAGAGGAACAAAGTCATGCCTCCATTATCTAAAGCTTTAGTCAGGCTGCACTTGGAATATTGCATGCAGTTCTGATCAGTACATTATTGGAAGGATATGAAAACTGTGGAGAAGCTGCAGAAAAGGTTCACCAGGATAATGTCTGGATCAGAGAGTCTGAGCTACAGTATATAGAAAGGCTGAACAAACTCATGTTCTCCCTAGAGTGTCAGAAGTTAAGGTAAGATCCCACAGAGGATTTTAAACTTATGAGAAACATAGGTAGGGCAGGCAGTCAGAAATTTTTTCCCGGGGTAGAAAGGTCAAACACAAGGAGACATGCTTTTAAAGTTAGAGGGGGAAGTTTAAAGGCAATGTGAGGGGCAGTTTATTTTAAACAGAGTGGCAGGTGCCTGGGATACGTTACCAGGGGTACGAGTGGAATTAGATGGTTTGATAGAATTTAGATAGAAACATTATTATGGTGGGAATGCTATACCACCATCAAGAACGCTTACCATATCATCTCATGCCCATATTTTGGAAAGTCTGATAACCTGGCTGAACTTCTACTCCCAGTGTATAGGCAGTGGTGATGACCAAGAAGATATGGTCACGAGAGGCAGAGGAGCACTTACAGGACTGCTTTGAGTTGGTGAAATGGATGATATTCAGGGATTCATCTTTGAATCTGAATGAATATGCCATAGTTCTCAGCAGCCTCATCAAGAACAGTGTGGATCATTATGTGCCTTCAGGAATATTCCAGACATACCCAAACCAAAAATCTGTGGATGAACCAGGAGGTTCATAGTCTGCTGAGGGCCAAATCTGTGACATTTGAGACTGGTGATTCAGAACTATAAAAGAGGTCCAGGTACATACAAGAGATGGCTATTTTAAGGGCAAGATAACTATTCTGATTGAAATTAGATGGAATCGGATGCATCTCAGCTCTGGCAGGGTTTGTAGGCCATTACTTCCTACAAGACAAAACCTGACATCATGAATGACTGTGATGCTTCACCACCAGATGAGCTCAAGGGCTTTGAAAGGGAGAATAAAACTACATCAGTGCAAAACCCTGCAGCAGCTGATGACCTTGTGATTCCTGTCTTGGAGGCTGACGTCAGGACATCTTTCAAGATGGTGAACCCTCACAAGGTGTCAGGCCCTGATGAAGTATCTGTAGGGCACTGAAAGCCTGTGCCAACCAATGACCAGAGTATAAACTCTTTCTGGGCTTCCAGCTAGATACAGATATCGATTATAACTGACGTTTCAATGACAAACTCCGACATCTTAATCAAGGATGATACCTTGGCATGTCTAATCCAGTGGTATTTATACCCCTATATTCCATCCCTCCTGATTGGCTAGTCCTCATCCAATCAGGTTTCCGCTCTCCCACCTTGTTTACAATAGAATTCCAGTTCTTAGAGCAAGACCTTCAACTTTGTTAAAATTCTTTTCTTCTAGATTTATTTCAATGGCTTCCCTCAAGGCAGCCCCAAAAGCCATTGGCGCAGCACAGTAGTTTTGTACTGTCGAAGTCGATCCCACGGCCATTGCGAATGTTCTGCTACTGCTGATTTCTCTGGGCAACCCAAACGGATACACCTCCTGTGCTCCTTGATGCGGGTTTTCACTGTGCATCCGTCTGGCTGATATACACTGCTCCACATTCACAGAGGACCCTGTTAATACCAGCCATCCTGAGTCCCAGGTCATCTTTGACCTGCATAAACTGTAATCTGAGCATCCTTGCAGGTTTGTGGGTGGTATTAATCTGGTATTTCTTCAGGATCCTGGTGAAATAAAACCTACAGGAAAGAATTTTAACAATGAGGAAGGTCTTGCTCTAAGTAAGAACTGGAATTTGATTGTAAACAAGATGGGAGAGTAGAAACCTGATTGGATGAGGTCTAACCAAATAGGAGGGATGGACTACAGAGGTATAAATATCACCGGTCTAGACATGCCTGTTGAAGATGGCGGAGTTTGTCTTCAAAACATTGATTATAATTGATATCTATACCTGGCTGAAATTTCGAGAAGAATTTATTTGTCATGTACGCCGGGAAAGCACTCGATACTTTTTCAATGACAGGAGTGTTCAAGGACATCTTCAGTCTCTCACTGCTACAGCTGGAGGTTCCCACCTGCTTCAACAGGACGACCATAATCCAGTGCGCTAGGAAAGCAGGGTGAATGGGCTCAATGACCATGACCTGGTGCATTCACATCAACTGTGACGAAATGCTTTGAGAAGTTGGTCAGGGCCAGAATCAACTGATGCTTAAGCAAGGACCTGGAACCACTGCAATTTTCCCCTGATACAATAGGTCTACAGCAAGTGCAATCTGACTGGCTCTCCACTCGGTCGTGGATCACCTGGACAATAGCAATACCTACGTCAGGTTACTGTTTATTGATTACAGCTCAACATAAAGCACCAGCATACCCTCAGTTCTTATCAACAAACTCCAAAACCTGGGTCTCTGTACCTCCCTCTGCAACTGGATCCTTGACTTCCTCACCGGTAGACCAGTCAGTGCAGATTGGAAATAACATCTCCTCCTCGCTGACAATCAACACTAGTACATCTCAAGGATGTGTGCTTAATCCAATGCTCTACTCTCTCTGCACCCACAACATGTGGCTAAGCACAGCTCAAATACCATCTATAAATTTGCGATGACACAATTATTGTTGGCAGAATTTTAGATGATGACAAGGAGGCATACAGTCTGAGCTAGATCAGCTGGTTGGTGTTGTAACAACAGCCTTGCACACAACGTCAGTAAGACCAAGGAATTGATTTTGGACTTCAGAAAGAGGAAAGCAAGGAAACACACACCAGTCCTCATCGAGGGATCAACAGTGGAAAGGGTGAGCTGTTTCAAGCTCCTGGGTGTCAACATCTCTGAAGAGCTATTCTGGGCCGAACATATTGATGCAGTTATAAAGAAGAAACTACAGTGGCTGTATTTCATTAGGAGTTTGAGGAGATTTACTTTGTCACTAAAGACTCTTGAAGATTTCTACAGTTATGCCATGCAGAATATTCTAACTGGTTGCCTCACTCTCTGGTATGGAGAGGCCACTGCACAGGATCAAAAAAAGCTGCAGAAATTTGTAAACTCAGCCAGCTCCATCATAGTGCTAGACTCCCCAGTATCGAGGACACCTTCATAATGTGATGCCTAAAAAAGGCTGCATCCAATATTAAGAAACGCCATCACCCAGGACATGTCATCTTCTCATTGCTCCATCATGGAGGAAGTACAGGAGCCTGAAGGCACACACTCAACATTTCAGGAACAGTTTCTTCCCCTCGGCCATCAGATTTCTGAAAGGACAATCAAACTATGTAGGCTACCAGGTTTTGTATTACTTTCAAAATTTAATATTTATATGTATACCTCATTGTAATTTATAGTATCTTATTATGTTTTGCAATGTGCCACTGCTGCAAAACAACTAATTTTATGCCAGATGCTAGAGATTGTGAAATGGATGATGTAGAGCAGGAGGATATTGAATATAATTTGCCATCAAGACCATCACTACATGGGCCGAATGGCCTATCCAGTGCAGTTCTGTCCTGTGTCATGTTAAGATAGAATCAAAAACACCATAAGTGAATTTATGAACGTGGATTTTATTTTAAGTTTCAGAATCAGGGAGGCATTCAACAGCAAGCCTAAAATGGTTATAATTGCCATTTAAAACTCTCGTGCCTCCATCAATAAGGCAAAAGATTTCCATTGCCTTTTCTAGATAGAATATTACATCAGAATTTATGTACACGATGGTTTACTCCAGATGGTGAATGCTTCAGTGAAAGTTGCAATGTAGTAGCTCACATATGCATGGGATGGTCTGTAACTTTTGAATTTCTGCTCAATGCATAATCCAGTCAGATTTCATCTTTTATGAAGGTAAATACTGATAACTTCTTTTTCTCTCCCATCATAAATTTCAGACCAATATTTCAGTGTTTATCATTATGCATTCTGGTTAAAGAAGTAAAAGTACCAATGCATAAACCTTCAAGAGCATTATAGATAGATTTTTAGTGTCCCATTATAATAATTACCATGTCAAAATGAAGAATATGTCATTCATTGGGACTGAATTTTGTTTGAATAATTACTGAGAATGGTGTCAACACAAATCACATTACCATTGTTTTAATGTCATGAGGAAGCCATGACATGATAACATGGCTTGATATCCATTTACCATCCTGAAAAAATATATTAAGTATCATTATTTCATTGAACAGGTATGAAGAGAATATTTCATTGAAGTGTGAATTACAGGATTGTTATTTTCTTCCCCAAAGCTGATAACTGTGAGATATAGTTACCAGACTGATGGTAATAAAAGACACAAAGCACCATAGCTCTATGATGTCAACTCTATGATTTCAAATATGACACTGTATTGTCCCATTGTATTTGTCTCTATACCTACATCATTAGATGTTATCAGGCCACACTTGTTCAATAGACTTTGCACAGCTTTCCTTTCGGCCAGAAACCTTGATTTATAGTACATATGTCAGCATATATAATTTACATTCTTTCACCACATACCTGCTTGACTTAACATGGAATATGAATCATCAGTGATGTGGTTAAGTGAGATATTTGAGTTCCATTGTGCAAACCCCAGGGCACCAGTTAGATTGCCATGTATTTCATAGGTGCATGTCTGTAATAGAATGATGTTTAACTGGAACCTTTATATTTTCAAATATTCATCACATCTATTGTACCCGAACATTTGAGGGCATAGTGGTAGCTTCATGTTGATTTGGTCATTTAGAAAGTGGCTCCCGTTGATGACGATGCCCCAAGCTTAGCTTCCCTTTCCAAAATGAGGGTTGAAGCATGAAAATTATTGTTAGCAATGAAATCATCAACACATGAACCAAATATCTCTTTCTATTATAAATTAAGATGTTAATCTACAGTAAACAGGCTAACAGTTCCATTATGAAATGTGGAGAGAGGCTTCATACATACTTGTTTATACAATAAGCAACTTCCGCTCTAAGGTTGGACCAACCAATCATTGCCCTGAGCAGGAGATTTTTACATGGCTTGAAAACTATATGGCACTCTCATAAAACATTATATAAAATAAAATTCCAGCTACATGGTAACAAAGGCTATGTGCGTGGGAGCATTTCAGTTACTGTGCAACCGCGCAGCTGAAAGGGATAATAAGACTGACACAAAGATTTACAACCTTTAGAATATTCAGAATATATAATGGATTACAGTTTCAACAGTTACTCTAGTAGCAGGTTGATACTATGAATTGCCTTTTAATGGCCATTGGATATGAGAATCTCAGAGACACATGGTGACAAGTGGAGGAGGTATGTCTCTCAGCCCACACCATGCCAATTTAGCTGGGCAGGGAAGATGGGGTGCAAATATGCAAAAGATTATTATAGATGAAATGCTGCAGTAAGTGTGACATTTTAACTGAAACTAGAAATGTAATTTCAAAGTATAAACATAAATTCTAGCCAAACAGACACAGATTTACAGCCTAACTTTCATTTTACTTCATCAAAGTATTCTATTCTATAATATGTGTACCCAATACATGTGCCAATATTAAGAGGAAAAAGATTCAGAATACCGAAAATGGCAATTTTAATGATCCATGTAGAATTAATGAGACACCGTCATTAGGAAAAGTCTGCCAGAAGCTTTTGCCCATACATCACCTGTAAAAAAAAGTGGTACAATGGTGCAAGATGCACTTTTATTTTTTTATGTGTGGTACATCTGCAAAGCAAAAAACGATACAATCAAATCTTTTCTGGCCATCACAACTTTAAAACAGTCAGGTTTTACCAAGGTATTAATGTGAATGAAATTCAAGGTCCTCATTCAAAAGCGCAATGAAAGAGCAAAGTGTTTTTCTAGAGAATAGGAAAGTTCCTGTTACTGGAACCAACACCTGCAGCGGTATCACTTCTACTCTCCCTCAGGGCATTCCACACCTGTGAACAGTGGGCTCTTCACAACAAACATTTTACATTTGTGATACACACCTATCATCCCTAAAGTGTACAAAAATGACATTCCAACCATCTCTTTATTGTTAAATTACAAGCATCAAGCCAATAGGAGCAGTGACCCTTCCCTTGTGATTTTAATGTGTTTGTGAAACCTTTAAGTGCTTGTCAGTTTGTGTGCATTCCAATGAAAATTGAATACACATAATTGACCTACCTTCACAATTACAAAACAGACTGCAATTAATCTATTGAACAGAATGAAAAAATAACATTGCAGCAACTATGAATACCCTCATATGTTATAGTAAAATGCACTTACGGTATTATTTTATATTCTCTCTCATACAGCGCAGCAAACTGATTCCAGTCACAGAAATTCCTTTTACTGGTGATTAATTTTTACTTTCTACATTTATGGCTTTTATTTTTCAAAAAAACCCCACTGAATTCAAATGCAGAAAATGCTTATTTCCAATCAAAAGAGACTTTTCACAAATACAGATTTTGTATGTAGTTGGACCGCCGTATTCTGCGTAAAGATGTTAAATGGGACCAGAAATCAAGTCGCAGCTTTGAAGATGTACCATCTTAGCCCAGCAATTGATTGTAAGTAGTCAGCCAAAATCTATTTTCAAAATCCAAAAGATGATAATCTACCCTCTTCCAAATCATTTTCAATCTATTTTTTTTCTGGGAGATTACTCTTTCAGCTCTCTGAAATAAGCACAAAAGAGAGGAATAGTACACTACTGAATAACACCCTTCAAATACTGCAGCACCATCATCTGATTTTTGTTAACAGAATTTCTTTGTCTAATGTCCAGTGAATGATCTTTGCTATTTTAATTAACATTAAAATATAGTGTGTACATTAACAAAGGTTGGTGGACAAACTCATCTGTCCCTGCAGTCACTGTTCTGGGGAAATTAAACATCTTACATTTAAGTGCCAGCCACATTACCGGCTCAGGGAGTTTACTGTTGAGTTAATCACCACGGTCTACATCACCCGAGTGTGAACACCAAGGATGCACTGGGAGAACTTTATAATATCATCAGTTCTCAACAAAACAAGCATCCGGACGTTTGTTCATCATTACGGGAGACTTCAATCATGTTAACCTGCAGGAGATTTTACCCAAATTCTACCAACACTTCACCATGGCCACTAGAGGAACAAACAGACTAGACCATGTTTATATAGACACGATACTTACTAAACCGTCCCTTGCCCATATTTTGGCCTTTCTGACCACATCTCCATAACATTAATCCCAGCATACTGACCACTGCTGAAAAATGGAGAAAGAAACCAGTCAAGAGGACCATCACTATATGGCCTAATGAGGTAATCTCTATGCTTCAGGACTGTTTTGAATGGACCAACTGGAGGTTCATGGAGGCCATCAGAGATGGAGAAAATACAGACCTCAAGGAATACGCCTCATTTGTCATTGGGAACATCAGTAAGTGTGTAGCCGCCATAGTACCTCAAGAACAGTCATGTCACAGCTCAAGCTGAAGCCCTGGCTGAACACAGGGGTGTGCTCCCCACAAACAGCCCGGACACTGCCTTCAAGAACAACTCTCAGAGCAGCCAAGAGAAGTCTGATCATAGTCATCAAGAGGGCAAAGGCCATCAATGCACAAAACCTTCAGGAACACCTGTCCAAAAACTATCCCTGGCGTATGAGTCTGGGCATTAAGGGCAATTCAGACTACACAAGGAAAATCCATGTTGACTGCACCAGTGACACATCCCTCCCTGATGCCCTATAACAAGGTCTATGTGTGCTTCGAGGCATGCTACACAATGCCAACCATGAAAGCTGTCCCCCACCTCCCGCCAGGTGAGCAGACACTGTCTGTAAAAGAGGCAGACATGAGTAGGATTCTACAGAGAGCCTACCCCCATAAGGCAGCTTGGCCAGACAACACACCTGGCCGAGTACTCTGGGAGTGGGCACGCCAGCTCATTGACGTCTTCATGGACACCTTCAGCACATCACTCATTCAGGCTGCTGTCTCTACATTGTTCAAACTAGCCACCATCATCCCTGTACCAAAGACCTCTACACCTTCTGATTTAAACAACCACCGCCCAGTGGCACTGACACCGATCATCATGAAGTGCTTTGAAAGGCTGGTGATGGCACATATCAGAAACTCCATTCCTGCCACATTGGACACTCACTAATATGCTTAACACCTTTAGCATCTGTCCTGCACAAAGCCCTGGCACACCTAGAAAACAAGGTTACTTATTTCAGAATACTGTTGCTAGATTTCAGTCCAACATTCAACATTATTGCCCCATTGACCTTGGTGAACAAACTCCTACTCCTACACCACTGTGCTGGACTTCCTAACCAACAGATCTCAGAGACAGGGTCACAGCCGCTCCTCCCTGCCCATCATCCTCAATGCGGCACCTCCGCAGGTCTGTGTGCTGTACACGCTGCTCGCACATGACTGCATGGCCAAATGCCCAGGCAGTGATGACACAATGACGTGACAGCGGTGGGGCTCATCACCAACAATGATGAGATGGACTACAGAGAGGAGGTGGAAGAGCTTGAGGCCTGGTGCCAGGTAAATAATCTTTTCCTTAATGTCAACAAGCCAAAGGAGGTGGTTATCAATTTCAGGAGAACTTCCACTCCTCACAGCTCCTGCCCGTCTTTTCATTGGCGGCAGAGGTGTGGAAACTGCAGGCACTTGCAAACTCCCAGGAAGGCACATCACACACAACCTCTCTGGTCCCAGAACACATCCTACACCATCAAGAAATTCCAGCAATACCTCTACTTTTTGAGCAAGCTGAAGAGAACTAGACTTTGCACATCCATACTCACACCGTTCTACAGAAATGCAGTGGGGAGCATCCTAACAAGCTGCATTCCTGCATGGAATGAAGTTGCCCTGTGGTGGACAGGAAGTCTCCACAACGGTAGTCAAAACTGCTCAAAGCATCACTGGCACCAGCTTACCTGATGTCAAAGACATATATACAAAAAGGTGCTAGAAAAGGGCCAGGAACATCATGAAGGATCCCACTCACCCTGCTCATGGACTGTTTGTCCCACTCCCAAAAGAGAGGAGGCTATGTAACATCTTTGCCAGGACCACCAGACACAAAAATAGTTACTTCCCCCAAGCAGTAAAGCTGATCAACATCTTTATCCACTAATTCCACCACCACTTTATTATTTCCTTTCAGTCTAGTGTCACTTTATGAACATTCCATCAATCTATGTCTATAAGCTATCTTACGTATTTATATTTATTGTGTTATTTTTATTATTATTGTGTTCTTTATCTTTTGTGGGTTTTTTTGTGTCGATCAGACCCGGTGCTGTCGTTTACAGAAAATGACATTAAACAATCTTGAGTCTTGAATATCAGTAGGGAAGTGATTCAGGTTCGGAGAAAAAGAGATGGCGAGTACAGATTACATACTCAAAATGTACACTGAACACATTGTTATAGCTGTTATTAACAACTTACATCATATAATCTTCTGCATTGCAGAAGCAGTTGAACCAAATATGGATAACGAATGCCTTAAAAATAGAATGGCAGTATTGGAGAGCAGATTTCTAGCATTTGTACTTTCCAGTGTAGTCACCAGGGGGCAGGCACTGACCAACGCAGCAACACCACAAAGGATCAATGATCATGAAGCAACAATCAAATGCTTAGCATTTTGAAGTATCCTTTTGAAAGCTAAACAATCTCCATCACAAAATTAACATGGAGATTTCAAATACCTAAGCTAAGAAACAAACTGTTACCACAAGAATAAGTAAATATTTTTCATTGTAGTACAACACAAGTCTTTAATTCCTAAATGGGCTGAAATGAGATGGCTGGCCAGCTGTTGAGAAGGAAACAGCTGGTGTTCATCTGCTCCCATTGCAAGTCTTGGTTCTGCTGAAAGACTAGCCCCATCTTACTTGTCTCTCATCCCCATAGCTGGGGTCGACATGCAATCCAAAGGCAGAGCCCAAATATTCTGCACTTCCCCAACATCATGCTGGACAATCCTACTCTCCTCTCCAATGCCATCCAGGCTTGGGGTAGGAGCACCAACCCAGTTTATCTGACCGGGGAATCCATTAGATAGGAAAAGAGAAATATGATTGAGTTCAATTATTCATTTTATTTGTTTTATATTGTTATATTTTAATGAATGTTTAATTAATTATAATATGAAACAATAATTTTAAAATAATTATTTACAGCAACCTCAATAGCTCTTAAATGTCTTAATGAAAAATATTTAAACTCTTATAAAACCTCCTAGTTTTGATAGAAAGGCAGACTCAGTCCAATCATCAAAGACTGTCGGGATATTTGAGGGATGGAGCTTTCGAACTACAGCACATTATGGTAAACTCCACTGAACCTCAGTATGCCTCATTGGATGTCCCCCAGCTATAAAGGGAGAGGTAGGGAAAATCAAATGCGACCCAGTTAATGGCTCATGATGGGCTCCGAAATCTGAGAATAGGTCCAATCCATCTTGATTCAACCCAGTTGTGCAAAAGGGAACAATGGTTTCAAACACTTGTAAATGACTGTGTATATCAATGTAACTCCCCATTGTACTAACCTTCTAAATTACCACAGGCAACCTGTTGCCAAGAATAATCATACAAAGAAGCTATGAATTTCTTCATACTTACAATGCTTGCAGCTTTCACAAATATACCACTGGTTAAAGTAACATATGAAATTCTAAATTCTGTAATGACAAATATCCTAATGTCATAGAGAATCCAATTATTTTTCCTTGATTTGTAATATTTCTAATCAGTCAATTCTATAATGTATTTCACATCTGGTTTCTGGTTCTAAAATTATATAGTTTTATGCAATATCAATGATGTATATAGTAAAAATAATTGATATTAAATTGAAACTTAAAGAGCACTGTAACGAATATTTTCTTTGGATGTCAGGGAATATATTTCTTAATGTGTTCCTTGTAAAAGTTTAGCTAAATCAGTTATTCATAGAATAAATAGATGAGGCTGAATTAATTCAATATAGAATAAAATACAAGTCACATAAACGATTAAAAAAACAGAACTACCTCACGATCAAAGTAATTTTATTCAATACGTTTCTCATCTATAAGATAATGAATATTTGAAGTGTTAAACATCCAATATCAGCATTTATATTATTTATTAATTTACCTTAATACAATATTCAAAGAAAGATAAGCTTAAATTAAAGTCATGATACACATTAAATGTGATGCTAAGATGGCCATCTCAATGTGTTCCAAACAGAACAACTTGGAGCTTTCTCTTTATTATGATTATAAGTTTTGACTGTTCCAGTGAAGAGTGATGAATTGTGGGTATTTTCACAGGTAAAGTCAAACCTTTCTATCACATTTGAAGAGAAGCAGCAGGAGTTCTTCTACTTTATCGCGTTCGTATATTTTCATACTGACAAGTATGCCCATTAATACTATCATGAGCAAAAAGTGCATTGTCGAGAACTCTAAAGCACGGCACTTTTGGTTGTCACCATGCTGATTTTGAAGGGGGTAATGACTGGCTTGGATAGCATTATAAACTTTTGTTTTATATGAAGCCAATCAGTCTCAGAATATATAAATAGTTGAGGAGACTTTTAGAGCATTCCTATTTGACTTCTGAAGAAGAATATCATGTATATTTAAACAAATTGCTGAGTAATGTAGTTAGAACTTTGACACCATTTCGAACGGCATCTTTTATTGTAATTCTAAATGAATCTTTAGAAATAAGGCATAGGATACCCTAGTTACCATGTAATGTCCTCCAATCACTTCCACTATGTTCCCAATACATAGGCAGTATGTCTTTATCAGAATAACCACACTTGGCCTCAACTTGAAAAGGTTTAGAAGAATAAGGGGTGACTCCTGGAGGCCTCCAAACTTCTGAAGGGGTTTGATACAGAGTTTGCACTTGCTGGGATATCTATGCCCAGGCGTCACGGCATCAAAATAAAGGGCCAGCCATTTGGCATAGAGAAATTTCTTCACCCAGAGGCATGAATCTTTGGAATTCTCTGCCCAGGAGACCTGTGACAGCTCAATCAGTGAGTGTATTCATGCCAAGATCAATAGACGTTTCAATATTAAGGGAATGAATGGAAATGAGTTTAGTACAGGAATGTAACATTGATGTAACTGATCAGCTTTGATCTGACTGAATGGTGGCACAGGTGTGAGGGACCAAATGGCCTTCTATTGCTCCTATTTCGAAGGTTCTTATGTTATTGTCATCGTAGAAAATGTTAGCAGCATATAATATTCCATCCACTCTCTAAACGTAAGATTAAGTTTCTAAACAATTTTGCTTAAACTTTGTTCCACAGCTGGTTGACCTCTTTCAGCTAGTGACTAAATGCTACTCCTAAACAATTATAGAGGTCAGAAATATTTAATCTAAATTATTTAGTCTCCGGGTGATTTCTGAGACATCATTGATAGCCAGAAGAGTTCCAGCTGTTGGTTGTACCTGGAATTGAACTCTTTTGAGTTGTTTTTTTTTGCCATGGTGATAGAATTCAGTCAGTTTTGTAATTACTGATTCCTGCCACTTTACTTGACCGTGACATGATACATTTGCTGTTGACATCATTACAATTCAAGCAATCTCTAAGGAACCCAATATGCTGAAAATGATGACCATGTCAACAAAGTCACTTCAAGTTCCTTTTTAGTTAAAGTGTTTCAAAAACTAACAGTCAGCTTGAAAGCACGGAGTCCCAAAACAAACTTCAAAATGCAGTTGCTACTCATCTCCCACAGGGAGCTGCTCAACTCTGCCAAATGGACTAGCAAAATATTATGATAACCTTTTCCATCCTAATTTGTACTGCAGGCTGCGTGTGTGCTAGGATCAACATTAATTACTGTATAATGTTTCAGGCGTGTAGTTCATGGAAATGTCAGAGAGTTAGCTAAAGGGGATCTAGGATCTCAAGTCATCGGGAGGTACTTGGGTCTGAAAGCTCTTTATATACAGTGACTGGAAGAATTTCTGGGACACTGGAATAAGAACATCAATTTAACTTGTAGAACACGAGATTTAAAGTAATTATGTGTTGTATTGTGGACACAAATACTGGATGAACATAACTCAACTTCGCTAATTTTTTTGCCTTTAATTGTTACGGACCTTCACCGTAACAATTACGCTTTTACTGACATCTTATTCTACAAGAAAGAATCATCAGTACAAAATAATCCTGCTAAATCTGGCTTATTCCAGTTGTGCCCTTAGAATTCAGAAATTAATTTTGACTGCATGGGTCGTTACAGAGCCCTGCTGGGGAAGAGAAGAATACAACCCTTTTGTTGAGAGGGGAGCATACATCCAGGCCTGACATCACAGGAGGGCTTGCCTCAGGAAGTGGATGTTGAGGCAAATTACCAGTCAAGTAAAGGCGAGCCTTTGGAAATGTGCAGCGCAGGGTGAGGAGGCTAGTTTCCTTGTGTCACAGGTGAGAGGAGGATGTCTCAAACAGCAATGCCAGCACTGTACTGCTGCAGAATCATGATGTTGCACAGTTTGCAGCTCCGTAAGTGGACAGCAGGGGTCACCTTAACATAGTCCTCCTCCACTGCACCACCTCCTGCATGCAGCTCCTGGATAATAAAGGAAGGCAAACTAACTGTCATTCATAGTTCACTTGCTTTCATGCAATCTTTCTAATTTTAATGAAGAATCTTGTGTATCAACAATTTTGATGTTTAACAGCAGCATGACGAACTAGAGCAAAATTATTCTTCATATTTAATGCAGTTTCTCTCCTGACCAACTGAGGTTTTCAAAATAATTATTTCTCAAACTTAACTCTGGCTTATGTTCTCCTTTTCTGTGCATATCTCACAGCGTTTTATGCTTCATAGTTCTGTTTAGATTGGAGCAAATATATTTCAAAGCCTCAAGACTTTTTATTTATATATCAGATATTGGGAGTGATAATCTGTCAAGCATCACAATCAGGTTCCAATTTAATATTCTATTAAGATGGAAAAAACTAATTTCTTTTTGCAGGTGGCAAATAAATCACACTTATTATGAGTAGTATGAACAACAACAGATTCAGAAAATTATGGCTGCAAGAGATTGCAACAAAAATGTGGGCATTTAATGAGAAATATTAGCAGTAATGGCATGTAAATTTGAGTGGCTTGGTGCACTTTAATCTTCTTTATTCATTTTCATGACACCAATTTTATATAGGTACAATGTGCTCAACATCACCTTGGAAACCACAATCACAAAAGACCCTATTAGGCATATAAACTCTGAGGGAAATAAACTGCTGTCTCTCTTTAATAAATTGCTTTAAAGGTAAACCACTCCTCAATAAAATACTACCGAATTAAATGATTATGAAGACATCCTTTTTTTATTAGAAGTAGAGATCTTAAACAGCAGTCTGCTTATCACATTCAATTCTGCAAGTTGTCAATTTATAAAAATTAGGCAGGTTTTGGCATGCAAGGGTTGGTGCAAGTTATTAAATAACAAGAGAAGCAAAAGATTGTATAACACCTCATCAGAATGCAGAGATCTGCTTAAACAAGAGCAAGTGTTCTTCTATTGAGCAAAACATGTTGAATTCTTCTATTTATATAATCCAAAAACACTGATTAGAAATAATGCTTGAACCTCCAGAGATGTTTCTTTTGGCTTGCAACATCTTATATCAGGCTCTAGTCAAACATTACAGTTCTTTCATATTTAAGTTTCTGGTTGGCTAACTTTTATAAAAAAAACATCCAGTGAGTGTACATTGTTTACTTTTGATAACAAAGTTGTGTTGGAGACGAAATGTGTTTGAAAGTAGCTTACAGTTAAAGGCAGGTTTAATAACAGGTGAACACTGAAAAATATGCAAACAAAAATGCAGACATGAATGACTTTATTTAAAGCATAATTGCTTCTCATCAACTCAAGAAATCATGCAGAAACACCCTGTATTTCACTCAGGCGGCAAGAGACTGCAGAAATCACTCGGGCTTAGAGTCTAAATCTAAAGTCCACTTCTGGGTCTCTGCCAGACAACAGCTCTACACACAGCTCCAGGGTCAATGATGGCTCTCAGAATCAGAATGCATCATAACAGGTAATCATATGTCAGCTAAGGCAATACATTTTTGGGGGCGATGTATAGACTAATTGCAGAATTTGGAGATATGCCTTGGAGGAATGCAGCATTACAAATCATGTCTCTTTATTGTCGTCTGGTCTGGTGTAATTTTGCAGAGAGTAGTTTTAGTATCTGATGTGGCCCATATGCAGTTTAATGTTGGCTTGAAGTCAAGCAGGTAGAGTTATGCAAGCAGGAACTATTTGAAGTTTAGTTAATTGGCCTTTCTGATTTCATCCCCCATTGAAATACTCAGATGTTATTGTATTCTTATTTTTCTAATCAGGAAAGGGTTAAAAAAAGATATTATTTATTCCAAAACAGCATGGAAAAGGTAATATAAACTTATGATACCATCATTGAGAAAATATACTTTATACTTTTTATATTTTATACTTTATTGTCGCCAAACAATTGATACTAGAACATACAGTCATCATAGCGATATTTGATTCTGCACTTCCCGCTCCCTGGATTACAAATCGATAGTAAATATTAAATATTGACTTAGAAATAGAATAGTGGCTTTATTTCACCCAAAAACCCACCCAATCAATCTGTTACACAAAACCAGAATATCTGTGGGCGTGGGAAGTCAAAATCGGAAAATGCTGGAAACGCTCAACAGTACAGGCAGCATCTATGGAGAGAGAAAAAACAGAGCTCATGCTTTTGGTTGATGACCTTTCATTAATTCATCCCCTGATCCGTAAGATATTTCAGATGTGGTGGTCCTACTGCAATATTAATGCTATTCATTTGTTAGTCCAGGTATGCTTCTCCTGACAGATCCACTTTAAACTCTATATTAAGCAATTTCCACATTGCTTGGTGTCTGACCAGCTGAAGAGAAGACACTCGGTTATTCAGAGGTCTTGAGGTGCCTGCAACCACCGGTATCTAAGTCATGATGGGAGTTACGATTAACTCTCAATTATCATGGGCAGTAAAGAATGACATAAGTTGTTGCAAGTTTTGGACAGTAACAGTAAATAATAGGTATAATATTAAATATTAAAGTTGATGGCACCTTAAACTTTTATTTTCAAGTAGTACTAAATTCAACTGTATCTTTAGACCCACTGCCAGGTTTATACTTAACTTTTGTTCCAAAATTTTCAAAACACCTCAAAAATTGTGGCTCATTAAGCAGCATTAAAAGTAGTAGCAACCTATTTGTATTACAGGTGAGAAACTCACTTGCTACATATACTGAAAATATCATACACTTAATTAAAAAAAGCACACATTAGTTTGTAACGACAAACATTTGTTTGAAAAAGAAAGTCAGTTTGACTAGAAAATTGATTCAACTGAGTTCTGGTGTGCTAAGCTAATGCTGTCTTTGGAGTTCCTGCAAAGCACATGTGAAATTGGCCAAGAAGACATCTGAATCAGCACTAGGGTGGTTCACAACCAGATACACGTGCCAACATGAGACTTGCACAGTTCCTGATGGGACCATACTCATTAAACACAGAATGTGACACATGCTGCACACCAATCTGAGAAGCCCATCGGTCTTGTTGATACATTAGGCACCCAGGAACCAACACCATGTTCCATGGAGGAGAGAGGAAAGTGATCCTGGCTACAGTTCAGTCCTCAACACCAGAATTTTCCATCAGTAAGATGCCAAGACAGCTCAGGCCATGTATACAGTAATATCTTGCAAGACCACATGAATGAATCCAGACCTGCTGAAGGGTCTCAGCCTGAAACGTCAACTGCACTCTTTTCCATAGATGCTGAATTCCTCCAGCGTTTTATGTGTGTTGCTTGAATGAATCCATGATCTGTTTACTGAAGTAGCTCACTAGAAGCCTTTTCAGTGGCTTCCTTCCACCATGACATAGCTTGCTAAAGATCATTGACTTGAAGACGTGAGGATTGTCATAGTTAGACGAGACAAAAGGAGCCATTTCCTGCCAAGTTCCTCCTGTGTTGTTTCCACTGGTTCTCTTGCCTCCCCCATAACCTAAAGAAAATTTGACTGTCCTCATGGCATGTATCTCAATGATGCAAATGCCCAAGTCTTATTCATTAAATCTGAGACCACATTCTTCAGCCTCACAGAGCTTAGTCTGGATTGGGCACTATGAAAAGTCAGCAAGTCCATGATGACCTGTGCAGCCAGTGCTTCCTGGCATAACATCCACAACCCCACTTGAATTGGCTGTTGTGGCCATAATGCAGCTTCCAGCAAGGGAGTACTACCTGTAGTATCACCACTGAGGAATCCAGTGAAGGAGGGTACTAGTGGATAATTACTATTCTATGTTAGTTGTAGTGCAGTCTACTGACTTTGGAAGATGCATCAGCAATCTGAAGACAGTTGTAAAACTGCCATACGGCTCTCCCAGTATCAGCAGCGTGCTTGTTTAAATATTGAGAAAGCAATAAATTCACACAATGTTCTGATATTTTTCCTGGCATCATTGCATAACAAGTATAGTTTCCATCTTTGAACTCTAATTTATGTCTGCATTAATGCAAATGGACGTTATGCAAAAAGTGAAATCATTAGGTGCCTGACAGATAAAGCAGCAAATTAGCTCGTATCAATAGTGTCAAAATACCTCTTTCATTTTCCAAAAGATCACTATTTTATCAGCAATGGTGATCTTCCTGTGGGATAGCCCAATTCATGGAAAATATGCACGTAAACAGTAGGTACTATGCAATCTAGTTCCTAGGTACAGTGGCTTCCGGCTAAATTGTCCAATAGGCTAATTGGGGAATCCACTTATTTGGAACAACACTTAAAGGACAAAAACTAAATGAGAAAATAGCCGGGAATCCCTTTGTTTATTTGGGACACTACGCCGCTTAATTGATACAGGAGACCGTTGCCGAACAGTTTTTAACTAGAGTCGCTTGTATATTTGTGGCCATTAGACACTATATTATACTTAGTGTCTACATTATACTTAGAGCATTTTTCAATAGTGTCAGTTGTGTGTGCTTGAGGTCCAAAAACAGTAATTTTTGTCACTGTTGTTGGTGAGAAATAAGCAGTAACACAATTCAGAACTGTTTTTCTCACTGCAGTTTCAAGCATTCAGGCTTAGGGATGCCAGAAATGGCCGGGAGTGAAAATGAAATGATTTCACTACTTCAACAAGTTAAGAATTACGAAGAATTTGAAGGTATGGACAATCATCCCTGATGAATGTGGAGGAGTTTGTCATTGAAACGTCAGTCATAATCGATACCTGTACCCAGCTGGAAGCCTGAGAAGAGCTTCTTTGTCACCTACACTGGGAAAGCAGTCCATCCTTTTATCTTTTTGAACGTTACGATGAAAATGAAGATTTGGATGATGTAATTATCAAAAACAGTGTATGAAGGCAGTCTATTATCTGTACTAGCTGTCTGTGCTAATTTTGTTCATTTACGGTCAATCAAAATAACAGCAGAGTACTCTGGATGTATTTCTCTGTCAATAAATATTGGGAACCAATACATAATTTTATAGTACTGTAGCAGTATTGGTAGTGTTCTAATTTGTTCTGTTTTTCATTTAAATACATAATTTGCTATTCAGTTGGATAGTAGTTAGTCTTTTTCTATACCATTTTAACTGTTTCGATGAAACTTCGGCTAATTGGGGCAAAGTGTCTGATTTAACCGGAATCTATTGTATTTACTAATCATCATTTACTATTTCTTATTTAATTTAAAACTAACACTCATTCTTGCATCATTCAATTGTAAACTAAACTGGATCCTGATATACCTGTTTTGATACATGATATGTAGATTACCTGACCCCCAGAATTTTTTTTGGAGCTTCCTGGTTATTATATCATTTTGATTATGTTATTATTGTGAAAACTGTATAACCATATAACAACTACAGCACGGAAACAGGCCATCTCAGCCCTTCTAGTCTGTGCCGATCTCCTACTCTCACCTAGTCCCACTGACCTGCACTCGGTCCATAACCCTCCATTCCCTTCCTGTCCATATATCTATCCAATTTAACTTTAAACGACAACATCGAACCTGCCTCAACCACTTCTGCTGGAAGCTCATTCCACTCTCTGAATAAAGAAGTTCCCCCTCATGTAAAAACTAACTTGCAGCCAAAATTTCCAAATCAGAATTTAAGCAGCCAATGATGTAGCAAAAAAAAATTAAAATCTGCAAGTAATTCTTTCCTTCCACATTCTGCCATTTTGAAAAATGATTTTCTTTGTCAACGGCCCACATGACAAGCCACAACCTCAGTGAGGTAGGTGATAGTACGGTTGAAAAAACAACATTGAATTGTATATATTTGATGATTAAAATGCCAAAGATGAACAATGAACAAAAATAAAAAAAAAATACAAATATTGAGCATTTGAAAAAAACTTTAAGAAAATTGAAAACATTTAGCAGGTTGGACTGCATCTATAGAACCAGGAAAAGGAGGGGTTCCAAATGAACTGAAACAAACAATATTAAGTGAATCCAGCAAAAGGACAGGGAATTCCACATTTGATTCAAAGAAAATAAGGGGAGCGGAAAGAGAAGTTGTGCAATGTGAGAATTAATTCAGCCAGTCAAATAAGAACATTGTTGGTGAGAAACTGGTTGGACCTCTGTCAAGAAAGATGCAAAAGCTTTCAGTGTCATGGTCCAGTCCATGACGTCCGTATTCCGGTTCACGGTCCGGTCCATAGCCCCTTGCTCCAGGTTTTCCTATCTACCCTGTTTCTGTCCTTGTTGAGCTAATTGAGTCAGCTGATGCTAGTTGGGGCTGGCTGCATAAATACCTCCAGAGACCAGGGCATGGTTACTGGATTGTTCTTATCCTTACACCTTGTATCCCTTTCTCTGCCTTCTGTTGTCTCGCCTGAAGCCCTGCCTTGTTTTGCTGGTAACTCTCGCCTCACCTGAAGTTCTTGTCCTGTCTTGTCTTGCCTTGTCTTGCTGTCTGGTCCTGGGCCACCCTGTACCTAGCTCCTATCCTGTCCCTTGCCTCCGCCCAGGTAAGCCAGGCTGACTTGCCATTACCTGGGGTTGGTTCTGTCCCTTCCTGTCCCTTGCCTCTGTTGGGTGGTGATCTGCACCCTGCCCAGGTGGAGACAAGCCTCACCTCAAGTCTGCAGCCTCTAGCCTCGCCTCGCCTTGTCTCCAGCCTCCAGCCTCGCCTTGTCTCCAGCCTCCAGCCTCGCCTTGTCTCCAGCCTCCAGCCTCGCCTCGCCTCGCCTGGTCTCCAGCCTCCAGCCTCGCCTCGCCTCGCCTGGTCTCCAGCCTCCAGCCTCGCCTCGCCTCGCCTGGTCTCCAGCCTCCAGCCTCGCCTCGCCTGGTCTCCAGCCTCCAGCCTCGCCTCGCCTGGTCTCCAGCCTCCAGCCTCGCCTCGCCTGGTCTCCAGCCTCCAGCCTCGCCTCGCCTGGTCTCCAGCCTCCAGCCTCGCCTCGCCTCGTCTCCAGCCTCCAGCCTCGCCTCGCCTCGTCTCCAGCCTCCAGCCTCGCCTCGCCTCGTCTCCAGCCTCCAGCCTCGCCTCGCCTCGTCTCCAGCCTCCAGCCTCGCCTCGCCTCGTCTCCAGCCTCCAGCCTCGCCTCGCCTCGTCTCCAGCCTCCAGCCTCGCCTCGCCTCGCCTCCAGCCTCGCCTCGCCTCGCCTCCAGCCTCGCCTCGCCTCGTCTCCAGCCTCCAGCCTCGCCTCGTCTCCAGCCTCCAGCCTCGCCTCGTCTCCAGCCTCCAGCCTCGCCTCGTCTCCAGCCTCCAGCCTCGCCTCGTCTCCAGCCTCCAGCCTCGCCTCGCCTCGTCTCCAGCCTCCAGCCTCGCCTCGCCTCGTCTCCAGCCTCCAGCCTCGCCTCGCCTCGTCTCCAGCCTCCAGCCTCGCCTCGCCTCGTCTCCAGCCTCCAGCCTCGCCTCGCCTCGTCTCCAGCCTCCAGCCTCGCCTCGCCTCGTCTCCAGCCTCCAGCCTCGCCTCGCCTCGTCTCCAGCCTCCAGCCTCGCCTCGCCTCGTCTCCAGCCTCCAGCCTCGCCTCGCCTCGTCTCCAGCCTCCAGCCTCGCCTCGCCTCGTCTCCAGCCTCCAGCCTCGCCTCGCCTCGTCTCCAGCCTCCAGCCTCGCCTCGCCTCGTCTCCAGCCTCCAGCCTCGCCTCGCCTCGTCTCCAGCCTCCAGCCTCGCCTCGCCTCGTCTCCAGCCTCCAGCCTCGCCTCGCCTCGTCTCCAGCCTCCAGCCTCGCCTCGCCTCGTCTCCAGCCTCCAGCCTCGCCTCGCCTCGTCTCCAGCCTCCAGCCTCGCCTCGCCTCGTCTCCAGCCTCCAGCCTCGCCTCGCCTCGTCTCCAGCCTCCAGCCTCGCCTCGTCTCCAGCCTCCAGCCTCGCCTCGCCTCGTCTCCAGCCTCCAGCCTCGCCTCGCCTCGTCTCCAGCCTCCAGCCTCGCCTCGCCTCGTCTCCAGCCTCCAGCCTCGCCTCGCCTCGTCTCCAGCCTCCAGCCTCGCCTCGCCTCGTCTCCAGCCTCCAGCCTCGCCTCGCCTCGTCTCCAGCCTCCAGCCTCGCCTCGCCTCGTCTCCAGCCTCGCCTCGCCTCGTCTCCAGCCTCCAGCCTCGCCTCGCCTCGTCTCCAGCCTCGCCTCGCCTCGTCTCCAGCCTCGCCTCGCCTCGTCTCCAGCCTCGCCTCGCCTCGTCTCCAGCCTCGCCTCGCCTCGTCTCCAGCCTCGCCTCGCCTCGTCTCCAGCCTCGCCTCGCCTCGTCTCCAGCCTCGCCTCGCCTCGTCTCCAGCCTCGCCTCGCCTCGCCTCGTCTCCAGCCTCGCCTCGCCTCGCCTCGTCTCCAGCCTCGCCTCGCCTCGTCTCCAGCCTCCAGCCTCGCCTCGCCTCGTCTCCAGCCTCCAGCCTCGCCTCGCCTCGTCTCCAGCCTCCAGCCTCGCCTCGCCTCGTCTCCAGCCTCCAGCCTCGCCTCGCCTCGTCTCCAGCCTCCAGCCTCGCCTCGCCTCGTCTCCAGCCTCCAGCCTCGCCTCGCCTCGTCTCCAGCCTCCAGCCTCGCCTCGCCTCGTCTCCAGCCTCCAGCCTCGCCTCGCCTCGTCTCCAGCCTCCAGCCTCGCCTCGCCTCGTCTCCAGCCTCCAGCCTCGCCTCGCCTCGTCTCCAGCCTCCAGCCTCGCCTCGTCTCCAGCCTCCAGCCTCGCCTCGTCTCCAGCCTCCAGCCTCGCCTCGCCTCGTCTCCAGCCTCCAGCCTCGCCTCGCCTCGTCTCCAGCCTCCAGCCTCGCCTCGCCTCGTCTCCAGCCTCCAGCCTCGCCTCGCCTCGTCTCCAGCCTCCAGCCTCGCCTCGCCTCGTCTCCAGCCTCCAGCCTCGCCTCGCCTCGTCTCCAGCCTCCAGCCTCGCCTCGCCTCGTCTCCAGCCTCCAGCCTCGCCTCGCCTCGTCTCCAGCCTCCAGCCTCGCCTCGCCTCGTCTCCAGCCTCCAGCCTCGCCTCGCCTCGTCTCCAGCCTCCAGCCTCGCCTCGCCTCGTCTCCAGCCTCCAGCCTCGCCTCGCCTCGTCTCCAGCCTCCAGCCTCGCCTCGTCTCCAGCCTCCAGCCTCGCCTCGTCTCCAGCCTCCAGCCTCGCCTCGTCTCCAGCCTCCAGCCTCGCCCCGCCTCGTCTCCAGCCTCCAGCCTCGCCCCGCCTCGTCTCCAGCCTCCAGCCTCGCCCCGCCTCGTCTCCAGCCTCCAGCCTCGCCCCGCCTCGTCTCCAGCCTCCAGCCTCGCCCCGCCTCGTCTCCAGCCTCCAGCCTCGCCCCGCCTCGTCTCCAGCCTCCAGCCTCGCCCCGCCTCGTCTCCAGCCTCCAGTCTCGCCCCGCCTCGTCTCCAGCCTCCAGCCTCGCCCCGCCTCGTCTCCAGCCTCCAGCCTCGCCCCGCCTCGTCTCCAGCCTCCAGCCTCGCCCCGCCTCGTCTCCAGCCTCCAGCCTCGCCCCGCCTCGTCTCCAGCCTCGCCCCGCCTCGTCTCCAGCCTCGCCCCGCCTCGTCTCCAGCCTCGCCCCGCCTCGTCTCCAGCCTCGCCCCGCCTCGTCTCCAGCCTCGCCCCGCCTCGTCTCCAGCCTCGCCCCGCCTCGTCTCCAGCCTCGCCCCGCCTCGTCTCCAGCCTCGCCCCGCCTCGTCTCCAGCCTCGCCCCGCCTCGTCTCCAGCCTCGCCCCGCCTCGTCTCCAGCCTCGCCCCGCCTCGTCTCCAGCCTCGCCCCGCCTCGTCTCCAGCCTCGCCCCGCCTCGTCTCCAGCCTCGCCCCGCCTCGTCTCCAGCCTCCAGCCTCGCCCCGCCTCGTCTCCAGCCTCCAGCCTCGCCCCGCCTCGTCTCCAGCCTCCAGCCTCGCCCCGCCTCGTCTCCAGCCTCCAGCCTCGCCCCGCCTCGTCTCCAGCCTCCAGCCTCGCCCCGCCTCGTCTCCAGCCTCCAGCCTCGCCCCGCCTCGTCTCCAGCCTCCAGCCTCGCCCCGCCTCGTCTCCAGCCTCCAGCCTCGCCCCGCCTCGTCTCCAGCCTCCAGCCTCGCCCCGCCTCGTCTCCAGCCTCCAGCCTCGCCCCGCCTCGCCTCCAGCCTCGCCTCCAGCCTCGCCTCCAGCCTCGCCTCCAGCCTCGCCTCGCCTCGTCTCCAGCCTCGTCTCCAGCCTCGTCTCCAGCCTCGTCTCCAGCCTCGCCTCCAGCCTCGCCTCCAGCCTCGCCTCGCCTCGTCTCCAGCCTCGCCTCCAGCCTCGCCTCGCCTCGTCTCCAGCCTCGTCTCCAGCCTCGTCTCCAGCCTCGCCTCCAGCCTCGCCTCGCCTCGTCTCCAGCCTCGCCTCCAGCCTCGCCTCGCCTCCAGCCTCGCCTCGCCTCCAGCCTCGCCTCGCCTCGCCTCCAGCCTCGCCTCGCCTCGTCTCCAGCCTCGCCTCGTCTCCAGCCTCGCCTCGTCTCCAGCCTCGCCTCGTCTCCAGCCTCGCCTCGTCTCCAGCCTCGCCTCGCCTCGTCTCCAGCCTCGCCTCGTCTCCAGCCTCGCCTCGTCTCCAGCCTCGCCTCGCCTCGTCTCCAGCCTCGCCTCGTCTCCAGCCTCCAGCCTCGCCTCGCCTCGCCTCCAGCCTCCAGCCTCGCCTCGCCTCGCCTCCAGCCTCCAGCCTCGCCTCGCCTCGCCTCCAGCCTCCAGCCTCGCCTCGCCTCGCCTCCAGCCTCCAGCCTCGCCTCGCCTCGCCTCCAGCCTCCAGCCTCGCCTCGCCTCGCCTCCAGCCTCCAGCCTCGCCTCGCCTCGCCTCCAGCCTCCAGCCTCGCCTCGCCTCGCCTCCAGCCTCCAGCCTCGCCTCGCCTCGTCTCCAGCCTCCAGCCTCGCCTCGCCTCGTCTCCAGCCTCCAGCCTCGCCTCGCCTCGTCTCCAGCCTCCAGCCTCGCCTCGCCTCGTCTCCAGCCTCCAGCCTCGCCTCGCCTCGTCTCCAGCCTCCAGCCTCGCCTCGCCTCGTCTCCAGCCTCCAGCCTCGCCTCGCCTCGTCTCCAGCCTCCAGCCTCGCCTCGCCTCGTCTCCAGCCTCGCCTCGCCTCGTCTCCAGCCTCGCCTCGCCTCGTCTCCAGCCTCGCCTCGCCTCGTCTCCAGCCTCGCCTCGCCTCGTCTCCAGCCTCGCCTCGCCTCGTCTCCAGCCTCGCCTCGCCTCGTCTCCAGCCTCGCCTCGCCTCGTCTCCAGCCTCGCCTCGCCTCGTCTCCAGCCTCGCCTCGCCTCGTCTCCAGCCTCGCCTCGCCTCGTCTCCAGCCTCCAGCCTCGCCTCGCCTCGTCTCCAGCCTCCAGCCTCGCCTCGCCTCGTCTCCAGCCTCCAGCCTCGCCTCGCCTCGTCTCCAGCCTCCAGCCTCGCCTCGCCTCGTCTCCAGCCTCCAGCCTCGCCTCGCCTCGTCTCCAGCCTCGCCTCGCCTCGTCTCCAGCCTCCAGCCTCGCCTCGCCTCGTCTCCAGCCTCCAGCCTCGCCTCGTCTCCAGCCTCCAGCCTCGCCTCGCCTCGTCTCCAGCCTCGCCTCGCCTCGTCTCCAGCCTCGCCTCGCCTCGTCTCCAGCCTCCAGCCTCGCCTCGCCTCGTCTCCAGCCTCCAGCCTCGCCTCGCCTCGTCTCCAGCCTCGCCTCGCCTCGTCTCCAGCCTCGCCTCGCCTCGTCTCCAGCCTCGCCTCGCCTCGTCTCCAGCCTCCAGCCTCGCCTCGCCTCGTCTCCAGCCTCCAGCCTCGCCTCGCCTCGTCTCCAGCCTCCAGCCTCGCCTCGCCTCGTCTCCAGCCTCCAGCCTCGCCTCGCCTCGTCTCCAGCCTCCAGCCTCGCCTCGTCTCCAGCCTCCAGCCTCGCCTCACCTCGTCTCCAGCCTCCAGCCTCGTCTCCAGCCTCCAGCCTCGTCTCCAGCCTCCAGCCTCGCCTCGTCTCCAGCCTCCAGCCTCGCCTCGTCTCCAGCCTCCAGCCTCGCCTCGCCTCGTCTCCAGCCTCCAGCCTCGCCTCGCCTCGTCTCCAGCCTCCAGCCTCGCCTCGCCTCGTCTCCAGCCTCCAGCCTCGCCTCGCCTCGTCTCCAGCCTCCAGCCTCGCCTCGCCTCGTCTCCAGCCTCCAGCCTCGCCTCGCCTCGTCTCCAGCCTCCAGCCTCGCCTCGCCTCGTCTCCAGCCTCCAGCCTCGCCTCGCCTCGTCTCCAGCCTCCAGCCTCGCCTCGCCTCGTCTCCAGCCTCCAGCCTCGCCTCGCCTCGTCTCCAGCCTCCAGCCTCGCCTCGCCTCGTCTCCAGCCTCCAGCCTCGTCTCCAGCCTCCAGCCTCGTCTCCAGCCTCCAGCCTCGTCTCCAGCCTCCAGCCTCGCCTCGTCTCCAGCCTCGCCTCGCCTCGTCTCCAGCCTCCAGCCTCGCCTCGCCTCGTCTCCAGCCTCCAGCCTCGCCTCGCCTCGTCTCCAGCCTCCAGCCTCGCCTCGCCTCGTCTCCAGCCTCCAGCCTCGCCTCGCCTCGTCTCCAGCCTCCAGCCTCGCCTCGCCTCGTCTCCAGCCTCCAGCCTCGCCTCGCCTCGTCTCCAGCCTCCAGCCTCGCCTCGCCTCGTCTCCAGCCTCCAGCCTCGCCTCGCCTCGTCTCCAGCCTCCAGCCTCGCCTCGCCTCGTCTCCAGCCTCCAGCCTCGCCTCGCCTCGTCTCCAGCCTCCAGCCTCGCCTCGCCTCGTCTCCAGCCTCCAGCCTCGCCTCGCCTCGTCTCCAGCCTCCAGCCTCGCCTCGCCTCGTCTCCAGCCTCGCCTCGCCTCGTCTCCAGCCTCCAGCCTCGCCTCGCCTCGTCTCCAGCCTCCAGCCTCGCCTCGCCTCGTCTCCAGCCTCCAGCCTCGCCTCGCCTCGTCTCCAGCCTCCAGCCTCGCCTCGCCTCGTCTCCAGCCTCCAGCCTCGCCTCGCCTCGTCTCCAGCCTCCAGCCTCGCCTCGCCTCGTCTCCAGCCTCCAGCCTCGCCTCGCCTCGTCTCCAGCCTCCAGCCTCGCCTCGCCTCGTCTCCAGCCTCCAGCCTCGCCTCGCCTCGTCTCCAGCCTCCAGCCTCGCCTCGCCTCGTCTCCAGCCTCCAGCCTCGCCTCGCCTCGTCTCCAGCCTCCAGCCTCGCCTCGCCTCGTCTCCAGCCTCCAGCCTCGCCTCGCCTCGTCTCCAGCCTCCAGCCTCGTCTCCAGCCTCCAGCCTCGCCTCGTCTCCAGCCTCCAGCCTCGCCTCGCCTCGCCTCCAGCCTCGCCTCGCCTCGTCTCCAGCCTCCAGCCTCGCCTCGCCTCGTCTCCAGCCTCCAGACTCGCCTCGCCTCGTCTCCAGCCTCGCCTCGCCTCGTCTCCAGCCTCCAGCCTCGCCTCGCCTCGTCTCCAGCCTCCAGCCTCGCCTCGCCTCGTCTCCAGCCTCCAGCCTCGCCTCGCCTCGTCTCCAGCCTCCAGCCTCGCCTCGCCTCGTCTCCAGCCTCCAGCCTCGCCTCGCCTCGTCTCCAGCCTCCAGCCTCGCCTCGCCTCGTCTCCAGCCTCCAGCCTCGCCTCGCCTCGTCTCCAGCCTCCAGCCTCGCCTCGCCTCGTCTCCAGCCTCCAGCCTCGCCTCGCCTCGTCTCCAGCCTCGCCTCGCCTCGTCTCCAGCCTCCAGCCTCGCCTCGCCTCGTCTCCAGCCTCCAGCCTCGCCTCGCCTCGTCTCCAGCCTCCAGCCTCGCCTCGCCTCGTCTCCAGCCTCCAGCCTCGCCTCGCCTCGTCTCCAGCCTCCAGCCTCGCCTCGCCTCGTCTCCAGCCTCCAGCCTCGCCTCGCCTCGTCTCCAGCCTCCAGCCTCGCCTCGCCTCGTCTCCAGCCTCCAGCCTCGCCTCGCCTCGTCTCCAGCCTCCAGCCTCGCCTCGCCTCGTCTCCAGCCTCCAGCCTCGCCTCGCCTCGTCTCCAGCCTCCAGCCTCCCGCCTCGCCTCGTCTCCAGCCTCCAGCCTCCCGCCTCGCCTCGTCTCCAGCCTCCAGCCTCGCCTCGCCTCGCCTCCAGCCTCGCCTCGCCTCGTCTCCAGCCTCCAGCCTCGCCTCGCCTCGTCTCCAGCCTCCAGCCTCGCCTCGCCTCGTCTCCAGCCTCCAGCCTCGCCTCGCCTCGCCTCCAGCCTCGCCTCGCCTCGCCTCCAGCCTCGCCTCGCCTCGCCTCCAGCCTCCAGCCTCGCCTCGCCTCGCCTCCAGCCTCCAGCCTCGCCTCGCCTCGCCTCGCCTCCAGCCTCCAGCCTCGCCTCCAGCCTCGCCTCGCCTCCAGCCTCCAGCCTCGCCTCGCCTCGTCTCCAGCCTCCAGCCTCGCCTCGCCTCGTCTCCAGCCTCCAGCCTCGCCTCGCCTCGTCTCCAGCCTCCAGCCTCGCCTCGCCTCGTCTCCAGCCTCCAGCCTAGCCTCGTCTCCAGCCTCCAGCCTCGCCTCGCCTCCAGCCTCCAGCCTCGCCTCAAGCTTCCAGCCTCCAGCCTCGCCTCGCCTCATCTCTGGTCTAGCCTCGAGCCTGTAGCCTCTTGCCAAGCCAAGTCTCTAGCCTCTAGCTTCTAGCCTGAAGACTCCTGCCTCGTCCTGCCTGCCTGCCAAGCCTCGTCCTTGCCTAGTTCTGGGGTCCGAGCCAGAGGTAAGATCCAGGTACTGGGTCCTTGTCCAGTCTCTGGCTCAGAGTCCAAGCCCGGGCTCCTAGCTCTCTTGTTCAGTCCTGTTCCAGGTTCCTGGTTTTCCTGTCATGTCCTTGCCATCACCCTGTATCCTAGTCCTGTCTCTAGTACTTCAGTGTCTAGTCTTGCACTTGGGTCTGTTCCTAGCCACCGCCCTTATGACATTCAGACTATCCTGGTGTGAGACAAAGTGTAGCGGGATGATGAGTCTGTGGCAGGAGATAGAAGAGGGCTCTGTGAGATGGGAGCATTTAAGGTTGGACTCTGTGGAGGGAAGGCCCAAAGAAATGAGTCCATGAATGTCTGTTCGACCGTGGTCCAGAAAGAGGCAGGAGGATTTGTCACCGAGCAGATACTTGACCTCTGAGATGGAAGTCAGTTTGCCAGGCCACAGCAACACCTTCCTTATCAGAAGATTTGATGACACCACAGTTGGTTCTTAGTGAACGGAGTGATGCAAGTTCAAAAGAGGGCAAATTAAAGTGAGCAGGTGTAACGGCATAGTCAAGATGGTTAATGTTGAGGTGGTTAGCAATAAATAGATGTAAAGAGAATAAGAGTGAAAGGGAGGAAGGAAGGTTGGTTGGCAATTCTGGAGATTGGAGAAGGGGTCCACTTTTGGAAAGAGGAGTTAATACAAAGCCAGAGACAACAGAAGAATTCAATAACATATCACAATTGGTATTCATTGTGATGGGGAGGTATGGTGATGATGCCTCTGCTGAAGACTGATAGTTAGGGATCAGAGTGAGGAAGATTGGAAATGATGGTCAAAATATTGTAAGGTGGGGGTGGTAAAAGAGATAGTTAGATGAAAAAAAGTGGAGGAAGGGTAGATGGAGTTTGAAGTTTGGATCTGTTGAAGATTATAATCTTTGACATTTAGAACATAAGACATAGGAGCAGAATTAGGTCATTTGTCCCAGTAAGACTACCTTGCCATTCAATCATGGTTGATTTACATTTCCTCTCAACCCCTTTCCCCTGCCTTCACTCCCATAACCTTTGATGCCCTTACTAATCAGAACCTACAACCTCCATCGCTGTCCATGGCAATGATTCCACAGATTCTCGAGTTTGACTTCTGCAAGGAATTTCCTAATTTTAGTCCTTTCACTAATTTGGAACTCTGCCTTAGTATCCTGCTTTCATAGTTCAGTCTTTCAAATCTTTATGTACTACAAGGCTTATAATCTCTCCTGCTTCTCTTTAGGGTGATAACATTAGATACATCTTCTTAGTGTTCAAACTGTCAGTCATTCCTCACACATTAGACCTCCAATGCTCCATAAATGGTCTGCTAGCCTCAATGACCCCTTCCTGTATTCCCTGTATTTTAACTCATAAAGGAGAAAAATGTTATTCGCTTCTTTTAAGAGCTAGCATTAAAACAGTGGAGTGATGGAGAAAGAGTGTAAAGTAAGCTGAAAATGAATAAGCAGTATTAAAGACAATAGGGAATATGAGACATTTACAAGGAAAGAACAGAATATCACAAGTTGTACTGATAGACAGTACTCCAAATGGCATTAACACGTTCACATTGGTGTCTAGGGCACTTGTTATCACCAGCACCTAGGCCATCATGTACGTTGCTATGATACAACATGTCTACATATGAAAAGGCACTGCTGTACTATAAATGTATGAATTTTGCATTACAGATGATTGTGCATTCAAGGTCAGAATATCACTGTTGGGACAAATGGTTTCTACAATGCTGACAATCAGCACCATACCTGTTATTACTATTACATGCATGAATCTAATTAATTTTATTGTTTAAAATTAAATACAAATATTTGCACTCAGCAATTAATCATCCACGCCAATTTTTGTAAATTAAGACTCTAAAGATTCAGACTTGGTTTTTCAATCTGCAATCTGTAGCAGTAATAAAATAAACAGGAAGCAAGTTTGCCATGAATTTACCTAAATCATAAAAAACTAAAGAATAACAACTTATCTGTACCTCCAAAGATGAGCACTTTAATATACTTTTTCAATTTCTGTTAATTTACAAACCTTCTGTGTCTACAACTAATAAGAATATCTGTGCATCAGACAACTGATAAAATTTAGATCAATTCATTGTCAATTTAAAGCAATAATGATCCCCAGTCTGCTTCTGGTGTAAAACTAGCTACAAAAAATCTGTTATTTCCCTGTGATAAAAAGTGATATTACGCATGACTTTGAGAACAACTATAACAATACACTCAGTGGCCACTTTATTAGGTACACCCATACACAGGCTTATTAAAACAAATTGTGTGGTGATATCAGGTGCAATAATGTGCCAGTTCCTGATTGGACAGCACTGAGCATGCGCAGGGTTTGCCAGAGAGTAGCAGCATGTGGCGGGGTTAAGATGTGTTTGTTTATTTCTGTAAGTAAAAGTTCTCTAATTCTTCCAGAATATGATTCTTTGTTGTTAACCCACGGAATGTTTAAATAGAAGTAAGATAACATGGTGTCAGAAGTGCTTTTGGAAGAATAATACAGGAGAATTGAGAATCGAAGATAATCGAAAAAAAAGAAAGTTCGAACAATAATTGGTGAGATGGAAGGTTTACAACCCCCACAAAAATTGCATCTGACTGGGAATGTAGCTGAGAATTGGAGGATATTCAAGCAACAGTTTGAGATATATTTATTGGCCATCGGAGCTGATAGAAAAGCGGACAAAGTCAAAGTGGCAATCCTGCTCCATGTAATCGTGACTGATGCAGTAGAGGTATACAATAATTTTGTTTTTGAAGATGGAGATAATTTCAATTTAAAGTTGATAACGGACAGATTTGAAGTATTTTGTATGCCAAGGCGTAACTTAACGTATGAGCGATACAAATTATTCACGTGTGCACAGAAGGCTGCTGAAACAATTGATCAGTATGTTATGAAGTTAAGAAAGCGAGTTCGGATTGCTCACAGAATCGCTTATTAAAGATAGACTGGTTTGTGGCATTTGAGATAATGCTCAGAGAGGCTTTTGCGTGAGCAAGATTTAAATTTTGAACAAGCTTTCGCGCTCTGCAAAGCTACTGAGACTGTAAAGTGACAAACTGAAGAGCTTTTTGTTGATAACTACAATGTAAATGCTATAAAAAAAAGCACAAATATATCAAGAAATATAATAATATGTCGACAAAACCAATAGAAAGCAAGACAGCATTTGAAAAAAAAGTAATGTGATCGCTGTGCGCGGGAACATAGTCCAAATCAGTGTTTTGTAAATGGCAAACTTTGCTATAACTGTGGTAAGATTAATCATTTTTCACGCTGTTGTAGAAGTAGAAAGAAGAAAAATGAAATGAAACAAGTAAATGCAGTGATTGAAGATGAACGTGAGGAAGTTTATATAGATGCGCTTTATGATAATGCTGACATGGAGAATATAAAAGCAGTAGCTGCAGTGTCTGAGACGACCAAACAGGAGGCAATTGATGATGTGAAGAAGCAATGGCAGGAGGAGATTGCTTCAATGCAAGTGATAATGTAAGAGACACTGAGAGAATATGAAATTCAGTCCAATCACCGGCTAGAGCAAGAACGCTCACAGTGGGCACAGTATAAGCAAGAAGTGAAAGCTCAAGTAACGGAATTGAGAAGTTTTATTGAAATGATGAAGTCTCAGCATAAAAAAGAGATTACCCAGTTAATGAATGAATTAGATGAAGCAAAGAAGATCCGTATTTCATTACAAATGGAAATGGAAGGAATTAGGAAAGATACAGTCCAAACAGAAGCAGGGAAGCAGATTGCTGAGGAGGATAGCGTGAACTGCTTACCTGAAATTCCAGATTCTAACCAGGAGGCATGTGAGATTATACCAAAAAGTTTAGTTGAGATACATGAAAAGCTTAAAGCAGCAAAGAAGAAGGAAAAGAAGTACAAGAAGAGTCATGGCACAGATAGCGAAGAGCCAACTTCAGAGTTTCAGTTAGCTGATATAGATTTGTTTATTGATTAATACTGTTACTTATTTTTTCTTTTTAAGGAAAAGAGGATGTGATTCTTCAGAGATTCAGTTAAAGGTTGCAGACGAGACAAAACATGTAAGTAATAACAAGTAAACCCACAGAGAGACTGATTGAGACTTGTTGAATTATGTTTTTGCTTTGATTAATGTTGTTCTTTATTTTTTCTTTTTAAGGAAGGGAAGATGTGGTGATATCATGTGCAATGATGTGCCAGTTCCTGATTGGACAGCACTAAGCATGCGCGGGGTTTGCCAGAGAGCAGCAGCATGTGGCGGGGTTAAGATGTGTTTGTTTATTTCTATAAATAAAAGTTCTCTTATTCTTCCACAGTATGATTCTTTGTTGTTAACCCACGGAATGATTAAATAGAAGTAACATAACGAATTGTAATGCAGCCAATCATGTTGCAGCAACTCAACGTATAAATGCATTCAAACATGTTCAAAAGGTTCAGTTATTATTCAGCCCAAACAGCAGAATGGAGTCCAAATGTGATCTAAGTGACTTTGATCGTTGGCATGATTGTTGGTGCCAGACAGGGTGATTTGAGTATCTCAGAAACTGCTGACCTCCTGGAATTTTCATGCACAACAGTCTCTAGAATTTACAGAGAATGGTAGAAAAAAACAAAACAAAAAAATAAGAAACATCCAGTGCATGGCAGTTCTGTGGGTGAAAAAGCCTTGTTAATGAGAGAGGTCAGAGGAGTATGGCCAGATTGGTTCAAGCTGACAGTAACTCAAATACCCACATGGGTGGTGTGCTGAAGAGCATCTCTGAATGCACAACATGTGGAACCTTGAAGTGGATGGGCTACAGCAGCAGACAGCCATGAACATGCAGTCAGCGAACACTTCATGAGCTACAGAAGGTGGCCACTGAGTGTACGATGGAAACAGGATATGAATACAGTGTACAGATAGGAAGACCAATATTAAATTAAGTCTGCAGACTGTAATTCTCCTTACTTTGCTTCAATACACTTTATCAAGCCCTTGCCCAGTGGCTCAGTAGATTTATATTGTGATCAGATGGATAAACTGCGGTTCAGAAAGATTCCTGCAGCTAAATTGGATAGCCTGTGAGAATGAACATTATGTGCAATTAAACCTTGTTGGTTGATTCTGATGAATATACCAGAGCAAGCTCTGCTAGCCATGCTGTTATCAGCTCAGCAGTGGGCATAATTTTGTGGATAACTAGCATAAGATACAAACCGGTCTGGACTATTTGAGGTAAACCAATACATGGGAAGTACACTGTGTCTGCTGCAGGTGCTGGCAGACAATCTATAACCCAGTCCACATTGAGAGAGAGAGAGAGAGAGAGAGAGAGAGACAGGGGACACCCTATTTTCAAACATTGCACTGGAGGACCTATGGAGGACCAGAGTGTGAGAGATTTCTTACTTCCATAGTGCCAGCTAAGGGCCTCCTGACACATACAGTAGAATTGTTGAAAAATGTTGATTTTTGGTTCTGCATACCAAAATCTTCCATGGGAATGGCCCTCAAAAGTAACTTTGATTTTAAACTTGGCCCTCCCTAAAAAAGGATGTTGTATACAGCTTGCCAATTCAGTCATGTACAAGTCATAAAGCAAAGTGACATACAGGTAGATATCTCCTCAACCTTTTGCTCCTGCCTGCCTCTTACCTGCGCTATAAACAGAGCCCTAAATGATATGTGCGCTGAGTGCCAGAGCTACTAAAGTCACATGGGTTTCCTCCAGGTGCTGCAGTATCCACCCACATCCCAAGGATGACTCAGTTTATTGGTTAACTGGCCACTGTAAATTGCTCCAAGTATGTAGGTGGGTGGTAGAATGTATGGGAAGTGGAGGATGTGGGGGAAATAAAACATGGGATTAACGTAGGATTAAAAAATGAGATTAATGTAGGATTAGTACAAGTGGGTGGACAGCGGGCTGTATCTCTACAGCTATATCAACATTGAAACAACATGGCATACAAATTGGTGCCATGATCTACCTACCTTGTAGATTTCAGGCGAGGGGTAACATTGCTGTTGCTAGCATATTCTTCTCAATATGCTGGCCAAGATGATTAGGGTTATAAATATGCACAAGGATGCCATATTGTACTCAATATGACATGTATGGTGTTCAAAATTCAGACACGATACAAGTTTGCAGCCTATGCTAATTAATCATTCAGGAATATAAGTAACTATTTTAGTCAACGTGTATAGATTAATTACAAACAGCAAATACATAATTCAAAGTTTGTAAAGATTTTACAACCATTCAATACTAATTAAAAACAATTGGGTTGCATAATGGAACTTTGCACTAGTCACGAGGACAGTGGGAAATATTATTCAAACCTTAATAGAATTAAGTGAAACCCACAGTCTATTACAGGACTGTGATTTGACAGACTCTCTGCAGGGAATCTTACATTAACAGGCGCACTGGTAATTAAATCATTTGTTACTTTATAATGTTCTAATGTTTCACATGTACTCTGTCAGTGCTCTCTGCCGAGATCAAAGCTAATCAAACGTAATCAATTTTCAGCATTTTGAAATCTGTGAATGATTATACATTCATCAGAGCATTTAGTGGAGTGCAGAAAAAGTGAAATGCATTTCATCTTCCAACATGTTGAAGAATTATCGCTACAGATTTCAATAGTTATAATTAATTTCACCATCTCGCTGTAAATTTTGAGCACTTCTCTTGTAAGTTATCAACAATGATTTAATGTAAGTATTTACAAAGCAAACACTACAGTGAACTGCATAAATGAAAGCAGATGTGCAACAACAGTTATCAGAGTTCTCATTTACCTTATAATTGTTTTTTAATTTACCTGCAGTTAATTGGCTGCAGTTAAATATAAAGCTTTCCCACTGATACATGATTGTAGCTTTAATCAGGACTGGAATGTGAGAAATAACTTCACGAAAATAATTTTGACATTTTTATAATTGTCAAAGGGCAGTGAAATTGGATAATTTTCATAACAATCATTTTTGATATGTAAAGATACTTAAGAGTACCTCCTACATGATGTTACAAAGATACAGATGTTTTGCTTAAAAATGTTAAATTTAATTTCCAAACTTCATAGCAATTTTACATATTACAGGGAAACAAGTGTGAAGCTCCCCCATTAAAGGTGTTAAATCTTCAAGTGGATAATTGGATATACATTTGAAGGAAAACAATTTGCAGGGCCCTATGGAAAGTATGAAGAGCTGGGTGTCATTGATAGTTCTTTCCAAAACCTTACAGATAGACTGAACAGGCTCCTTATGATGCAAGGAAATAAAGATGACTGGAATACTCTTTTATATAGGGGATGGAAAGCACACCACTAGAGATGTTTTCTAATCTAGTCTTCATAGCTTTGAGTACTCATTGCTTCTTTGGTTTGCGGACCACAGGATGTTAAGCCAATAAGCAGAGTAGAGCGTGGAACACTGTCTGCTCTGAACAAGTAATAAGTGGAGGCATTTTTGTTCAAATGGACAGCATATTATATAATATGGAAGATATATTTTTATAATAAAATTATAGGAGTGAGGGTAGAAAATGGAGTAAGAACATAGCCAGGAAGCAAGGGAGGTTAAGATTAAGTGTAAACATTTTTAGGACAGCGAGAAAGAGAGAGCCAAGAAAGTTTTGAAACTGCAGAATACATTAAACAAGTTAATGCTAAAGCTCTCATCCATGCCTTTGTCATATAACGCACTTTTGACTGGACTCTCCTATCTACATTCCCCAACACTGAAGCCTTCAGTATAGTAGTTAGATCCACATTACTTGAATGTGTAACATCAGACTCCTGAAATAGGCTCTAATCCAAGTTCTGTAACTGCAAGAGATTTCTAGGTGTTTGAGAGAATTGCTTTAAGAACATTTTCAAAATCTACTTGAAAAAGTACACCTTCTCCAACTTATGGCTACTGAAAATGGAGAAAAAGCACTTGGAGTGGTATTGCCTCTGCTTTAGGATCACCCAGAAATGCAGCATGAAATGGAGATGCAGAGCACCACCTCTCAAACCTGCCAGTTCTGTCAAGCACCTGCTGCTCCATCTGTGGCTGAATCTCTAGGCCCTACATCAACCATAGAGCTGGAGTAGAACAAATTCATCCTCAATCACAAGCAATTGCCTGAGAAGATCTCTGTTAACAGGTATATCCAAAACCTCGCAACCTGTGCACTCACTCTCACTAAGTCATGTTCACCCATTACTCCTGAGCTGGCTGACCTAGTTTGATTTCTAGTTAAGCAATGGGGCTGTTTCAAATTTCTCATTCTGGTTTATAAATCCTTCTTTAGTTTCATCTCTCTCTAGCTCAGTAATAACTCCCTGCTCTGTGGCAGTCCAAGATAAGAAAATAACAACATATTGAATAAAAGTAAGAATAAGACACACGGTCCCTCATGCCTTCTCCATGGCCTTTTGCCTAAGTGACATTTTCAAGGGCCAACTCTATACCCTTTGATTTCCTTCATGTCCACAAATCTACTGATCATACAAGCCATCCCAGTTCATGAACAGGTTCTGTTTTCAGTCACCTTTAAGGTGATTCTGTCCATAAACTGGAAAACACACACAAAAATCACTCAACACGGTACCCATACCATCAAAATATTTTAATGAATGGCACCAAAATGCATTAGGCTGTTAAGACAGAATCATCAGTAAAATTTGAGAGAAGAAACCGGTTCTGCAGGCTTTTGGAAGGAATGGAAATAGAAGAATGTCACAGTTTTGAATTTAATAATATGTGAGTTTGTAGGTAGGGTTGTCTATAAATTAGTCATTCATAGCCTGGGTATAATTTGCCTCAGCAATGAGCCTCCACTGTCCTCTTTGGAGTGGCAAATGTAGTAATCCAAAGATTACTACCTATGGAATGAAGTCTCTTCTCATCCCAGTCTTGAATGGTGGACAGTTTGTTTTGATTCTATGATCTCTGGTTCTAGACACTCCATCAAGGAGAAACGTTATCCCTGCCTCTACCCTATTAAGCCTCATAAGAATTGTACATTCAAGCAGTGCTTGGAGGAAATTCTCCCAATGCAGGGACCATCACTGTACTTCCTCTCGCTGAAAATGTATTCTTCTTTACATAGAGGGAGCAGACCTGAAAAAATATTCCAGAAGCAGTCTCATCATTGAACTGTATAAATACAGTAAAACATCTTTACACCTCTTCTCAAACCCTGTTGCAGTAATGGTCATCATGCTACTTCCCTTTCCAATTGTTTGCTGTACCTGTACATTAACTTTCAGAGATTTGTGCACAAGAACATTGAACCTCTTCTGAAATTGATATTTAAAACACTGGAGAGTACAGTAGATCTCCCCCTTCTCTCCCCTGGTAGTTATAACCTCAATAATCTGACACATCTGTCATACATAATTTCCCTTTCATTAATCCATGTGCCAATCCTATTACTATTTTCCAAATGTCCTATTGCAGTTTCTAAAATGATAGGTTATGGCATTTGCCTATTACCGATGTCAGGCTAACTTGTCACAAAGTCATTCAGCATGGAAACTCAGCTATTCAACCCAACATCCTATGCTGACCAGCGGGCCCCATCTAATTTAATCCTATCTCTGTCTCCATTGCCTTCAGTAGTGTTCAATGTCCTGGCAACTGAAACACTTATCTAGATATCTCTTGAGTGCTGTTAGCAACTTTTATTCTACAAGCATTCTGCCAATACATTCTAGTTACTTGTCACTGTCTGGGTGAAGAAACACCCCCTTAGATCCCCCCTAAATCTCTTACCACTAACTCTGAGCTATGTTCTCAGTTTATTGTCCCTCTTTCTTTAAATAGTAGAGGGATAATTTCCACCTTCCAGTCATGGAAACAGGTCAATGATGTTTTGGGAGATGATAACCAGCATATCCATTATCTCCAAAGCCATCTTTTTCAAAACTATAGGATCTGGTGCTTTATTGGGCTCATTTTCATGATCATTTCCAGTAGTAGGGTTTAATTACAGCTGATTTTTTGCAGCTCATTTTTCTATATATACCAGTTAATGTCCCAGAACGACTGTGTGTTCTATGATCGTCTACATGAGATCAATATTAATTTTTTTGCTAATCTTTCCATTTTGCATATACTGATTATGGAGATTGTATAGTCTGTTTTTGTGTTTCACATTAGTTTACACCTGTATTCAGTTTTCTCTTCCCTTATCCAAGTTTTCGACTCCGTTTGCTAAATTTGGACTTTCTTAGCTGAGATATGTGCACTACTCAAACACCTTGAGCATCTTTACGTTTATCTATGTTTATCTGCCTTCCACAGCACTAAACTAAGGATTTTACTCCCTACGTTCTACACTTACTGTAGGTTTTAAGATGCATCTTCATGGTGGAAATCTAATTCTTTGAACAAGCTTTTGGTCATCTGACCTCATACAGGTCCTCCCAGGTTACTACAGGGTCCTATTCGTGATAATTGTCTGTAACCTCAAACAATTCACAAGTCAGAAATGTTGCCGTCCTCCAAAGCAAAAACAAGAGCCACATGTGGCTAAAGCAAAGCTTTCAGCTCAACCATTCAGGTATTGTCGAGTGCTAGCGGAGGATGACTGCAGCCCCACAGAAGCCAGAAAAACCAATCCACTCCTTCCCAAACACTTGCTCATATGTACGGCCTGTACATTAGATGGGCCGTGGTCATTCAAAATAGGATTATTTAACTGACAGCATGCTCTCCAGGGGAATTGCACTATAATCACATCAGCTGGTGGAATTAGTAAGGAAAAGAAAAAATAAGTCTCTCTTTCCTCAAAACCTCCTCCAGGTAAGCAGCCAGCAGCTATGATGAACTGAGAAAATGGAGTCTTTCAGTACTATCTGCTGACTTTGATTTTCACTTCATTTCATCAAACTAGGCTGCATTTCATAAAGAGATGTTGACAATAATTTTGGTGCTGAGCCTCCTAAGGTAAACAGAGAAATTGCAAACAATATGTATCAAGGTACAAAAAAGAGTCAGACAAGTGGATGATGTAATGAGAAGGAGGAAGAGATCCTAAAATAAGTCTGACACGTATTATTGCAATTGCAGGCCATGTACAAGCAAAATGAAAACTGTTGAGATGAAAAGCCCATGCATTTCCATTCATGATTGCCCCATGTAAAAGCACTGGGAGACAACATTATTCATTGTACACCTACAGTGCTCCAAAAGTAGCAGCGCACGAGGAATTAGACCATAAAGCATAGGAACAGAATTAGGCCACTTGGCCCTTCGAGTCTGCTCCACCATTCTTTCATGTCCAATTTACTGTCCATCTCAATGCCGTTCTCCTGCCTTCCCCCTGTAACTTTTGATGCCCTGACTAATCAGCAACCTATCAATCACTCGCTTTAAGTATACCCAATGACTTGGCCTCCACAGCTGTCTGTGGCATTGAAGTCCACAGATTCACCACCTTCTGGCTAAAGAAATTCCTCCTCATTGAATAATGCCATATTGTGGAACCATGATGCAAATGTTATAAACTACTAATCAGAATATCTCACACAGGAAGCACACAGCTGAATGTCACAACTGGCACAATTGAACAAAAATGGCTCCAAATGCAAATTACTCTGGTTAAATAAACATTCGAGCATACAATTTCTTGCCATTTATTATCTGTTCATGCTGGCTAGTGGCGTAATGGCATCAGCGCCGGACTTCGGAGCGAAGGCTCCCAAGTTTGAATCCAGCCGGCTCCCTTGCACACTTTCCATCCGTGCTGGGTTGAGCATCGAGCTAGCAACTCGGCCTCGTAAAAATTAGGAAGCCTGCTAAAAAAAGGATGTCATGACGGCGTCCCGATGACTCCACTTGGTTAAGGGCTTTCTTCTTCGTCTATTATCTGTTCATGTCCTAAGAAACTTACATTTTCTCAATTCGTTGAAATGTTTCTAACAATTTGTAAACATTAAAGAACAATTAAAAATCTTGTGTAAAAGCTGTTTCAATTTTATTGCAGAATCCATGTTAAATGAAGCAGGGATCAATTCAGAATTCAAGGAATGCACAGGAAACCTGTCTAGACAGTGGACTTGAATCATACAGGTACAATTCTGAGACCTGAGCACCTATCATGAGCAGTGGGGTAAATTAATATTTTGCACACCAGTAATCACAATGATGGTAACAGTATAATTAGGTTCAACAGCTCTCTGTGATAGTCATCTCTCCATCATGTTAATGGCAATCATCAACTCAGTGTTTCAGGTGAACCATATCAACATCCGCAGCACTCTTCTTCCTCCTCCTCTTCCTACACTGCCCTCCCCCCGACTCCCCCATACTTGCCATCCCCCTCACTCCTCCTCCATTGTTGCATCACAGTCGACCTCTATCTCCATTGTTAAATTTGTGGTACTGGGAAGCTGGGTGGCTGTAAATAACATGCACAAGAGACAGAGAGGTGAGAAACAAACATGCAGCTTGTAATTTGATTATCCGGAATGCCCTATCATATTACATTCCATACGTAACACACAGGGAAGATTGACAGCAATTTGTAAGGGTTGAAATATACATGAATACATAACATATCCCTCTCCCCTCATTTTAAATGTTTCTCCCACCTTCCCATACACAGACCAGCTGCTGAACTATTAACATTCAATATTAATCAGCAAATTCAACCAACAACTAGGGAAACTAGGGAAAGAGGGTAGACTGCCTCTATTCCCAGACATACCCAGGGGATTATTCTGCCCCATGTGCTGACGGTTAGTCACTAAACTGGAGATTCAATCCGTCTGGCTTGTTCCTGTTAGGATACTGAACTGGGGATGACACCAAAGACATTTTATCTCTTGGTGGTGTTCTTATAGATCTTGGCTTGGCTACCTCATTGCCAGTAGGGGGTGCTTCAGAGAGCACAGTTGATGGGGGAGCACCGGCTGTGTCATGTGATCTTCATGGAGCTTCTGCAGTTGTTGCCACAGAATCCTGTTCCATTTCTACAACTGGATCTGGATTGGACTGTTTGTGTTGGTTTTCAGTAGCCTCAGAAGTGGGCAACAATGGATCAACATGCCTTCTCCAGATATTGTGGTTATTGGTTTCTACTGCGTACAACACAGGACTAGTTTGTGTCTCCACTGGTGCAGGTATCCACTTTGCATGTCCTTGGAACATTAGAGGAAATTTCACCACTCACCCATGTGGACATGGAAGCTCAATATATACAGCACCAGAGTCAGGACTGAAGCTAGGTTGCTTGAGGTATGATTCAGCAGCTCTATTAGCTATCCCAATGAAGACAAGATCCCTCTCGTGTGTATAAGCTTGCCCTTTCAACACAATTCAACATCTGAGATGTTCCAAGAACATCATCTCCAAAATGCTTCCTGTCCACATTGGTTTGGGCTTAGGATCAGTTGTGTTGCTCTTCGTGATCCCTCGCCATTATTACCTTCGACATGTGTAACCAGAGGTAAATTTATGATTCAATTCAATAATCCAAATACAACCTTATCAGCTCACTGTTAAATTCAACATGACCTCTGAAAGCCCGAATGATGCACTCACTGTCCCACTTCACAGAATTCCATGAACTTTTATTTAAATGCTCCAACTTGTTGTTTAGTTGCTTCCACCAACAGAAATTTATCATTTTGCTACATGTGTAGATTGTAATTTTTGAAGAATGAGACACGGGAAAAGTATGTAAGAAACCATTTGTGAGTCAGGTTCAAGTCTTGGGACTAACCACTAAATCTATTGCTAGCTTGTACATATTTCCATAATGTCACAGTACATGCTGATACCAAAGAAATGGCATACATGCTTATGGTTGAAATTGTCCTGCTGGAATAATACATCAAATGGCTCTGTATTTGCAACACGGTTAGTGCAATCCCTTTGGAGTGCCTGGGACCACTGATTGGGGTTCGATTCCTGCCGTTGTCTGCAAGGAGTTTGTACCTTCTCTCCGTGACCCTGTGGGCTTCCTGCGGGTGCTGCTTTCCTCTCACAATCCAACACACACAAGTAGGGGTGAGTTGTCGCTACGTTAGCGCCAGATCTGTGGTGACACTTTTGGGCTGCCCCCAGCACAGTACTCACTGATTTGATTTGACACAAAACAATGAATTTCACTTTATGTTTTGATGGACATGTGACAAATTAAGCTAATCTTGTATTACAGACTACAGAACCTGGGAATAGGTACAAACTTGGAGGGGAGAAGATACACTATAACTGTAGATATAAATTGGAGATACAGGTAGTAATTCTTTTATGCAATATTCTATTCAACAAGACAAACGAAAACAGATATTCTTTGAGAAGTGACCAGATATGCATAGGAAAGGAACCATGACTAGCCAAATGCAGGGCAGAGTCTTTGTCTTCTCTTAAACTATCCCAAACATAGTTTATCCACAATACATGTTTACCACAATCCTTTAACTTTTGCTGTTAAGCAGCTTATTGGTTGGTGAATGTAGTAGTAATTTACTCATAACACCTGGAGGGTTGACAAGCCAACTCCAAACAATGGATAGATATAGCTGTAAACAAATCTTACAATAATTAAATTTTTTTCAGTTCAAGAACGCATTGTGAATCAAGTACCAGCAACACCTTGGCATAACTTCAGACACAGCACTGGATATTGTAGCATGTATTCAGTGTGGTTGTTTTAAAGAGTTTGGCGAGATTACACAATACCAACACCAGGAGACAAAGGACCAAGCTGAGAGGAGGGGAGGGGAACAGAATAGTTTAGGTTCAACTGCCTGATGTTGTTGGATTTCATAAAACACAGGTGTTCTCGAAGAATATTGCATCTTTTTTTTCTCCAGTCCTGCAGAAGGGTCTCAGCCTGAAACGTCGACTCTATTCTTTTCTATAGATGCTGCCTGGCCTGCAGAGTTCCTCCAGTATTTTGTGTGTGTTGCTTGGGTTTCCAGCATCTGCAGATTTTCTCTTGTTTGTTCATGGATTTCATGCTCATTTTAAAGGTCCCAAACCATTTATATATCTCTCTAGTTTTTCAATCACACCTTCTTTTGCACTAAAATACACACTAACATTCTCGAAAATAAGAGAAGCTGATGCAACTGGGACAATAAGATTGAAACAATGTTGACAGGAGAGACACTGCAGCACCAGCCTGCTAGCAAACTGCTTATCCACACAAGTTTGCTGCAACTACCAACTCTGCGGTTTCTTTGCCAGCTCAAGTTCCAAACTTGGGTGCGGATTTTTCCAAGTGGACCTGTTGCCACACTCCCCAATCTGCCTTCTCTGGAAATAGAACATGGATACCCTGACCAGAAGCAGGTCCTCTGACAACATGGCAGGCTGACGTCACTAGCCTTTTTAAAATATTTAAAAATATTCAAAGGGAAACTTTTTAAAAAAAATGATCATTGTTTTAAAAGTATTTCGGAGTCTGCTTTCCTGGGGGGAGTCCTGAAATATATTGGCCCTTCCACTGAAAGGTGCCAGATCCACGCAAAATGGTTTGGGTTTTATCACCCACAGTATCAGTGACTGTGTTTACCTGCAATTAACAGTTTAAACTTCTCCCACCCTCAGGGCAGTTTTCTTCTTCCCTGGACAACATCTGGCTCTAGTCGGAAGTCCTGACTGAAGTGTAACTCATTGGCCACTCTTACATTTTATTTGAAATTCTCCCACCCAAATCGTATTTATCTTCTCAACATTCTCTACAGAACGTTCCTCGGCACAACTTATGCCTCTTCTGTAGAGAATGAATGTTTCTGCTGTATAAATCTTTCCCCAACCAATGTTGCTGTTTGACTTTCAGCTTCCCTTTCCAAAAGAATCTTAACCTGAGTTAGTGAGGATTGCCTTTTCACTGAATCTTTCAATGTCACATTGTGCTCACTGCCAACAAGTGATCAGGAAAGATTAGAAGATGACACCTCATCCAATATTCTACCACTCAGTGCTTGCTCCCCACCGCCACTGTCCCAGCTCACCTGCACCCTACCTCTCTAACGTACAGTAGACAGCTCATTCTGTCAGTCCACATTTGTGGGGCAGAATGGTTACAACATGGCTGAAGGCCATTGAGTCCACAAAGCTCTAATTAACAATAATCCTGCTAGCCTCACACCAGTCCTTACTCCATAGCTTTGCAAATTCTTTACTTTCAGACATTTATCCAGCTTGCTTGTGAATGCTACAAATTGAATTGTCCTCCAATATTATTCATGACAGTCCATTCTAGCCACAAGCTACTCACTGCATACACATTTTTTCCCCAATTGCTTTTTGGGTTCTTTTGCTAATAATCTTCAGTCTACGTGCTCTGTTATCCAATTCCTCCACCAATGGAAATACGTTACGTCTAGTAAGTCTTTCATGCACTTTTCAATTTAATTACATTTTTAGATCTCTTTACAGCCTCCTATGTTGAAAGAACACTGTCATATTCACAGAACAAAAGACCAGAGCTCTGAAATGATTTGCTGAATTTCTTATAAACTGTCTCCAAATCCTTCAAGTCTTTTCCAGGGCATCGTACCTAAAACTGGTCACAATACATTAGGAATGCATGAACTAGTGATAAGCATTTGTCATGACTTCCTTGGTCTTACACTCTATTTCTGTACTTAAAAGCTTCTTTTAAACTTGTCTGTCCACTATCAACAAACTTTAAACAAATTCTCCTTAATCATATTGTTTTTATTTCCCCTTTAAAATCAGGCCCTCTAGTTTATAATTGCCTCTTCTCATTTTTCCTGCCAAATACTTTATATTTCTTAGTATTAAAGAATAAGATTCATTATACACAGTAAAATTCTTTGGAATAAATACAAGCAATTCTCAGACACTATGATGGAATAAGATTGCAATGCACAAGAAAGTCTTCCTTTGGTCAATGTTAACAACACATTAAAATGAGTGCATGACAGCTTCGTTGCAGAGATTTGGAAAGAATTTTCTCTTTTGTTACTAAAAAAACTCCATATAGTCAATTGTGTGCTATTGTATTCTATCGAAGTATGTACCCTTTTCAAACCTCATGCCTTAATCAAACCATCTTATTATTAACAGAATAACTGCAGTCTAAGTTTTGCTCAAAGATAAAGGAAGCAAAATATGTGATTGGTTTTGAAACAAAATATTATTTTTCCTATTCTTAGTACCAAGATTAGACAATTCTTACAAAAAAAGTCATAAATAAATCAGTACATTTTAATGAGAAGATAGTGCCCCTTCCTTCATTAAAGGTATCAAACGGAAATCATCAAAATTTCTTAAATATCACACGAACTGTGGGACTCCACTAACCCATTCACAACAAGTGTTGTTTGTACTTGTTCAACATTGGTTTTAGAAGTGACATATCAATGACCTAATGTAAACTGCAGAGCAGGAAGTTTCTGCTTAAGGTTGCCATTTGGGCTTAATCTTCCTATTCTTTGCGAAACAGCTGGAGGAGACTTGGTACCCAAAAGAGGGATGTGGACTCGGCTGGAAATCTCAGGATCAATTAACTGTGGGGTAGCCATTCAATGTCCACTCAGTAAGCTGAAAGGACAAGAATATGTTTAAGAAGTGTGTGCGGTACAAAGAAGATTAAGTAACAAGAACTGAATTTCATGGAATTATTGTATAATTAAACCTAAATAAAACACAGGATTGGATGCATTAGGATTAAGTACATGAATTGCATCTAATATTTTAAGTGGAAATGTTTGACAATGAGAAATGGAGCAATATAAGTCGAATCTGGGTACTATAAATCGATACACATGATGAAATGTATTTTCAGTTTCTACCCTTCATTTTTCACGGTTGATTAAGTTCTTTTTCTGGGTACATGTATTTGGCGCTCTGCACTCTACTTACTATGTGTGTGGCAGAAGTCTATCTGCTGTCCCTGGATATTAAACTTCCACTATTATTTGGCCTTCTATCATGCTCATCGCATAAATCTGGCTTGAAGCCCATGTAAAAACATTTGTACTTAAGAGTGGCCTTTCAAGTACAAAGTTGAAAAATCTGCCGTGGTTTCTAGTTACATTTAAACTCCTATTTGACCACTGTGGTAATTTGAATACAGCATCAACAGGTTCAGGAGCCTTATAGAATTAAGAGGCTATCACTTCCCTGAGGAAAATGAATGCACTTGCATCAGCATTGAGTGTCAAACTTAAAAGCCAGACTCTACTTAGTGACTAAATCTGTTCTGAGCATAAGGTGTTAAATTGAAGGTAGGCAGCATTGCTTGACAGATTATAATCAAAGACTCACATTTACTAGTTTGCATTAAAAACAGATAACTAAAAACACAAAGATTTTTCAAGTCTAAGGTGTTCATCCACTGACATATATACTTCAGCAAATTGGCTGAATTTAATGTGCTGAAGAGCAGGCTTCAGCCTAATTACGTGCATTATAGCTGCAGAAGTGACCACAGCTCTCGGAGTCTTTGTAAAGACCACAGAAATAAAGTGAATAGTAGAAAAGCTTGATGGCATCTGTGGATAGGAAACTTATTAAAAACCCCAACCCTTTTTTTTATATCCAACCACATTTTCCCTGTGGGTTTTCAATGTCTCACAGAATAAAGACAGCAGGGCTCATTACCCGGAGTGGGGTGTTCAGAGCTCTGATGGTGCTGGAATGTCTCTGTTAGTCAGGTAAAAACCTATCCACCTCGGCACAATGGCTGACCACTTCAGAGGGTGTTTGGAAATGTTAGGCTTTTGAATGTAACTGCAGGTGTTGTTTCCCAAAGGCTCTAAAGGCAGCCCACAAATGAAGAAACTAAAAAGCACTCTGGAATGTGTGCAAGGCTTGGGAGGAAATCTAATGATGGAAATACAATTTATTTCTGCTAATTATACCTCCCTACCATGATTAACGCAATGTTAAAGATGAGGAAAATCTGCGTGAAATAATAAATTCAATGTCTTTCAGACTCCTGCTGTGATGATGTCTCTCTGTCAGTGTAGGAGCAAACTGAATGATCACACGCAGCTGGTGTTTGAAACAACAGGCAACTTATTAAAAACTGGCACGCACCAGGAGACCAGTCAAAACTGACCTACCTGGACACGAATTTGGTACAGCTTTTACATTCTCAGTTGATGAGATTACCAGCAAAAATGCATTTTAATAATAGAATGGTGGCTACAGGAGGTCTTAATTAAGTAATGGACTAGGTCCTGATTACAGAATAAAATGATTGTCCACAGGTCTAACAGTAAATCCAATTTTTGTCTTACAACAATGGGTGCATAATTAATGAAATGCCTGAACCTTGGACGTCATCACAGCTACATTCCATATCTCTACTCCTCGGCTTCGTTTGTGCTTCCCTGTTACCATATTAGCACAATCCACCTCCCTATTTACTAGTTATTAGTTTCTAGGCCTCACTGTTCCTTCCACTACAACTGCCAGAAATTTGTTTCCTCACTTCGGAATGCACTTAAATGTGTTGAGAATTTATGGTAATTTATAAGAAAGAAAACTGTTATTCTACTCCAATGTTTTCTTCCTGCAGTAGCATTTAACATGGCCGTACCAGAAGAAAGCCACAGTGTTTGCTAATTCAAGTTCAACAGGATGAAAACTGGTTAAACTGCTACCATTAAGAGAGTGGAGCAAGTGGGACTTTCGTTTTGCTTTCTACAATTGTTTATTTTCTCTTGTCCATTGCTTTCCAGAAATATTGATGTGAATATTATGAGCAACTATTCAATAAAGCTAACCATATGTTTTACAATATTTCACTGACTTCAAGATGGAGAGGACACTGGCACTAACTTTAATCATTTGTGAGGGCACATTGACCCACTTCTACAAACTGCTGGACATTGTCTTAGTTTGGACCGATATTGTTTCCTTTGTTTTGTTGCCTCTGGAAGGATCTTTCAAATGTTCTTCTCAAGTTCAAGCTGACAAAATGATCCTATTTGCAATGCTTAAAATATTTGGTAGTTTTAGTACTGCTTCCAAAACTGCAAAGATTTCAACGTTGCATATTCCAAACTATTTTACTGCTGTAGTGTCCCAGAACTGTAGGTTTATCTGTTACAGTAATCATACACAGTTATCAGCCTGGTTTTACCTATGTGCAGGGAATATACCCAATACAGATATTCTGACAAGCAGATTCCAACTAAAATGGATGTGCTGTTGAAAGATAAGTGACTTCATTTGAGTCACTTATGCAGTTTATCAAGTTTCAAATTAACTTCAGGTATTTGACTGGGTCAGTCATGGTTAGAATGGGAGAAAATGAGAAAGGAAACCAAAACTGGTTTCAAACTGTGGGAAGGAGGAGTGACACGTGTATCCCTGAGCTTGATGGATGATTGTACTGTATGAAGTTGGTGAGGGATGGGTAATCAGTTTGGACCGATCTCAAAAGATTGCAGCCTCTACTAGAGGACATCCAGTAGGCTGAGATGAGGCAAGTTTAAAGGTGGTAGATTTTTTAGACGGAGTGGTAAGTGCATGAAGTGCGTTGCTGGGGGTAGTGGTAGAGACTGATCTGTTAGGGATATTTAAGAGGCTCTTAGATAGGCACATGGATGAAAGAAAAATGGGAGATTATAATGGGGGTTATAGGTTGTATAGGAAGGAAGGTTTAGATTGGCCGTGGTGTAGATTAAAAAGTTAGCACAACTTCATTGGCTGAAAGGCCTGTACAGGGCTGCCCTGTTCGATGTTCTACATCTCCTGGTAGTAACTCATAAACAGGCCAAGTGCTTGGTGATATAGCTGGGAACAGGTGGAGAAGAAAACAGTAGGCTTCAAATCTGGGAAAGGAAGCCCTTTCAACAGTAACATACTGTATATTGTAAAATAACATACATTGCGCATGAGCCAATACTTATTTCTGGAGAGTCACCTACAGCGCATTGGAAATGTTTTTTCAAACATTTATCTGCTGAACCAGAGTGCAGAGGGCCCAGAATGAATTCCGCTCACGGCAACCACCTATCAGGGCATTCATGGATGACCTCACAGTCACCACAGAATCAGTCCCAGGCTGCCGGAGGATTCTGCAAGGGCTCGAAAAGCTGGTGGAGTGGGCCCAGATGTGTTTCAAACCTGCCAAATCAAGATCAATGGTGCTGAGGAAAGGGAAGGTGGAGAACAAGTTCCGGTTCAGCATCGCAGGCACAGCCATCCCAACCATCACAGAAAAGCCAGTCAAGAGCTTAGGCAAAGTTTTTGACAGCTCTTTAAGGGACACAACATCCATTCAGGCAACCTGCACCGAGTTGGATGGCTGGCTGAAATCTGTGGACAAGTCTGGCCTACCTGGGAAGTTTAAAGCCTGGGTGTATCAGCATGGCATTCTTCCCAGAATCCTGTGGCCCCTCCTTGTCTATGCAGTTCCGATCACGACAGTCGAAACCTTAGAGAGGAGGGTTAGCAACCACCTCAGGAGATGGCTGGGGCTGCCAAAGAGCCTGAGCAGCATCGCACTCTATGGACACCACAACAAACTGCAACTGCCCTTCAAATCCTTGGAGGAAGAATTCAAGGTAATAAGAGCCAGAGAAGTGCTACAGTATAGGGACTCAAGTGACCCGAAGGTGGCTAGAGCAGGGATCCAAGTAAGTACTGGCAGGAAGTGGAGGGCAGAGGAAGCTGTTCAGGAGGCAGAGGCGAGGCTGCGTCACAGGAGGCTGGTGGGAGTGGTCACACGAGGCCGAGCTGGGCTAGGATCCTTTCCAACTCCCCAAATGGACACCAGAGGGCAGGAAAGGCATTGTCTAGTTCAGGAGGAGGTGAGAGCAGTAGAGGAGGAGATGAGAGCCTGCAAGGCGGTGGGAATGAAGCAACAGGGAGCTTGAACAAGATGAGAGAATGCGGTTGAGAGGAAAGTGACCTGGGCTGATCTTTGGAAAGCCGAACCACGACGCATCCAATTTCTCATCCAGGCAGTGTATGATGTGCCTCCAAGCCCATCAAACCTGCACACATGGGGCAAGGCAGAGTCATCTGCGTGCCCACTGTGCTCCAAGCGAGGAACCCTGGAGCACGTCCTCAGTGGCTGTGCAAGGGCACTTGGTGAGGGACGGTACAAGTGGAGGCATGATCAGGTCCTGAAGACCATTGCCGAAGCCATTAGCGCAGGAGTTGAGTGGGCGAAGTGGTCCCGACCCTCCAAGCAGACCATTGCCTTTGTCAGAGCTGGGGAGCAGCCAATAGAACATCGGCAGGCATTCTGACCTCTGCAAGGGACTGGCAGCTGTTGGTGGACCTCGAAGGGCAGCTGATGTTCCCCGACCATATCGCAGCCACTACCCTGCGACCAGACATTGTCCTAGTGTCTGAGTCTACTAAGCAATTGGTGCTGCTGGAGCTGACAGTCCCATGGGAAGATAGCTTGGAGGAGGCCTTTGAAAGGAAGTTCTCCAAGTACACAGGACTGGTCAGCAACTGTCAGCAGGTTGGATGGAGAGCGAGGTGTCTCCCAGTGGAGGTTGGTTGTAGGGGATTCGTAGTCCGTTCTTTAGTTTGAGCCTTCAGCATTTTGGGCATCGAGGGAGAGAGGAAGAGGAGAGCCATCCGCAGTACCACCGATGCGGCAGAGAGGGCCTCAAGATGGCTGTGGCTCAAAAGAGGGGAGCCATGGAGTCATAAGTAGCTAGCCATCTGGACACAAGCTGGGGCCTGATCAGCCCTGGCTGGGTCACCTGGACGAGGTTGTATGATGTTGAAAGACCCGAAACACCTGATGATTCCAGGAAAATCACTGAAGATGTGTCCAGGAGCATCAATAGATGTATGTACACAGCAGAAGGAGGACTGTTCTGGATAGTTCAACACTTTTTGGTTATCCCCAACTGCCTTTGAGAATGTGCTGGTGAGTTGCCATTTTGGAGATTGAAGTTCTTCTGGTGAAGGCACCTCCACTATTCTGTTTGATATGGAGTTTCAGAATTTAGGTTCTATGACAACTGAGCGAAGGTGATGCATTTCTGAGTCAGGATGGTGCATGACTAGGAAATGCATGCTGGACCCTTGCAAAATTTTCCAGATCACACCTTTATTTTGAAGACAGTTTCTCAGCTGGCAATATAGATGTCAATTAAAGGACTGAACTCCAGCCATTCCCATCTCCAGTCTACTGATACTTCTGGAATCCTTGAACCTTCCCTCACGAGTAAAGGTAGACTGGTACCACTCACCTTGGGTGCAGAGTTCCCTCTGCTGGATCCCCAGTTTCCAGCTCCAAAAGGTCAGATCCTCACTTTTGGGGATTGTTAAACCTTACAGTGGAAGAAAGATACATTACAGTGGTTCAGTGGATGTTTCAGAAATTTCTATAGAGATTTCAGAACAAAATTTGGGTTTGACATTCCATTACTGCATTGGGGAAGACTGCACCTTCAGAGATGTTGCCTTTTGGATAAGACATTAAACCAAGGCTTCAAAGATGGCAGTATGTGAGAACTGTGAGATGTGGGCATTAGTTCTTCCTCTCTGAAAGCTCGCTGGACCTGTGAATGTTAGCAGCAAGTCCCATTTGCTAGAGAGTGTTGGCAAATGACTGATAAGGCTGTGATGATTGACTGTGCCTGAGGCTGGTGGTGCAAATTATAAAGATTGACACTTGAAGGTCCAATCATTGACCTTGCAACACACACAAAATATTGGAGGAACTCAGCAAGCCAGGCAGCATCTACGGAAAAGAGTATAGTTGATGTTTTGCGCCGAGACTCTTTGGCAGGACTAGAGAAAAAAAGGTGAAGAGTAGATTTAAAAGGTGGGGGAGGGAAGAGGGAAAAGGTGATAGGTGAAGCTGGGTTGGGAGGTATGAAGTAAAGAGCTGGGAGGTTGATTTGTGAAAGAGATTCAAGGCTGGAGAAGGGGGAGTCTGGCAGGAGAGAACAGAAGGCCATGGAAGAAAGAAAGGTGGGGGGGGGGGTGAGGAAGAGCACCAGAGGGAGGTGATGGGCAGGCAAGGAAATAAAGTGAGAGACGGAAAAGGGGATTGGAATGGTGAAAGAGGGGAGGAGGCATTACCAGAAGTCCAAAAAAAATCGATGTCCATGCCATCAGGTTGGAGGCTACCCAGACGGAATATAAGGTGTTGTTCCTTCAACCTGAATGTGGCCTCATCATGACAGTGGAGGAGAGGTTGCCTGGCCTGCTGAGTTCCTCCAGCATTTTGCTTGTGTTGCTTGGATTTCCTGCATCTGCAAATTTTCTCTTGTTTTTAATCATTGACTTTAACAGGTTTGTGAGGTCAATGAGCATACTACAGGTTCTTGAAACTTAGTTCTGGCATTAGCCTCCCAAGATTTCTGCATTCCCTGCCTTTAAGGAGTACATTCAGAATGTTCACCGGTTATTTGAGGATAGATCTTGGCTGGTGAAAGCCTTGGTGTCAATTTCCTTGGCACTAGAAAAGATAGAGGCATCTGCATAATAGTGCTTTAAAAATATTATTATATTTCACAGTCTGGCATAAAACAACATTGCTAGACATTCTCATATCTTTGTATTCTTCTTCAATGGCTCCTTCAGGTTGAGGATAAATTACTTCCACTTCCGTCCAATGGCTTTTGAGGTGACTGATGAGGCCAATGTTGAGTGAATGAACAGTGAGGTTAGTACTGTCTGTATGTAGGGGTCCATGTTAATGAACATCTAGCACAGTGTTGGCAAGCAGCCTGCAACATGAGCACTAGGCATGTCTGATTCACTCAACACAACTTTGCACCTGTTTCAAGATGATAGAATTTAGCTACCATATACCTTTCCTCAAAATAGTAAAAGTTGCCTTTAAGGGCAACACTTTTGTGAGGACGTTGATTCAAAAGTACTTACGTAATGATTCCTATTAAATTCAAACTATTAACATTAAGCTCAGTAATGACAGAATTACTTAACTTACACTTGTTCATCTGGAATGAGCCACAATCACAGATCCATTGCATCCTATTAGTATGTGTGTCTACCTAATGAAACTGTTTCATTCATGTTTTTGGACTTCTCATGATTACTTCAGCTTTCATGCTACTCCCTTCTAGATGAGAAAATGGGGGATATGGTAAAAGTGTGCATTAAAAGGGGTTTAATATCATCAATATTTGCATTATAGCAAGAAAATATGGAATATACACAAAATATACTGTCTGATACTGGAGGTGATACAGAGTTTAACATGGCAAAAAATGGCCTGTGATATTTTGATTCCCAGGCAAAATGCAACATGATCATTGTTCAGAATTAATCATATTTTAATCTTTCCATATCATAAGAAACAATAATTTTGGCACATACTTATATCCAGAAGTAGATGACCATATCATAAAATGGAATTAAAATATAGACTAAAGAAAGAGCTTGTCCATATCAAACACGAGGAAATCTGCAGATGCTGGAATTTCAAGCAACACACACAAAAATTGCTGGGGAACGCAGCAGGCCAGTCAGAATGAAGGGCCTTGGCCCGAAACATCGACTGTACCTCTTCCTATAGATGCTGCCTGGCCTGCTGAGTTCACCAGCATTTTTTGTGTGTGCATTGCTTGTCCATATCAAGACTCTTTGATGGAGTTTCTAAAGCATCTGAAGTATTTGACCCAGTCAAATCTTGTACAGACAAAGAAACTAACTTCTATCAGATAAATTTCAAATAGAAAGACTGAATACTGAGAATTTGTAAATTTAAGTGTATCAAAAAGGAAAACTTTGCTGTGAATGATATGATAGTCCATATAAGATTACCACTGAATTATATGAATCATATGTTTTCTGAGAGCTAATCCAGAATGGATATTAACAGTTCCATATTGATGAAGAAAGCATTCTATTAAAAGGTTTATAGTATACATTACTCTGAAATGATACAAAGGATTAATTTTTCAATATATCTGCAGCAGCAAAAATATTTTGACAGCTAAGCTGTTGAGGGAATTCAAGCATCTTGAATTTAAGCAGATATTCAAATACATGCAGCCGACCAAGCAGAAAATGGTGTTCAACCTTCTCAGTGTTCTTCACAGGGTACAAGAAAATAACCTCTGGTCACATCCAGGAATTTGAAGAGCAACATAAATATTTCAGTTTTGTCTTCACAAAAGGGAACTGTAACTAGATGCAATGCCAGGTCCACAATCTTCTAGGTTAGGTTGTTCACTGTTTGAATTGTGTATTTGTATTTCTCAGAGACTTTGTGCGATAGAAATGAATTTGTGAAGCATATCTGGAGTGTAAAGAGAGCAAACCAGCATGCGGAATAGAATCAAACACCTTCTTTGATGTGATGGCAGTTTTGAAAGGAAGCAGTTCATTGCATGTGGAGGGAGGGGGTTCCATTAACAGACTCCGTCAGTAAAGGAAGTTGGATAGTGAGGTTCTTTTTTCCTGAGATTGAAAGAGTAGAAATAGGAATGGATATGCAGGGAACGTGAAGAGAAAATGGAGGGAGGTAGGGAATAAAGTGATCAGTTGTAGGAGGCATTTAGGCAGAAGGCCTCCATCTAATGATAAACATGCAGGTTCAACGCATTTCTTCTTGCTCCTCTTTGCCGTTTGATATTTTACCAAGAACAGTGGTGTCAGCTGCAAAGTTATAAATGGTGTTTGAGCTGTGCTTAGCCACACAATTATGAGAGTAGAGCAGTGGGCTAAGCACACACCTTAGAGGTGCACCTGTGTTTATTGTCAGTGAGGAGGAGATATTATCACTGATTCACACTGACTGTGGTTTCCCAATGAGGAAGGTGAGAAAGCTGAAGATCCAGTTGCCTGTATAAATGTCTCTTAAATATAGTAATTGTATCTGGTTCTGCCATCTCCTCTGGCAGTGGGTTCTAGGTATCAAACTCACTCTGTGTAAAAAATATACCCCTCAAATCCCATTTATAACTCCATTCTCACCTTAATCCTATGCTTTTTTTTGTTTTGGATGGGAAAATGATTTGGCTATCTACCCATCTATGCCTCTCATAATCACATATACTTCCATTAGGCCACCAATCAGCCTCCTTCACTCTGGGGAAAACAAGACCAGTCTATCTATTTTCTCTCCTTAACTAATATCTCCCAATCTAGGCAGCAATCCATGCAACCACAACCTGCCTACAGTGTGGTGACCAAAACTGCAGGTAATACCTCATGTGTGGCCTAAGCAGTGTTTTGTAAAGTTGAGAAGGAACTTAACATCTCTGATATTATGTGCCTGAACTTATAAAGGCAAGGATGCCTTCTCCATCCTAGCAACCTCTTTCAGGGAACAACAGACTTGGACTCTTAGATTTCTCTGTTCATCAACTTTCCTTAGTGCCCTGCCATTTACCATGTTTGCCCTCCCTATATCTGCCATGCAAAATGCATCACCTCACTTACACAAGATATTGAGCAGATGCTGGAGATCCAAAGCAACAGACACACAATGCTGGAGGAACTCAGGAGGTCAGGCAGCATCTGTGTAAATGAACAAACAGGCAACATTTTGGGCCTGGAACTTTGGGACTGGAAAGGAAGATGGAAGATGCCAGAATAAAAAGGTGGGGTGGGGGGGGTGGGGAGAGGAAAGAATAATAGCCAGAAGGTCACCTCACTTGTCAGGGTTAAATTTCATCTACCTAACTTTCCATCTGATCAAATTACAACTTCCCAGTTACCTAAGAGCCAACAGAACTGGCATGGAAGAAAGCTGCCTTAGATCTCGAGGGAATTCCTCCTTCCATTCTCCCACTCTAGTTATCATGTGTGAGTGAATGGATTGTTTACCGAGAGGTCTAGATAGGTCTAGGTTGTTTACTGACAAGTCTAGACATTTGTTTAAAAACATGATATATGACCAGTCTACTTTGAAGGAAGGAAAATCATATTGTTTTCATCCAGAATGAAGGGAATGAGGTATTTTCAGTATGGAAACAAGCGACATGCGAATTGTATCCCTTGTAGCAACCAAACAATTCTTGTGCCAATTACAACTAATGCTGTGCTGGCAAAGTACTAAAATGCAGGCAAAATGGCAAATAAGAAACCTCCTTGTCGGGTTTGGTGACCTGGTGACAATTTGCAAGTCTAGGCACCAGGTCATCAAGGAATTCACCTTTCCTGACTCTCTTTGTTTTGTTTGTGACCATCATTCCTGGAGATAGAGCATGCGGTATCGCCTTTCATATTTGCGGTCTATACTGGCCCACAGGCACCACACAAACTGGAGGGTGACCTTGATGCACTCAGATTTCATTCATTTTATGAAATAAAGTCATTTTGAAAAAAGGGGGAAATAATGATTTAAATATTTGCATAAAGTATTACGCATTCTCAAATCCATTGTACGTCAGGTTTGACACTGTACTGATTTATATTCCAATGTAAAACCAAAATGATGCAAGATTAAACCCTTCAGGAGGTCTTCGTCTGATTCACTTCTAAATCAAGTTAAATCTTGCCTTTGGGTTTATGCTTCAAGTTTAGTATTGATGAGCAGTAAAGATTTTGCAGGTGTAGAGTATAGTTCTCACTGGGTTATCTGCATTCCACCTGATGCACTCAAGAGGATTTAAATTACACAGATCAGTAGAAATCAGAAATAATCACAGCTGTGCAAAGACCAAACCTTGGCCCATTATATAGTCACATTATCACAGAAGGCAATCAGAAAATGGCACATCAAACCAAAAGCTCCTGGAAACAATTGCTTTACCAATCAGGAGGCAAGGATAAGACTGCAGGAATAAATGGCCCAGGATGCAGCTCGCTTTGGCAAAGGAGAGATCTAAGAGCGTGTCAAATGTAGTCTTCAGTAGAGTAGTCCAGTTGGATAGGATAAGTTCCCTCTTCCTAGCTGACTGTAAGAGTCTTATTTATATGGTGTCAGTTGTGGCACAGTGGGCTGCATCCTTGTCTTTAAGTCAAAAAGGCTGTGAATTCAAGCTCTACTTCAAACATTTGCACCCAAATATCTCGACCAAATCCACTCAAGTACGGAGGCAGTACAACACCGCTGGTAGGGACTTTAAACTGAGGATGTGTTTGTCCTCCGAGTTTGCTGTAAAAGTTCCTGCTAAAGTATTTTGACAAAGAGGAGGAGACGATATCATTGGAATGCTGTCCCTTGTATAGCCTTCAACCAACACCTGGATATTATCAGAGTGAGGCAGTTCATTGTATACAAATTAAGTGCTAGGTTCCTTATGTCACACAAGATACTAGATTACAGAAGCATTATTTTTGTAACATGATTTGAGATAACTCAAGGCACTGAAGGCATTGTATAAACATCAGCAACACACATCAAAGTTGCTGGTGAACGCAGCAGGCCAGGCAGCATCTGTAGGAAGAGGTGCAGTCGACGTTTCAGGCCGAGACCCTTCGTCAGGGCTAACTGAAGGAAGAGTGAGTAAGGGATTTGAAAGTTGGAGGGGGAGGGGGAGATCCAAAATGATAGGAGAAGGCAGGAGGGGGAGGGATGAAGCCAAGAGCTGGACAGGTGATAGGCAAAAGGGATACGAGAGGATCATGGGACAGGAGGTCCGGGATGAAAGACAAGGGGTGGGGAGGAACCCAGAGGATGGGCAAGAGGTATATTCAGAGGGACAGAGGGAGAAAAAGGAGAGTGAGAGAAAGAACGTGTGCATAAAAATAAGTAACAGATGGGGTACGAGGGGGAGGTGGGGCATTAGCGGAAGTTAGAGAAGTCGATGTTCATGCCATCAGGTTGGAGGCTACCCAAACGGAATATAAGGTGTTGTTCCTCCAACCTGAGTGTGGCTTCATCTTTACAGTAGAGGAGGCCGTGGATAGACATGTCAGAATGGGAATGGGATGTGGAATTAAAATGTGTGGCCACTGGGAGATCCTGCTTTCTCTGGCGGACAGAGCGTAGGTGTTCAGCAAAGCGGTCTCCCAGTCTGCGTCGGGTCTCGCCAATATATAAAAGGCCACATCGGGAGCACCGGACGCAGTATATCACCCCAGCCAACTCACAGGTGAAGTGTTGCCTCACCTGGAAGGACTGTTTGGGGCCCTGAATGGTGGTAAGGGAGGAAGTGTAAGGGCATGTGTAGCACTTGTTCCCCTTACACGGATAAGTGCTAGGAGGGAGATCAGTGGGGAGGGATGGGGGGGACGAATGGACAAGGGAGTTGCGTAGGGAGCGATCCCTGCGGAATGCAGGGGGGGGGAGGGAAAGATATGCTTAGTGGTGGGATCCCGTTGGAGGTGGCAGAAGTTATGGAGAATAATATGTTGTATGCTCTGTCCGCCAGAGAAAGCTGTATAGCTAAATAAATAAATGAATAAATAAACAAGATCCAATTGCAAGTGAGCACTAGCACCACTAACTGTCAACTTCATTCTATAGAATATAGGACAGCACCGTTTCCTCAGCTCTCGATGCTGTGCTGATTATTATAAACCTACTCCACTATCAATCTAACTGTTTCCTCCTACACATCCCATAACCCTCCAGATTTCTTATATCCATGTGTCTATCGAGCAGTCTCTTAAATATGCCTGTTGTATTAACCTCCACCACCAACAGAGAGTTCCAGGTGTGTGTGTATATATATTTATCTATATTGTAATTTCTTTACATTAATGTTTTGTATTTTTGACAGATTTATTTCTAATTGTTTTTAGGTTTTTGTTTATATACATGCAAGAATTGCTACACAAATTAATTTCTCATTCTCAGTCAGTGAGAATGCTTAAATGTGATTGGTTGCCCACCCAGTGTGATGCCATGTTCTATCAGATATCAGCATCTTCTTGAGCTGATTCCTGACACCATCAGCAGTCAGAAATAATGACTGAAACATACCTTAAAGCTTGCAAGCTTGAATAGTGTCGTGCTGCCAATGGCAGCAGCCTACACGAGATCATTAGCTCTTGGATAGACTTTGCTGCAAACACAGATGACCAAGCTTTTTAAATTTCACGCTAGGCAGTTCAATGTGGCCTCACCTGCAATCTTACAAAGGACCAACAGCATAAACGTAGAACTGGGTGGAGGAGGGGTACTGCTCTAGGCTCCACTTTAAAATCATGGCAAGTCATTGCAACATTACTGCAGAATTCAGATGTGGCAGTGACCCTCCTCGACTCTGCCTGCTGTTTGCATAGCGTCATTGGCCTAAACCCCAGTTGATCCTGTCTGAGGTGATTGTTTCTCAGGCAGAGTATCTCAGTGGTGCCCCAGCTCCTTTCCAGAACTCATCTGTCTTTTGTGATCTGTTTCAGCTACGTCTGGTGCTGGTGTCTGCCTAGGTTAGCCTAGTTGGTGAGCACTAGTATGGACCCTAATACCTCGTGCAAGGACAGATTGTACTGCTTTGCAAGATGCCAGATATTAGACTGAGTGACCTGACTGCAACTAGATTAAATCTGCAGGTGTTCACTTGAGAAGTGTGAATTATTACTGGCAAGCCAATGTTAATTTCTCATTCTTAAATAACCCTCAGAAGTGGTTTGTGCCACATATTTGTCACTGTTTGTGTGGAAGAAACTCCCTAATGTGCTGTAGTTGTGGAGATTGGATGGATGGGGCAGATCCTTTAATTAGACTCGGTGAAAGATCAGTGAAAATATTTCAAAGTCAAGACAGGGTGTGAAATAGAGAACCTGACAGCAATAATACTCTCACTAAGTAGTGACTGTTACTCAGTCCTTTCAAGTTTTAGGGGTCTTTGGTTTGGAAGGTAATCACAGAAAGCTCAGTGGGGCACATCTTGTACTTGGCACCTGTGGAACCATGAGGTGCTAATGGTGGGGGGAGTAAATATTTGAGCTGGAGAATTTGGTAGTTAAGGTGCCAATCAGGCACCCACTTGTTCCCTCACATTATTCCTTCACATTCATATCTTGTATCTTGTAGATGACAGACAGCCTAGAATAAGTGAGGAAGTGAGTCATAGGTGCCAGGCACCTAGCTTCTTACCAACTATGTAGCTATGGTATTTGTGACGGCTGTTTCTGGCCCATGGTGACTCATACAATGTTGTTTATAGAGAGTTAGAGAACATAAAAATAATCAGTTGTAAAGTAAGTATGGTTTATCAGACACATCCATTTTTGGAACTTGCACAATGTAAAATTTACTTGCCTTTTCTCACCACATTGCTGAATGTTGTCCAGGCCTCACTGGCTTGTAGCCAACCAACACTCACATCTTCCCCCTGCCTCCCCATCGCATGTCTTTACTGCACCCAATTCCAGGCTCTCATCTCCATTCACCTCTGCACCCACATCCTCACCACACCCAATTCCAGCTTTATCTCCCCCCACCTCTGCACCCACATCCTCACCACACCCAGTTCCAGCTCTATCTCCCCCCCCACCTCTGCACCCACATCCTCACCACACCCAGTTCCAGCTCTATCTCCCCCCCCACCTCTGCACCCACATCCTCACCACACCCAGTTCCAGCTCTAGCTCCCCCACCTCTGCACCCACATCCTCACCACACCCAGTTCCAGTTCTATCTCCCCCCCACCTCTGCACCCACATCCTCACCACATCCAGTTCCAGCTCTATCTCCCCCCACCTCTGCACCCACATCCTCACCACACCCCGTTCCAGGACACACACCTCCTCCCACCTCTGCACCCACATCCTCACCACACCCAGTTTCCACACTCACATCTCCCTTCATCTCTACACCTCACATCCTCACCACACCCAGTTCCAGCTCTATCTCCCCCCACCTCTGCACCCACATCCTCACCACATCCAGTTCCAGGATCCACATCTCCCCCATCTCTACATCTCATATCCTCACCACACCCAGTTCCAGCTCTATCTCCCCCACCTCTGCACCCACATCCTCACCACATCCAGTTCCAGGACACACACCTCCTCCCACCTCTGCACCCACATCCTCACCACACGCAGTTCCAGCTCTATATCCCCCCATCTCTACACCTCATATCCTCACCACACCCAGTTCCAGGACCCACATCTCCCCCCACCTCTGCACCCACATCCCACCACACTCATCTCTCCCCATCTCTGCATCCCACCCAGTTCCAGTTACCTTGGGGCACTGGCTAATACTCAAATCCAACTGATGATTTCATTGGACACATGCAACATTTGACTTTTATAGCCTCCTCTATACCAGGCTATGCCTGAATTCCACAAAATCCAATGTCTAGCCAATTATCTGTTTACTCTAAGGGTCACACATGTAGCCATTCTCATACCTGTAGGTAATTTACGGAAAGACAGTTCATGCTTTTAAATGCATGGCTTTGGAATGGCGTTCTTTTCTCTGCTGTGAGGGAACAAATGAACACTTGTCTTACCTCCTTATTCTGCTCCTACCTTCATAATACAGATAATAAAATGATAACAGGAATAGTAATTTTTTTTCATCGTGATCAGTATTATGATTTAAACAGAAACACAAGACATTCGGCAGATGCTGGAAATCTAGAATAACACACACAAAATACTGCAGGAACTCAGCAGCTCATGCAGCATCTAAGGAGAGGAATTAACAGTAGACATTTTGGACAGTGATCATTTATCAGGACTGGAATGGAAAGAGAAGAAATAAATTGATTTTAATAGAAATTTTGGACAGCAGTGGCTCATCATAGGTTCAATACTATCTGTGTGGGGTTTGCTCATTCTCCTACTGGTTTCCTCAGGTTCTTTGTTTTATCCCAGATCCCAACGACATGTGGGTTGATTGCATAAAGAATCTCTAATTTGTGACCAGTGAGTGGGTGAGTGTTAGAATCTGGGACAAGATTATGGGAAATGGGGAGAATTAAATGGAATTAGTACAGGATTAATCTAAATGGGTACTTGATGCTTGATATGAAATTGGTGGGTTGAAGGCCTGTTTCTTTGCTTAATGACACTGCTAAATATAAAAATGAAGTGAAGCTAGGAAGTAAACTCTTATGTGTTTAATTAGAAATGTGACCTAATAATTTTAAAGTACGAGTTTACTTCTAAGGTAAACTCATATCACATAATGAGATACAGTTGCAAAGCTTCCTAAATTGATTTTAACATCCAGCTTTGCTATTTCTTTGGTAATATAATATTGAAAAAATTACTGATTCTTGGAAAATAATGCCAAACAATGGAATACAAAAATTAACAACCATTTAATAAAGTTATATAAGTACAAATACAAGCTTCTTCATTAACTTATTTTATTATATTTAGGTGTTATGTTAAGTCTTTGGGACTGAAAATTACAGTTTGTAATGGCAGCATTTGGGCACTTAACAAGTGTCAGTGTCTCCTATTTACACCAATGCATTAACTTGTTTAAGATATACGAGTTAACACCATTTTAAATATTGGCAAAGGAGTGGTAAAGAAGTGTGCAAAATGCCCTTAACTGTCCAGATTGTAGTATTTAAATCTAGATAGAAAAACTAAATCCTGAGAAATAGAGAACTACATGCAAAGTAATGATGATGTCACCAAAAAAAAAGTGAAACTCATGTTAGATCCCAAACAAGAGAAGATCTGCAGATGCTGGAAATCTGAGCAACACATACAAAATGCTGGAGGAACTCAGCAGGCCAGGTAGCATTTATGGAAAAAAGTACAGTCGATGTTTCGGACCAAAACCCTTTGGCTGGAATCTTCTGCAATAAATTTTAGTAGTTATGTATTATTATAAACACTAAAAAATTAACTTGTTAGTTGCAAATTTGCTGTACATTATTAAGAAGTAACCCTCACGGTTACATGTATTTAAACTCTGCCCATAAATAGATTGAAATTGAAGAACTACACCAGTGACAAATCATGTTACCACTGATATAACTTTAATACAATTACCATTTTGAGGGCCAAGTTAAGTAATATATTTTGTTTTGTCATGTTCAAAGCCCTTGCTCTCTTCTCTGTTGCTACCAGGATTCCTGAAAATCACACAAATTCACACTTTGGGAAACAAAAAAGGGCAAATGCAATAACTTGGATACAAAAAGTGTCATTTAACATCTGTCGGACGATGCTGAGGATGTTCTACGAGTCTGTGGTGGCCAGTGCTATCATGTTTGCTGTTGTGTGCTGGGGCAGCAGGCTGAGGGTAGCAGACACCAACAGAATCAACAAACTCATTCGTAAGGCCAGTGATGTTGTGGGGATGGAACTGGACGCTCTCACAGTGGTGTCTGAAAAGAGGATGCTGTCCAAGTTGCATGCCATCTTGGACAATGTCTCCCATCCACTACATAATGTACTGGGTGGGCACAGGAGTACATTCAGCCAGAGACTCATTCCACTGAGATGCAGCACAGAGCGTCATAGGAAGTCATTCCTGGCTGTGGTCATCAAACTTTACAACTCCTCACTTGGAGGGTCAGACACCCTGAGCCAATAGGCTGGTCCTGGACTTATTTCATAATTTACTGGCATAATTTACATATTACTATTTAACTATTTATGGTTCTATTACTATTTATTATTTGTGGTGCAACTGTAACGAAAACCAATTTCCCCCAGGATCAATGAAGTATGACTATGACTATTATTAATATTGACTATTATTAAGTATTCTCAACTAATCTTTAAAACACAAACACCTTTGATCAATAGTGTCATATCATCCTTACATGCTCTATATGCCCTAATGATAGGGCAGTTGTATGAAACAGCTGAACTTCTCAATAGAATGTGTGGGGTGTATGCTGGGAGATTCTAACATAGAGCTTCAAAATTCACCATTTTGTTTAAATTGCCACTTTCCACTAAGTACCCAAATGTACGTAAGTGAAATAAATGCCTATTACAATACATTTGGTGCAGATATGTATCTTATTGGGAAAACCATTCTCTTTAATTCGTGATTTGTGTCATATCTGAATTTAAGAAAAAACTTAAACACCATGGTGAGATCTGGAGATACTACAAAGTGAAGCTTTAAAATGTTCAGGACAGTTATGAAAATTTGAGGACAACGTATAACTACTTGTACAAATTGATACCAGTTGGGGAATATTTTTTTCCATTAGTCATATTATTAAATTTGCAAAGAGTTCTATGGTAATCAAAACTCCATACAATATGTCTTCCCACTAGTCCATACCAAAGGAGTTAGATTTATATTTTATGCAATAGAGAAAATATGATTTTCAACTGTAATATGACATTTTGTCAAAAAGATGCCTATCAAATTATCAATGAAGATATTTACTCTCAAAAAATCCTTCAAGAAATGTAAACATGAATATAAGTTCTTCAGAATTCAACTGTCCATAAATGAAAAGCAATCTTGGTAGCAATAGTATGTAGGATTTATAACTGTAGTAGTCTTCTGGATAGAATAGTTTTCACAAATATAATCCTATTTGTCTGTTTAAATAAATGCTTGAAGTTGTATGTGATAGTGTCGTTCAATAAGCACAAAACTTGCGGAAGCTTTTAATTCTTGTGAGGCACAGGTCAACATCAAAAAGATAATCAACAAACTTGTCACAAAGAAAACTCACAGACAGCTGAGATTTATTATTTGCTGAAGCCAAGCATGATATTCAATAAAAATATTCAAAAACAATATAGGAATTATTTCATCATAATTGCATCTATATTCTTGAAACATAAAATATAAATTCTATTGGGAATATTCAGTAGTTAGGGAAAAAAATCACTGCTAAAGATGACACAGGAAACGTACTTTATTCTTTCAGAATGTGCTGTTGTATTCTTATCTGCTATTAATTTATTCAGAAGTTTTAACTATTAAAAGGGAAAATAATCCTTTCTTCAATGGGCAAATGGTTTACTCGATTCAATGGAAATCAATCCAGCTTTACATTCACTTAAGCGATGATACTCAAGAATTTGTCATCGTCATTTTTATAATATATTCCAATGTTGTAGTATTTCTGTTTGGATAACCACTGGTGTAGTCATGACCTTCACAGTAACTCTTCCACTGCTGAAGATTCCTAATTAAAAATCAAAGTGAGTTCTGATTAAAATGGGATCCAAGTCCAGCGACGTATAACTCAGGCAAGGTGAAGAATATGTTCATTTTCAGTGACAAGCACTGTGCAGATGATGAACCATTACAGCAGGTGGTTTGCTGTGGCAAGTGACTTTTATTCAGTCAGACTTCAGAAGCCAATAATTTCATTGCCTCTAAAGAATCTTATTTAAAGTGAAATTATGCTACACAGGTTGCAAAAAAGTAATTACATTATCAGTGTGGGAATTTGTAGCAGGATATTGTAACATGTCAAATCATTTACTGTACATGTAGATTGTGATGTAGAATAGCTATTTGATTCAATATTGTTGAATATTAGCACAATCACTGCTGCTTGTGTACTGCTGCTACATGCTTTGATTTAGTGTTAAACAGAATTCTGTAAGGAAAACAGTTGTTCAGCACTAAGGGTGCCAGTGATATTCACAACAGCAATCAAACTGCAGAAAGTCCTTGCCACAAATTTAAATCACCACACAAAAGATCACAGACTTTAATTTTCATTTCATTGCAATTTTGCCTTTCCGATTCTTATCTTGCTTCGTGGCAGATGGCAAAACTGCAGTAAAAGGCATTACATGTGTAATTATGAATTATTATTAACTGAAGCTGTGATTATCAACCTTATATGCTCAATGTTTGTCTGAAAGAACAGACACTCCTTTCCTGTCTGAATAAAATTTGCTTTATACCAGTGACAGACTGGATTTCCCAACACAAGCCTGTTTGTTTCAAAATAGGAACAGCTGTGCAACAGACTGTCTGAACACAGTCCTAATACAACATGTAGTACTATCACTGACACAATGGAAGGAGCATGCCAGCTGGCTCAGAGTCTCAGTGTATTCCTTGATGATTTACCTGCAATATATCTACCTTCCCCGCCACGCGCAAAACACACGCATCTGCCTTCTACCTGTTAATTTCTTTCTTACGTCCAATTAAATAATTAGCATTGACTGCCTATTGTGTGCAGTGGCCTGATGAAAAAACAAGGTCAAATATTTAGAGAACAAAACAGCAGGTTTTAGTATTGTTCTGTGTTTAAAGACGAAAGTCATTTTCTTCCCAGAAGGCACCTACCTCTTTTTTATCTATTCAGTTTAGCTCACCACCTTAATCTTTTCCTGGAGTGACCAAGATGGCTTTCACATTGTTAGGAAATGCAACTCGAACTCCTAGAATTGGCATTTCCCCAGGGGACTGTTCTGGTAGATCTCTGCATTAAAGGTAAAAGCTTCACACCCAGAAGATACCTCTGAGCGCCATGCTTGATAGTCATAGCCCATATGCTACAGGCAAATTATATAGTTAGCCACCACACTAAATGGTCTCTTCTATTTATAGCAGTAGGAGATGGTATTCAGCCTACATACCATTAGAAATCTAATGTATTTATCCGGCCTAAAAATAAGACACATTACTGCAGCACAGCTATGATTTGAGTATTTAGTAATTCAAGATCAATCTTCAGCATGTATTTTACTGCACAGACACCAATGTGCTGTCCGTAGAATGGCCTAGGAACTTGGTTATAGTGTAATTCACTAAAAAGCAGTAGCTTATTGGTTTTGCTCTAAATAAATCACAGGTAAAATTGCAACAACTGCAGATATTTGTAAATACACTTTGCCTAAAGGTGACCTATTTCCTTGCACTACTTAACCAAGAGGTGTAGCAGTGTGCAAAATATTTACAGGACCAAGATGATTTTAGCAGTCTGAAGTAAAGTTATATGCACATAAATACTGAATGGTACACAAGGACAGCTCCCTGAGTGAAGAGAAATATTTTAGCTCAGAAGGAACTTGTCACAGTGAAAGTTCTTTAAAAAATCAACTGAGTTCTACAAATTTCTGAGTTCAATTAGCTGTTTTCTTCAACAAATCTCTATGTTTTAAAGAATCAAGGGATGTTGCTGTTTGATGTAGAGTTGCAAAGATCTTTGATATTGTCCTCAATGAAAGCCCTATATTTTCAACCTTTCCAGTATTGAATCTTTGGTATCAGAAAAATTAGATTGTTTTACACCTTTGTGTTAGTTGTATTAAAGCAATGAAGAAATATCCTGATGAGTGACATGATAAGAGTTATCTCTACGACAAAAACAGCAGTTAGCACTGGCGAGCTGCCTGATGTACCTGATTGACAGATGTATGCCACATTAGAAGAAAACGATAACTAAGTCAGTGGCCTGAAAAAATAACTTCCTCTTGACAGTGCCCTGTCCCTTGACCTTTAACCTGACTCCTGTTACCTTCACTAACACAGAGCAATTGTCACAGGTGCAAGATAAAAGAGGCATGGGGGGGGGGGTGAAATAACCTAGTATTAGTGGCTTTAGATTCATTGCTTACGATGACCACAAACTCATTGTTGAAATAAAGCAAATAAGAACAAGCCATGGCCTCAGTTGACCCTTCCGAAGGGAATAGAAAAATGAATAAGACAGAAGAAAATCATATTGTAAGCATCCTTTTAAATAAACAGCCAAACGCGTTGGTATGAAGAAAACAATTTTGCAGAAATCTAATGCGTCTTCAGAAACTTAGAAGCTAAAGCTAATTTTGCGACAAGATTGCAAGGTTCAGAGCAACCTTTTGATCAAGCAATTGTTTTGTTTTTTTTATCTGAAGCAATACCAGAACAACAATAAAACTGGGATTGTTAATTAGTGTAATAAGAATTTATTAACAATACATTTATTCAGCAATTTGCAGCTCACCTTTGATTCCATCAAAAATAAATGACAATAAAAGCTTGTAAGAAAATAGAAATATGCTAAATTTGTCACAAAATGCAAATCATTATTATTACATAATGATTAATATTTAATACAAAATTAATAGCAATTCCAAAAAGTTTAAATGCTGATTGCCAGGTTACCTAGTTACAACACCACTGTTACATTTTAAATAAGCAGCCAATCAAATAAATAAAATAGGCACAGATTAGTT